>NW_028270147.1:8199947-8521947 GCF_037043375.1 Chiloscyllium plagiosum
TTAACAAGACACAGGGCTCTGTGGAAACAAGAATTACATTCAATCATTGCACTAAGACAGAATTGATTTTACATTTAGTAAATTGAGATGTTTTTATTAATGCCCATTCTTTGCAGTAAACAACAGAAATATTTGATGGAATTTTAAAACAATTTCCTAAGATTTGTTAAGGAGTGTGAGATTTTCTGGAATATTTTCAAATTGACATAATGTTTTTGAATTATCTCACTACTAACATCCAGAGATACAAATGTCAGTCACTCATTATTAATAATTACAACCCAAATAATACAATTATTGGATTCCTAAAATGACATTATACCTTTCTATATTTTAACATGCTCAATCTGTCTTGTGAAGTAATCAGGAGGGCCATTAACACATTTTCCAATTTAACAAGCTTCAAATGAACTGGCCCTAATGTGGTAACATTTCCTTACTGTGCTCAATGATAGAGCAATCCCCTGGCATTGACTCTCAATTTTATGATTAGTGATTTAATGTGGTCAGTTTGGTTCAGATGGCAGTACTCCCATTTCCAATTCTGCACTTGAGATCTGAAGCCCAACTTTAAAATTTGAGTACATATTCAAAGTTAAAAATCAGGCAACACCACGTTACGGTCCAACACGGTTATTTGGATGTATAAGCTTTCGGAGCGCTGCTCCTTCAAAGTGGGACCTTCAGTAGAGAACGTGCCCCTATCTGCATCAATGGAGTGGAGGTTGAGAGAGTTGAGAGTGTCAAGTTCTTCGGAGTGACAATAACCAACAACCAGGTAGATGCAACAGTCAAGAAGGCACAACAATGTCTCTTCTTCCTCAGGTAGCTTAGAAAATTCAGCATGCCCATAAGGACCCTCACCAAATTCTACAGATGCACCATTGAGAGCGCACTGTCCGGGTGCATAATGGCCTGATGCAGTAACTGCTCTGCTCAGGACCATAAGAAACGTCAGAAGGTTGTGCACACAGCCCAGACCATCACGGAAGCCAACCTCCCATCCACGGGCTCCTTTTACAATTATCATTGTCATGGAAAGGCTCCCAACATCATCAAACACCCCTCCCACCCGCTAACTCTCTCCTACAACCTCCGCCATCAGGTAGAAGATACAGAAGCTTAAACACATGCACCAACAGGTTGAAGAACACTTTCTTTCCTGCCGTTATTAGAGTGATGAATGTTCTCTCTAATTTCAAAGAATGTTGATCTTTGATTAGATTAGATTACTTACAGTGTGGAAACAGGTCCTTCAGCCCAACAAGTCCACACCAACCCTCTGAAGTGCAACCCACCCAGACCCATTCCCCTACATTTACCCCTTCACCTAACACTACGGACAATTTAGCATGGCCAATTCACCTAACTAAGAAGGGCTTATGCCCGAAACGTCGATTCTCCTGTTCCCTGGATGCTGCCTGACCTGCTGCGCTTTTCCAGCAACACATTTTCAGCAATTATCCTAACCTGCACATCTTTGGACTGTGGGAGGAAACCGGAGCACCCGGAGGAAACCCACGCAGACACGGGGAGAATGTGCAAACTCCATACAGTCGCCTGAGGTGGGAATTGAACCTGGGTCTCTGGCGCTGTGAGGCAGCCGTGCTAACCACTGTGCCGCCCACTTGTTAATGTTGATCGTGCTTTGTGCCCCTCCTGTGTAGTGTAACCTGAACAACTCACTCTGTTCAAGCCCTCAATCTTCTTTGTGGCCTTGTTTGCTATGATCTGCCTGTACTGCTCACAAAACTAAGCTTTTTACTGTATTTAGGTACATGTGACTACAATAAATCATTAGTAATTACTAATCAAATAATTAGTAATGAGTTGAAAAGTTGTGGGAAGTTGGCAGGAAAGTGGAGTTGAGGCTGAGAGGAGATCATCCAGGATGGAATTGAATGGCTGAGCAGACGTGGGGAGCTGAGTGGCCTACCCCTGCTCTTAGTTCTTATGTTCCTCTAGGTGAAACATTGAACCAAGGCCTCAGCTGCTTATTCCGTGAATTCCTTGCCACTATTAACTAAAGACTGTCATGTCCTGCTCTACGTCTCTCCTGTGCAATAGAACTTCCATAGGCCAGATTAGACTGACCATTCATCTAGCACCTGCTGCTGGGATATATGACAGGAGGATTATTAATGCAGGCTCTTGCTACACAATAACAGCTGCAGAGCTCCAACCTGTCATTTAGCATACTATATGTCAAATACATGGTCAGTGCAGTGTAATTGGACATAAATAGGCCAATATTCATGCTGTAAATAATCTTAACATGAACAGGGAGAGAACGTACAGTGAAGCATGTAATGAAGCAGGAGTGAAACATTATTGGACAGCCCGTTCAGTAATGTGTATATCTAAGTGTAACTAAAGATTGCTACAGTCCTAAAGAGACTGAGTGACCTTTTTCTTGGATAAGGACAAACTCAGGTTGTTAGGAACAAAGAATTGAAGCAGCCCTATAAAACACAGTGGTCTCTAAGAGTGCAAATGCAGACATCCAACACACAGGGAATCAAGAAATGATGGAATTCATAAAGGGATGGCCAGCCCAAGGCATGGTGATCGCAGAAACAAAACAGAAATTGCTGGAAAAACTCAGCACCTTTCCTCAGAATACAGTGCATTCTTAAAGTAGGCTAACAACCATATTCTCTTCCTCCCCAAGAAGGAGAATTGTAAGTTTTGAATTCAAAAGATATTTATTCTTGATCCAATGTTCTTTCAATCCAATACAGTGCCGTTTTGAAGAATAGTTGATGTGTAATTTAGGAAATGCAGTGCCAGATGGGGTAGTTTTGTCAGTGGAATTCTACTTAGTGTTGACTGAGATGTTTAACGCGGAACTACATAAATTCAAGTCACCACCTTTAACTTCTCTCAATGCTAATTTTTAGTGAGATCCATAAATGTACTTCCATCTGTAATAATTAGTTGTAGCAGTTTAGGGCACATGTTACACACAGCTACTTAGTGAGCATGAATTATTGAGATACAATGATTATACCTGGAGTTTTACAATGTGGGGATAATCAATTACAGAATTGACATTGATTTCACTGTGAATTATTGATTCCTCCAGTTGTGTCTTTCCATTATATTGGTCACCTCGGATTTAATTTGCTTTATATCGATGTCAAAATGCTACAAATTAAAATAAAATGCATAACAATTTCTAAATGGGCTTGATATCTGATTTAAAAGTTTTTATCTTTGTTTACAAGTCTCTCCATGGTCTTGCTCTTTCCCAACTCTGCAATGTTCTCCTTATAGTCCTCTGGAACTCTCTCCCACAAACCGCAGTGAATGCAAGATCGGTTGTTAATTTTAAATCTGAGATTAATGTATTTCTGTTAAGCAAAAGTATTAAAGGGTATGGGGCCAAAGGCAGGAATGTGGAGTTTGATCACAGATCTACCACAATCCCATTGAATCACAGAACAGCCTTGCAGGGCTGAATGATCGCTTCCTGTTCCTACGTTTCTTTGACATCTCTGCACATTTCCAATTCCAATTCCATCTCAGTCACGATTGGCTCTTTGTCCTCTACTAGCTATCTTTTGTGGCTTATGATCCTAAACTCTGGAATTCCTTCCCTTGGCTGTTCTGCCACTGCTATTCCACACCCGCCCCCCCCCCCCCCTCTCTGTGTCGCTGTCTGCCGTAAAGAAGTCAATTAAAATCTCCCTTGTTGAGTTAAATATTCTGTCAATTGTAGCTCAGAATCACAGACAAATAGAACCAGGAAGAGACCATTCAGCCCCTTGAACCTGTTCTGTCATTCAGTGAGATCATGGCTGGTCTGCAGCCTACCTCCATATCTCTTAATCCCTTTGTTTATGAAGTTATCCACCTTGTGACATTAGGCTAATGTGAGGAATACAGATGCTGGAGATTGGAGTCGAGAGTGTGTTGCTGGAAAAGCACAGCAGGTCAGGCAGCATCCGAGGAGCAGGGAAATCGACATTTTGGACAAAAGCCCTTCATCAGGATTCCTGTTGCATCCACACATTTACCACTCTCTCAGCCTAACCCGCTGTCAGTCACTCAGCATATGCCTCCCCAGTACTCAGCTGGATGAACTCTCTGCTCAATAAGGACACATGGTTGTGTCTGAGTGGGATCCAGGCGGCTATTAATTGCTGTGTTTGTGCGTTGTAAACTATGCTCACGGAAGCTTATAATGGTCTACAACAGATTCCTGGAATCAAGTGCCAACCTCTCTATTACTGAGGATTTCTTTTTAATATGCATCATTTATTGTTATACATGCTTTCTTCAAAATGAAATTTGGAGTAATACCACATTCACTGGAGACTCATGAAGTTAATATGCCTTCATCGCTGCAGACAAGTGTTTTCTTTACATACGTTAAGACTTGGGAAGATCTGTAACTTGCAAAATGAATGTTTACTGAGATTTATACTGCAGATGCATGAACCTGTTAGGCCACCACTCAACAGTTAGGTGCTGTCAGTATTTGGTTGCATCTTTGTGGATTTTAACACACAAAATCTGGGTTACTAGTCTATAAGGGATGATTAAATTGAAGCACGTAGCAACTTTAAAATTAGTACCACTGGAAAAAAGACACATTTTGTCAAACCTGTTTGTCTTTCACTTACCAAGACGATTTCCTCATTCCTGAAGAAGGGCTAATGCCCGAAACGTCGATTCTCCTGTTCCCTAGATGCTGCCTGACCTGCTACGCTTTTCCAGCAACACATTTCCATCTCTGATCTCCAGCATCTGCAGACCTCACTTTCTCCTCAAAGATTTCCAAGAATACCATGGTGAAGGGACCAGCAATTTTAATGTCATATGAAAAGTATGTGCTGATTGGTTAGCAAATGGACTTTGATTGATACAGGCAAAAGTGAGGACTGCAGATGCTGGAAATTAGATTCTAGATTAGAGTGGTGCTGGAAAAGCTTATGCCCAAAACATCGATTTTCCTGCTCCTCGGATGCTGCCTGACCTGCTGTGCTTTTCCAGCACCACACTCTCAACTCTGATCTCCAACATCTGCAGTTCTCACTGTCTCCCTCTAATTGAAGGTTGATCTAATTGAAGCCCTCGCCCCCACATTCGGACCAGCTTCTGATAACTTTTCGGTTCTGCAATCTGATTGAATAGCAGGACATGTTTGAGGGACTCTGCTCAATTCAATTCGTTGATCATTCTTGAGGTTTTGTTGAGGAAAATGCCCAACCATTGAGCCTCTGCATGGATATGGAGAAAGGCAGTGGATCCACCTCATTTTGCAAACATTTAAAAGAAAAACAGCAACATTTATCAACTGATCCCACTTCAGCCCCTAACAAACAGCAGATCGATAAGGATGCAAATGTCCTATCACATTGAGGTAGCCTCCAGCTCATGGCATGAATCGGGTTTGGAAATCCTTGCGTTCCTCTGCTTGGACGTGGCTCACAGCGCAGGAACACTGTGACTGCAGGGAACATGGAGATCCAATCTCACTTCTCATTTCTATTACAATATTATTTTGAGACTTCTACTGGTGCTTTCAGGCTCACTTGCCACCTCCCTCTAGGGGTGGTGCTATAAGTTTACATACATATTTTGATTGCCAATCTGGATATTACAACTGATGAAGGAAATGCAAACCATCAGGAAACTGTGTGTGAGAAAGGGACTGAATTGCAAACAAACTCTTTCTGTAAAATTGTACCCATCCAAAACTCTGCTGTTTAGATAGTATCTCACAGTAAGCCCTGATCATGTCTCATCCCTCTGTGCACTGTTCTGCATTGGCTCCCAACCTAGCAACATCTCTCTTCTCAAATGTTCATCTTTGTGTTCAATCACCCCTCTTTGTCTCTGTAACTGAGCTGCTTCAGATCAATGCACAACCAGAATATCATCTCATTAAGTGGACACCGTGTTTGGGGAGACTGTTTTATGAAGAATGGTTGAGTAGGTTGGGCCTGTACTCATTGGAATAGAGAGTAATGAGAGGAGATCTTATTGAAACATATAAAAGTCTTCAGGGATTTGACAGGACAAATACAGAGAAGTTGTTTCCCCTTGTGGGAAAGTCTAGGGCTATAGGGCATTATCTGAGGAGAAGGAGTTGCCCACTTAAGACAGAGAGAAAAAGGAATTTCTTCCCTAAGAGGGATCAGACTCTGTGGAATTATTTACCTCAGAGGGCTGTCAAGGCTGGGTCATTCAGTATATTCAAGGCTGAGATGGACAGATTTTTAATCAGTAAGGGAATCAGGGTTACAGGGAAAAGGCAGGAAAGTGGAGTTGAGATCAGACACAATCTCATTGAATTGCAGAGCAAACTCCATAAGTTGAATGTCCTACTTATGCTCCCACGTCTTACAGTCTGACATATGCTTGTCCAATTCTGCAGCATCCAACTTTAGGTGCTGTATCATTGGTGGACGTGCAATAAGCTGGCTGACTCACAGTTTTGAATTCCCTCTCTAATCCTCTCCAACTCCATATTTTTCTCTCCTTTAAAAAGTTTGCTTAAAACCTCCTTTGCCATTCCCTAGAGTTTAATAGAAGCTGATTGAAATGTGTACAATTCCAACTGAGGATTGGTCCCCTGGGTGGAGGACTTATCAAAGATCACTGCAGTTTTAACTTATTCCTTTATTTTCCTTGTTTAAGCTACGAAAGATTTTAATGTAAACTATTACCTATTTCTTTTTTTCTCTGCTATTCAATGAAATTATACTTAACCTTTTAACTCTCATTTCTCTTACAACTTAAGCTCAGTTTTTTTTGTTCCTAAGCTCTGTTTGTACCTCGGTACCTTTTTACTTAAGATGGCTAAGGTGGCACTGCATGTGGCGACATTAGGCACTTTTCACTGTACCCCTGTACTTCTAAAATCTAAAACATAAATTACAGGTTGTGCACATTGTGTATAAAGTGTCCAATGTATTTTTCATCTTTCTTTTCAATCTATTGAGTGTAGTGTCACGTTATTTATAGTTGGACCATTGACAGCTTCCTGTTGCTGTCAATAATTGGCATCTGTGTAAAAGTGTTGCCCTCAAAAGTTTAATGTGGTCACTAAATATGTATGAAATCGAATTAAGATCTGGAGATAAACAACACTGACTACTGAAGGCCCTGAATAGCAGGAGGTAGAGATTCCTCTGTCTTATTCATGAAACAAAATGCTTTCACTTTAAATGATTTCCAAAATGCACATCTAAAGGCACCGATTAGGTAACACAAGCTTTGTGAAACAGCAGGGAACTGTAAATACATTTTGTCGACAAAAGTAACAGCTGACAAAGAGAAAGAATTGCCTGATTATGCAGGTGTTGATACACCAAGGTAATTACAATTGGAGTCAATTTTTCAATTGCATCTTGCTCTGTTGGGTGACACATATTCGAAATAAAAAGTTTCAGGTGCGGTGCAAAAAAATGAACAAAGATCAGCAACTGGATAATTTGCCACAAGTGAGAAACTAAGGTTTGGTTTAAAATTGCATCCACCAGTACAGCTTCAGCAGGTGTTCTGGCTGGGCTTTAAAGGATCTGTTTAAAGGCATTGATTGTAAAACTCAAATACAGCTTCCAAGTGATGTGTCAGAATATTCGTGGGTTAGCTACATTGCCAGCGATGACAGGAGGAGGGTGTTTGAGGTGGGGTGGTGGTAAGAATGAGGGACTCTCTGCAATATGGAACAGTTGAGTTGAATGAGGAAATTGCATTTAAAGGGGATTGAGAGAATTAGATTTGAGTAGATTCCCTGCAGTGGGGAAACAGGCCCTCCAGCCCAACAAGTCCACACCGACCCTCTGAAGAGTAACCCACCAATGCACCCAACAACTATGGACAATTTATCACGGTCAATTCACCTGACCTGCACATCTTTAGACTGTGGGAGGAAACCAGAGCACCCAGAGGAAACCCACATAGACATGGGGAGAATGTGCAAACTCCACACAGACAGTCACCCAAGGCTGGAATCGAACCTGGGACCCTGGCGCTGTGAGGCAGCAGTGCTGACCACTGAGCCACCGTGCCACCCTGAATTGTACAAGGAAGATAGGAATAGAAGTGGGTGAGATGAAGAGAGTGAGCAGAGGCTCATTTTAGAGCAAAAATGCTAACATACAAACATACCGATATAGAAATTAACAGGAATAAGCCCATGATGGGGAACCCTGACGCATCAAAGATAGAGCTGAAACATCTGCAATAACCTCCAACCACACGTTTCAGGTGGATGATCCACCTTAACCTTCTCCAGTGGTTTCCAGCAACAGAGATGCTAATCTTCAGTCAATTAAATTCAATCCACATGATACCAAGAAATGATTGGAAACATTGGATATTGTAGAGGCTATGGGCCCTGACAACATTCAAGCAGTGGGATTAGTTTAGTTTGGGAAAGTTGGTTGGGATGGATGGGTTTGATAGAATGATCTGTTTCTGTGCTGTATGACTCTGACTCAATGACCCTGGCAGAGAACAAACTAGGCATCACTGAGTATTAATGTGCTCCAGAACTTGTTGCTCCCTTAACCAAGCTTTTCTAGTACAATTACAACACTGACATCTACCCAACATATTACCCAAATATGTCCTGTGAAGAAAAAGCAGGATATATCCAACCTGACCAATGACCGCCCCATCAGTCTATTCCCAATCATCATTAAAGTAACCTTGTTCATCCCAGTTCAACACTGGCACCTCCACGTCATCAGTAAATGATGGAAGGGGTCATCAACAGTGCTATCAAGCAGCACCTGCTCAGCAACAATCTGCTCAGTGACACCCAGTTTATTCTCTGCCAGGGTCATCGAATCAGAGTCATATAGCACAGAAACAGATCCTTCAGTCCAACTCGTTCATGCTGACCAATTCTCCCAAACTAAGCTAATCCCAGTTGCCTGTGGTTGGCCCTTATTCCTCAAGTCTTTCCTATTCATGAACCAATCCAAACGTCCTTTAAATGTTTAACTGTAGCTGCATTCACCACTTTTCCTGGCAGTTCATTCCACCTATGAATCACCCTCTGTGTGGAAAAAATTGCTCCTCTGGTTCCTTTCAAATCTTTCTCCTCTCACCTTAAAAGTATGCTCCCTAGAGAAAAGACCTTTGCCAGTCACCTTATCTATGCCCCTTGCGAGTTAACCTTCCCAGTCCCAGAATGGATCTTCTGTGATCCAAAGATGAGTCATACTGGATTCGAAACATTAACTCTGCTTCACTCTCCACAGACACTGCCAGACCTGCTGAGCTCCTGCAACACGTTCTGTTTTTTATTTCAGATCTCCAACATCTCCAATACACTGCTTCCATTACGATAATGTTAAACTTGGAGTTCCAGTGACAACATCCTTCAGAGAGATCAAGGTCCAAAGCTGACCAGATGCTGGGAAACTGAACCAAAAATTCGAATGATTCGGAGATGCCGGTGTTGGACTGGGGTGTACAAAGTTAAAAATCACACAACACCAGGTTATAGTCCAACAGGTTTAATTGGAAGCACGAGCTTTCGGAGAGACACTCCTTCATCAGGTGATTGTGCAGGGCTCGATCATAACACAGAATTTATAGCAAAAATTTGCAGTGTGATGTAACTGAAATTATACATTGAAATTCTAAATGCAGGTCATTCTTCTATGAGGCAATGCTTGCGTTCTTGTGCAACCCTGTGTTATAGAAAAATCACAGTTTAGAAATGGCGCTTAAAGTGTTAGCGATGTAGTTTCATTACAGCCAACACACATTTTAAAAGTTCACACATTAGAAACAGTGTCCCCAAATCGTCAATCGCGGTGACAGCGAATTCGCGTTAATGAAACGCATGTTGTAGCAAACGACCTGTGCTGTAAGTATTGAGTACATCTATGAATTAAGAAATAGAGTTAATGTTTCAAGTCTGTGAAACTCTATTTCCATGCTCTGCATTTACAGCATTTTTGTTCCTTTTCAAGTCCCCTTCAAATCTTCAAACCCTTTTGAGTCATAAATCCATTTTCGTTTTGAAAGGATTATTTGATGTGGCATTGCCTGTTGGCACTGGGAGGTCTGGAACACAGATGGGATGATTAGTTATTTATATGACCTGCGTCTTTAAGGCCATTGCCAAGGCATTCCCCATGGATCATTGACATAACTGACTTCCAAGGTCTAATGGTGTGGGAAAGCTCTCCAGATCACCAATGGCTTTGCTCTTCTCTTTAAGGAGAGTGCAGCTTCAGAGGGGAGTAAAAAGCAAGAGATAACCAGGTTCTTCCTCTTTCAAATTGCTCATTTGTGGGTAACATCTGGAGTGTGGCATTTGGAGGGTGATGAATGCTTTCAAAATCTCGATATAATTGGATTATACTCTGAGAGAGATGTCCTCCCTCGTATCGTGCAAATGCGCTCAAGAGCAGACAAGTTCTGTGGAGCTCCACTAATTATGACTCCACATAGCCTTTCTCTTTTTATTCGTAACTTCTCTATTCCACAGTGAAGCCAATTTTCAGACAGCTAATTTGCCATTAATTCCATTAGACTGGTTCTTTGTTAAAAGACAGACATGCAGAACTCCCTCAAAGTGTTGTAGATAATATCCTCTCAAAGATCCTTGTCTCCTAATTCAGTGACATTGTCAGAAGACTGTTGTAGTTTTGTGAGGCGTGACATATTGCTTCTTAAACCAGGCAGACTAATCCTTATAGCTTCTATACTGTTTAGATCAAAATTGATTACACCTTGTAAATTGGTCTTAAGTATTTCCTGCGTGATCAATGTTAGACTTACTGGCCTATAATTCGACAGTTTATGACTAAATACATTCCCTTGAATTTCAGAATTCCCTTCTCAGTCCTCAATCCAGGCTCCTGGAATTAAATAGCTGCCAAAAAGAAATATTAATCCAGGGCTTCGGTTATTTTCTAAGTGATTTTAAAACGCAAATGTGTCCTGTCTTATCCAGATGCATCACCCAGAAAATTAACTGGAATCGATGCTGAGATCACGAGATGTGAAATAACTCCACAGAGGCCAGCATCCCATCACCAAGTCACTCTTTATTAATGTGCGGAGAGTCCTTGACACTGATCCAGCTCCCTCAGAGGTAGCTCTCAGAGTAATCAGAACCTCTGTCACTCCTGTTTATTTATTTATTTATTTTTTACAGTGAAAGACACAAAGTGCACCAATCTTTATTCAAATTCCACCACCAGGAAGATAGGAAAACACCCGGGTGGCCAGTGACAAACACTGCCCTTCACATCAAAGGGCAGTGCTGTGTGATCAAAACAGTGAAGGGGAGGGTAGGGACTAAATCAAAATAGAATTGGAGGGAGAAATGATGCACTCCACTCCCTGCGGCGCCCACCTCTCCCTGAACAACTCCATGGTGTTGGTCGACACCGCGTGCTCCTTCTCCAAGGGCACCCGGCACTCCTGTTTATGTCTGTCAGCCAGGGCTCCCTGATTGGATAGCCCCAATTAGGGTACTCATATTCTATAGGTCCATCTGGCTGACCTCATTACAATCACTACAAAGGGCCCAAAAGGCTTTTTGTTGCTACTGGGGCATTTTGAGTGATTCAGAGACAGATGATAGCTAACAACAAAAACAAAGTGCTGGGGAAACGCAGCAGGTCTGGCAGTACCTGTGGAGAGAGAAACAAGGCCAACATTTCAGATACCCAATAATTTGATTTAAACTGGTTTCAAGAAAGTATTTTCCTTAGATCTGCAAATGTACATAGAGTCATACAGCACGGAAACAAACCAGTTTCGACCAGTCCATGCCAACCATAATCCCAAATTAGACTAGTCCCACCTGCCTACTCCTGGCCCATATTCCACCCCCCACCAAACCTTTGCTATTCATGTATGGAGAAACTGCTTCTCCCAAAGACTTGTGAATCTGTGGAATTCGCTACCCCAAATTACGGTGGATGCTGGGACAGTGAGTAAATTTAAGGAGGAGTTAGACAGATGTTTATTTGGTAATGGGTTGAGGGGCTATGGGGAGAAGGCAGGAAAATGGGGGTGAGGAGCATATCAGCCATGATCGAATGGCAGAGCAGGCACGATGGGCTGAATGGCCTAATTCTGCCCCTTTATCTTATGAACTTACGAACATTGAATATTTTCAAGAAAGATTATATGGCTGAGGGCTAAAGGGATTAAAGGGTATGGGGGAGAAAGTGGGAACACAACAGAAGAGTGAGTTGGATAATCAGCTATTATCATATTGAATAACAGAATAAGTTCAAAGGGCCAAATAGCCTACTTCAGCTCCGATTTTCTATGTTTCTGAGTACAGTTCCCTCAGTCCATTAGATTAGATCATTTAACATCTTTTGAAAACTTTATAAAAACCATTTTAATGACTTTTCTTGTCCAAAGTGTACCAACATCATTATCATTGTCATTCTCATTATCATTGTCATTGGCATTGGCATTGGCAGTCCCTGAATTCGGGGAATGAGCTGACTCAGAACTCTGGGTTTTGTAGGTCTGGGTCTGAACAGGCTGGTTCTTGATTTGTAGATGGTAACACCCGTGAGGCAAAGGGAAGCAGGGAGCAATATTTGCTTCCATTCTCTGCCTCATCATGATGGTTACATCTTACAACAACAATAATCATAGGATCCCTCTCGTTTGGAAGCACACCTTTCAAGCCATCGAGTCTACACCAATCCTCTGAAGTGCATCCCACCCTACCATATCACTGTAACCCTGCATTTCCCAAGGCTAACCCTCCTAGCCTGCGCATCCTTAGACACTGTGGGTAATTCAGCATGGTCAATCCACCCTAACCTGCACATCTTTGGACAGTGGTAGGAAACTGGAGCAATCAGAGGAAACCCACGCAGACACGGGGAGAATGTGCAAACTCCATACAGTCAATTGTCTGAGCCTAGAATTGAAGCCATGTTCCTGGCGCTGTGGGGACGTAAGGCTAGCCACCATGCCACATTCATCGCTGATGTTTGTGCTGCCCCATTATTGATTTACACTATTAATCGTGGTAGCTCCTTGCTGACAAACCTGGCATTGCTCTTTCTTCAGTGGTATCAAGGCAATAAACGGCCCTGTGGAGCAAGTATGGAATAAGAGAAAGCGAGGACTGCAGATGCTGGAGTACCAGAGTTGAAAAATGTGGATATAAGGATGGAACCCTGCTGAAAGACAGAAAAATACACCAGACAATTATTAATTATCTACATTTATAATGCACATTGTGATGAAGCAGCTCCTTTAACAAGGTCATGCAGTCCTTGGCTTCTTTCAGAGATGTTGTAAATGACAGACTCCGAAACGTCTGGGGTTAAAGGGTTTTAGGGCCAATGTGATAATGCCTAACAGATACTGCCTCAGGCAGAAGGCTTTCAAGTTAAAAAAACACATTTGTACAATGAAAGGGGTGTGGCCTGTTCTCCCAGGTTAACTTTTCTTTAAGCAGTAGTGTGGAAAATCTGCTAGACCCAGAAGCAGGTCCAGGCTGGTCCTTTCTCTCTGATTTCTCTCCTGTAAGAGCCTGTGTTTGATTTTAACTTTTGTGCCAAAGCAGTGTTTATGGGGATTGTTGCAAATATTTGAACAGCATCATGAATTTGGGATAGCCAATTAGGTTTTTGGATGGTTATTCGGTATTCTGTTTTCCGTTCTTTGTGCTTCATTCAGTCATCTTGTAAATAGATTCTGTTTTGTTTAAAACTAAGTGGTTTGACCAGCTGCATCTCTCCTGAAATACCCACTCTACACCTGCTTAAAACAACTAACAAAGTTAGGGTCCAGGCTACCTTCTTCAGATGTTTTAAGGGGGACTGGCCTGGTCCATAACAACATCTACAAATATATGTTGCTACATCTATGTAGCACCTTTAACATAAACCATCCCAAGGTGCTTCTCAGCTGGGAGTAGTGTAAAAATAATTTGACATTATATACATTTTCTCTTTGCCTCCAGAGGGCTTTGCCAGTGCAATCAATGAGAATGTACAAGGCAAAAATCAACTCCTTTCTGGAGAAGAATTATGTCAAGGGATATGGCGATAATGTGGGAAAATGGCGTTGAGTTTGATGAATAGTCATGATCTAACTGAAGGCTACAGCAGGATTAATGGGCTGAATAGACACTGGCTCCAAACGTCTGCACTGAGCCATATATATATTAGGCCAAATAGCCAAAAACTTAATTAAAGAGGTTTTAAAGCATGCCTTCAAAAGTGATGGAGAGAAGTAGCAAGGTGTACCGAAGGGTGGTCCAAAATTTAGAGTCTCGACAACATGGCCACCAATAATGGAGCAATTAAAAACAGGAATGCTGCAGGGGCCAGGAAGGCATTATCTCAGAGGGTTGTAGAGTTGAAGGAGGGTTTTGAAAAGAAGAATGAGAATTTGAAATCAGGTCAATGCTTGACAAGAACCGATGCAAGCCAAAAAAGCACAGGGGTGAACGGGGATCGAGGCTTGGTGCGAGATGAGATACAGGCAGCAGAGTTTTGGATAGTCTCAGGTTGATTGTGGATAGAATGTGAGAGATAAGCCTGGAGTGTGCAGGATAGTTCAGTCTTGAGATAAAAGGCATAACTGAGGATTTCAGCAGCCGATGAGCTGAGACAGCGGTAATGATGAGTGATGTCACGAGAGGTGGAAAGAGGCAGTTTCAGTAATGGCCTGATGATGTGGTCAAAAGTTCACCTTGGGGTGAGATGTGACAAGGGGGCAAGATGAGTTTGTTACTGTCTGGCACTTACGTGTAAAAACATGGGAATAATAGGAGGCCATTCAGCCCCTCAAGTCTATTACTCCATTCAGTGAGATCGAGGCTGATCCGTGACCCAACTCCATATACATACCATTGGCCCGTATCCCTTAATATGTTCGCTTATCAAAAAAATTATGTATCTCAGATTTAAAATTTAATTGATCCTGCAATCATTGCCAAACTTCTCCCACTCTTTGTGTGTAGAATTAGTGATTAGTGTCATAGAGTCACAGAGATGTACAGCATGGAAACAGACCCTTCGGTCCAACCCGCCCATGCCGACCAGATATCCCAACCCAATCTAGTCCCAGCTGCCAGCACCCGGCCCATATCCCTCCAAACCCTTCCTGTTCATATTGTTTCATATTGTTTCCTAATATCGGAGTAACTCGATGGGCCAAATGGCCTTACTTCCACTCCTATGTCTATATCTCATGGTCTAACATCTCTCCTGAATGGTCTGCCCCTAGTTCTAGAATCTCCAGTCAGTGGAAATAATTTATTTTTATCTACCTTGTCTTTTCCTGTTAATATCCTGAAGCCTTTGATTAGATCACCCCTTAACCTCCTAAATTCTAGAGAAAACAGGCTTAATTTGTATGTCAAAATGTGTAGCACTGAAAAAGCAGGTCAGGCATCCGAGGAGCAGGAGAGTCGATGTTTCGGGCATAAGTCCTTCATCAGGAATGAAGGTTATGCCTGAATTGTTGACTCTCCTGCTCCTCGGATGCTGACTGCCCTGCTGTGCACTTTCAGCGCCATGTTTTTTGACTCTGATCTCCAGCATCTGCAGGCCTCACTTTCTCCTTAATTTGTATGTCGCCTGTCAGTTGCTACAAATGTTACCTGACACTTGGCAAGTCCTGATATTAACCAGATCCACGAGTAGTCCTGCAGGGAGGAGTTGTGAATGGAGCTGAGGATTCTGGATTTCCCGGGAATGGTCATACTCCTGACTGAATGATAAGGGACAAGAATGTGGCATCTACGACAGAATCCTGCTTCCCATATTCTGCTAGTTGCCTGTGTACATTGCAAAGTTTCACAGGCCATGAAGCCAGTTAAATTCTGGTCTTTTACTTGAGGGATCTGGAGTCAGAACCAGTCCAGAATTACTGGGAAAAAAAACCAACTGGTGATGAATAGTTTTGAGCAGCAAACTGTTCAGTTCCAACATGCATCTAAAGCAATAACAGTCCAAAAGTGAATACAATGGTGACAGTCTCTCATGGTGAAGACACAAGATACCAGATATGCAAATTTGACGGGGTATCGATGAACATCCTTCAGATTTTGAGGCTGGGATTAGAGGAAACAAATTATCTGCATCTAATTGTTCAACAACTGAGCAGGGTTGCCAGAAAAAGGCGGTGGTGTAGTTACGGGATTAGCAATCAGGAACCCCAGGTGAATGTTCAGGGGGCCATGGTTAGATTCCCGCCATCTTCTGTCTGTTTGAGAGTTCCAATCGCAGCATGTAAGAGCAGCACCCATGAGTGTTATTGGGCAGTACGGTGGCTTAGTGGTTAACACTGCTGCCTCACAGTGCAAGCATCCCAGATTTACTTATATCTTTGGGTCATTGTCTGTGGAGTTTGTACATTCTCCCCATGTCTGTGTGGGTTTCCTCTCGGTGCTCCGATTTCCTCCCACAATCCAAAGATGTACAGGTTATATGGATTGGGCAAACTAAATTACCCATTGTGTCCAGGGTTGTGCAGGCTGGGTGGGTTAGTCATGGGAAATGCAGGGTTACAGGGATAGGGTAGGGGTGTGAGTCTGAGTGAGCTGCTCTTTGGTCTGGGCTGTTTGGCCTGCTTCTAAACTGTAGGGATCCCATAATTCTATCAAAGATTCACAAACGTCTGGTTTAAAGACCTGGTCTTGCAAAACACCCCGCAAGGACTGTAATAAACACTACATTGGACAAACAGGCAGAAAACTAGCCACCAGGATACATGAACATCAACTAGCCACAAAATGACATGATCCTCTCTCACTAGAATCCTCACATACAGATGAGGAAGGACACCACTTTGACTGGGACAACTCATCCATCCTTGGACAAGCCAAACAGTGACGTACATGAGAATTCCTCGAAGCATGGCATTCCAACCGGAACTCTATCAACAAACACATCAATTTAGATTCCATCTACCTCCCTCTGTGAAAACGAACAGGAAGTGGCATCACCACAGGAAATGACATCACCAACTCAAGGAAATCTCAGCATATAAATAAAAACAGGACACAACACTTGCACTTCACCAGAGGCTTACTGATGATGTGACCTAGTATGGTGACGAAACATCTGAAAATGAACCTTCCAGCTCAGTGAGCAAACTTACATCCAGAACCTCAACCTGAGCTACAAATCTTCTCACTAAAGAGCTGGTCTGATGTTAATTGCTGTAGAAACCCATCTGATCCACTAATGCTCTTTGGGGAAGAAAATCTGCTGTTCTTACCTGTTCTGGTTTACATGTGACTCCAGACAGCAATGTGAATTGTGACTCTCAATGACTGGGCAATTAGGGATGGATAATAAATCCTGTGAACAGAAAAAAGATAAGCAAGATGGCAGTGAGGGAGATTTCTTTTCTCTGAAGAGTGTTATTAATCTATGGAATCTTGTCCCCACAGAGCATTGAAGGTTGGATCGTTACCCACATTATTATCCAGGATTGAATGCTCAGTCCCACCATTCGATGAATCACTGCACCGACCTTCTGCACTGTTAATTCCCTGTAATTATATGAGGAAGTCTATGTGGGCAGCTCTCAAATTCTCCCAACTAAACCTATTGCTCAGTAACCAATCCCTTTGCAATCACTTCATTGGATGGCTTCTTGACTGCTAACAGGGCTTTTTGTCTACAAATCTCATGTTAATGATGTGAAGGCTTTCCCGAATACTGCTTTTTCTAATTTGGTCTTTTTGTTTATTCACTATATCTTCTCAAGCTTCTGTGATTACCGCCCCCCTCAACTCCCCACATTTAGATGACTGCTCCATCATTCCTTGCCAATTGTGCCTGTCTATCATGGCGTTATAGATCTCCTCTTCCAAGTCATTCAATACACTCTAAACTACACACCTTTCCTTAGAGCCTATAATTCCTTTGAAACAGTTCCTGTCAAATAAACAGTCTACAAACACAGATTATGATGTATTAATAAATCATATTTTGCTCAGACACAGCCTATAAAAATTTTAACATTTCCAAATCATTGTAAACCAAGATATTATACATGTGGGTTATTAATTTTATATCATACACAAAAGAGGCATGATGTTAACTACAAGCCTGATGTGTAAGCACACTTAGTAATTCATACGTAACAAATGATATGTAAAGCACTTTACATGGAAGTAAAAACATAAATAACAGCTACAATAAAAATCAGTGAAATGGTATAATTGAAATGATTTGAATCTTCTTGATTTTTATTCAATTTATCTTCTTACTTTTGTTTAAATTGGTTTGGTCTTTTAGGTGCCTAATGCTCATTTAATTAAAAGGGTTCATTTACCACCCACGAGTTACAGGTCTTGGTGGCTTGTAAAATTTCAATTCTACTCTCACAATGAATTTGCAAGAAATGTACTGCTCAGCAACTGAGTACTGTTGACATTTTGTGCATATGCAATTGCATAGGCAGTGCAGTGGCTCAGTGGTTAGCACTGCCAGTTAGCATTGCCAGTTACTAGCGGCGTACCGCAAGGGTCAGTGTTGGGTCCACTGCTGTTCGTCATTTTTATAAATGACCTGGATGAGGGCTTAGAAGGGTGGGTTTGTAAATTTGCGGATGACACTAAGGTTGGTGGAGTTGTGGATAGTGACGAAGGATGTAGTAGGTTGCAGAGGGACATAGATAGGATGCAGAGCTGGGCTGAGAGGTGGCAAATGGAGTTTAATGTGGACAAGTGTGAGGTGATACACTTTGGACGGAGTAATTGGAATGCAAAGTACTGGGCTAATGGTAAAATTCTTGGGAGTGCAGATGAGCAGAGAGATCTCGGTGTCCATGTGCACAGATCCCTGAAAGTTGCCAGCCAGATTGACAGGGCTGTTAAGAAGGCATACAGTGTTTTGGCCTTTATTAATAGAGGGATTGAGTTCCGGAACCAGGAGGTTATGCTGCAGCTGTACAAAGCTCTGGTACAGCCACACTTGGAGTGTTGTGTACAGTTCTGGTCACCGCATTATAAGAAGGATGTGGAAGCTTTGGAAAGGGTGCAGAGGCTATTACGGCACGGTGGCACAGTGGTTAGCACTGCTGCCTCGCAGCGCCAGAGACCCGGGTTCAATTCCCGACTCAGGCGACTGACTGTGTGGAGTTTGCACGTTCTCCCCGTGTCTGCGTGGGTTTCCTCCGGGTGCTCCGGTTTCCTCCCACAGTCCAAAGATATGCAGGGTCAGGTGAATTGGCCATACTAAATTGCCCGTAGTGTTAGATAAGGGGTAAATATAGGGGTATGGGTGGGTTTCGCTTCGGCGGGTCGGTGTGGACTTGTTGGGCCGAAGGGCCTGTTTCCACACTGTAATCTAATCTAAAAAATCTAATCTAAATCTAATCTAAAATCTAATCTAAAATCTAATCTAGGAGATTTACTAGGATGTTGCCTGGTACAGAAGGAATGTCTTACGAGGAAAGGCTGAGGGCCTTGAGGCTGTTCTTGTTAGAGAGAAGAAGGTTGAGAGGTGACTTAATAGAGACATACAAGATAATCAGAGGGTTAGATAGGGTAGACAGGGAGAGCCTTTTTCCAAGTCTGGGGACGGCAAACATGAGGGGACACAACTTTAAAGTGAGGGGAGATAGGTATAAGACAGATGTCAGAGGTAGTTTCTTTCCTCAGAGAGTAGTAAGGGTATGGAATACTTTGCCTGCACGGTAGTAGATTCTCCAAGTTTAAGTGCATTTAAGTCATCATTGGACAGGCATATGGATGTACATGGAATAGTGTAGGTGGGATGGGCTTCAGATTAGTATGACAGGGCAGCGCAACATTGAGGGCCGAAGGGCCTATACTGCGCTGTAATGTTCTATGTTCTAAGTTCTATGTTCTATGTTCTATGCTGCCTCACAGTATCGGGACCTGGGTTTGATTCCAGCCTCAGGTGACTGTCTGTGTGGAGTCTGTATGTTGTCTGTGTGGACTACCACTGGACGTTCTGGATTTCTTGCTCAGATTAGGTGGATTGGACGTGCTAAAATAACCTGTAGCGTTCGGGAAAAGCAAGTCAGGCTTGATAAATGTGGGGATAAGGTAGGGGGCTGAGTCTGGTGGGATGCCCTTTGGAGTGTTGATGAAGACTAGAAGGGCCAAATGGCCTTTTCTCATACTGTAGCAATTCCATGTGGAGACTTTAATGTGAAGGGCATGCATTCAGACCAGCATAAAGCTAAAGCCTGATTACAATAACTTAGGTTGGTCATTACTGTCGGATTGTGCTGTTCCCCATAATGGGTTGGATAGGAAAGCAAGCATTAAAACTTGCGTTTTTATTTGCAATCTTGTGGTTCACGTGGAGAAAAGAAGAATTTCTCAGCTGTCTGCCTGATGCTCTGTTTTGTTGGAATGTTGGGTGCCAGCATAGGCCCAACAGGAAACCCAAGTCCTGCTCAGGGACAGAAGTCTCCGTGTCACACGAGGCTGTGTTTCTGTTTGGTTGCTGCTTTCCAGCACTCAGTCTCTGCCGTGAGGGCAGGTTCTTGTTGAGAGACCCCCACAAGTGGCCTGGGACTGAATGTCATATCGCTGCTTATTCACTCACTGGCACAGGAGTCAGCCCATCTTCCACGGCTTTCCATAGTCCAGTACAAGCGCGAGTCTACTCTCTCAGCCCCCCATCTTCACAACCACTGAGGAGAACTTTAATTATTGAATATCCACCCACCAAATTAACAAATGAAAACAATTAATCGGGAACAATTAACTCGTTTCACCCTGCGGGGCAGTGTAATAAAAACAAAAGTGAAGAAGAGAGAGGAACAGGGGGAGGGACTAAATTAAACTGGAGTTGGAATAATGCCTTCTACTCCCCTCCCCATCTCTATTCAGGACCCCTTTCCTTTTGAATCATGGGGTGTTCTGGTGCAGATGAGTCTTGAGTCTAGACGTCCTGGCTCAGACGCAGTGACACTACCACTCCATTACACAGACCCTTTGCGCAGTCTTCACTTTCCTGTCGAGAGATGCTATTACACACATCTGGACGTTTTTCTTTTCTTGATTGCTATCACCTTGTGTTTCTACATAGAGAAGGATGATCACACGTTACATACCAAGGCTGGTTCAGCAATAAAAACTATCAGGGAGGGTAACGAGAGAGGGAGGGGACTAAATTAAAATGGAGTTGGAGGGGTAAGAGATGCCTATCTCAGTCTGAAAGCTCTGAGGTTATTGGTAGACTTAGGGTGTCCATGTCATATTTTCTCATCAGCTTATTACAACACCCCCGCCCGGAGTAGGTGTGACTTAAACCCAAGTTGCTTGGCTGAAGAGGGAGGAACACTATCAATGTACCACAAGAACCCCTTAGGAAACCTGTAAATATATGAATATTATCTCTGGAGGTTGTATTGTCTGATTCTTAAGGGGACCATCATTTATAATCTTGTCTCAGAAAGCTCTTCCTTTGAAAGAACAATGCCTTAAATATTCTTTTATCCCTCTAATGGGATGTCAGCATTGCTCTCAAGGCTAGGACTTATCACAGCGTGGTGGCTCAGTGGTTAGCACTGCTGCCTCACAGTACTAGGGACCCGGGTTTGATTCCAGCTTCGGGTGACTATCTGTGTGGAGTTTGCATGTCCTCCCAGTGTCCGCATGGGTTTCCTCCAGGTGCTCCAGTTTCCTCCCACAGTCCAAAGATGGGCAGGTTTGGTGGGTTGGCCATGCTAAATTGCCCATAGTGTTCAGGGATGTGTAGATTAGGTGCATTAGTCAGGGGAAATGTAGAGTAATAGGACAGGGGAATGGGTCTGGTTGGGTTACTCTTCGGAGGATCAGTGTGGACTTGTTGGGCCAAATGGCTTGTTTCCACACTGTAGGGGTTCTATGATTCTTATCACTCATTCTTTCCTGCCCTTGAGGAGGTGATGGTGAGACTCTTTGTTGAGCCACCTCCATCCCTGAGGTACACCCATGCCCACAGTGCATGGAGGGTTAGGGAGTTCCAGGATGTTGACAAGGATAAAAGATACTTTCTTTTTACTAATTGATAGGATGAGGGTGTCCCTGACCAGGCCAGCATTTTTTGCCAATCCCTAATTTCCCAGAGGGCTGTTTAAGAGTCAATCACATTTCTCAAGGTCTGAGGACACGTGTAAATCAGACCAGGTAAGGATGGCTGTTTCCTTCCCTAACAGTCAGCAATGAATTTATTGACATCATTAGACGCTTAATTCCAGACTCTTTATTGAATTCAAATTCTACCATCTGCTAGGGTTAGGGTTAGGGTTAGGGTTGGGTTAAGGTTAGATTAGATTACAGTGTGGAAACAGGCCCTTCGGCCCAACAAGTTCACACCGACCTGCCGCAGCGCAACCCACCCATACCCCTACATTTACCCCTTACCTAACACTATGGGCAATTTAACATGGCCAATTCACCTGACCTGCACATCTTTGGACTGTGGGAGGAAACCAGAGCACCCGGACGAAACCCACGCAGACACGGGGAGAACATGCAAACTCCACACAGTCAGTCGCCTGAGGCAGGAATTGAACCCGGGTCTCCGGCGCTGTGAGGCAGCAGTGCTAACCACTGTGCCACCGTGCCGCCCACGGTTAGGGATAGGGTAAGGGATAGGGGTAGTATAGGGTTAGGGTTAGGATGGGGTCAAGGTTAGTATAAGGGCTTGTGTTAGGGTTAATCTAGTAGTTAGGGTTAGGGCGAGAGTTAGAGTTCAGGTTAGGATCAGGGTTAGGATTAGGGTTAGGGTTGGGTTAGGATTAGGATAGGGTTGGGGTTAACGTTAGTATAAGGGCTTGGGTTAGGGTTAATCTAGTAGTAAGGGTTAGGGGTAAAGTTAGAGTTGAAATTAAGGTCAGGATTATGGTTAGGGTTAGGGTTAAGTTACAATTAACCCTGGTGTCCACACCACTACTCAACCCTCAAGCAAACAGATTATCTGGTTATCCTAACATTGCCATTATGGTATCTTGCTGTGCGTAAAGTGAGGCTGTGTTTCCTCCACCATACCTCTTCAGAAGCTCATCCTCAGCTGTGAAGCCATCTGCAACATCCCGAAGATTGTAAGCGCGTCTTTAATAGCTATCAGTCTTGTCTTTCTCTCTTTCTGATATTTTTGATTGAAGGAATATCCGCAGGCTCACTCAGTACTGCACATTCCTCCCTCCCCAGGCTTGCTTCTCTGTTTCACCACCCCCAGCGAAACTTAATGTCCATGCAGCAGAAAAATAGCGACCCAGCCCATCATCTCTTGTCTGCGCCAGCTGTCTCTCGTTGCCATAACATTCAATCAGATCTGCCTGTTGAGACATTTTTGAATCATTTAACATTCTCTCTTTAGTAGGGCTGTGGTTTCTTCTGCCGAGAGCTAAGCTACCTATTTATGACAACCTGCATTATTACTAAGGTAGCCATTTACTACACCCCCTATAATTCTCTCAAGCATTTGCTACAATGATGTCAAGCTTGCTGACCTTGCTTGCGAGGTCATGTTTTGGGTTTAATTAAAGATAAATTACTCACCTTTAGGCATAGATACCAAACACTACCGTTGAGTCCAAATGAGAAAAGAAAGAACATTGGAATACCTGTAATCAATACTTAGGTCCTCCTTGCTTGAGTCTTGTCAGAGTGTGTCCCAGGTGGTTTCATTTGGACATTTCACCCAAGGCAGCAAGCAACTTTAAGATTCTCAGACTCAATTTGATTTGTCTGAGGAAACGAAATTACTCACAACAAAACTGGAAAACTTTTTTTTTTAAATCATTGATTTCTTGTTTTAGTGAGGAATTTATCAGTAAGTTGAAGAAGTAAAATGATAACGTTGAAATGCAGAGCAGAAGGAGGCCACTCTGCCCTCAGACCCTACTACACCATTTAATAATTGGTTCTTTGTGAACTGACTCAATGCGTATTTCCTGTTTACTGTTCATACAATTTGATGCCTTTAAAATAGATCTTAAGTCCATAAGACTGTAACGGAAAGGAGCAGAATTAAGCCATTCAACCTGTCATGTCTGCCCCGGCATTCAATCAGTGTTGCAATGTTTCTCAACCTCATTCTCCTTCCTTCTCCCTGTAATCCTTGATGTCCCCTTTCTAATCAAGAACCCTTTCCATCTCTGACTTAAATACACACAATGACTTGGCCTCCACTGCCCGCTGTGGCGATGTGTTCCATAGAATCACCCACCCTCTGGCTAAAGAAATCCCTCTCCATCTCAGTTCTGAGGCTGTGCCAATGTTTTGAGACTTGAAAGGGTTCAGAAAAGATCGACAAGAATGTTGCCAGGGTTGAAGGGTTTGAGCTATAGGGAGAGGGAGATTAGGCTGGGGCTATTTTCCCTGGAGCATCAGAGGCTGACGGATGACATTATAGAGGTTTATAAAATCATAAGGGGCAAAGGATAGGGTGAATATAGGCACTCATCCACAGACTCTATCAACAAACACATCGACCTGGACCCAATATACCGGCCACTACAGTGGACAGCTGGAACTGACAACCGGAAGTGGCAGAGACAGGCCACTATAAATGCCGGAGGAAACATCGCAGAAGCGCTTCACAGGAGGCTCCCAAGCACTGAGGTTGTCACCTAGACAGGGGACGAAACGTTTGCAAGACAAATTCCCAGCTCGGCGAACAGAACCACAACAACGAGCACCCGAGCTACAAATCTTCTCCCAAACTTTGAACATAGGGTGAATAGATAAGAAATTTTCCCTGGGGTGGCAGAGTGCCGAACTAGAGGGCGTAGTTTTAAGGTGAGAGGGGAAAGATTTAAAAGGAACCTAAGGGGCAACTTTTTCACACAGAGGGTGATGTGTGTATGGAATGAGCTGCCAGAGGAAGTGGTGGAGGCTGGTACAATTACAACATCTAAAAGGCATTTGGATAGGTACATGAATAAAAAGGGTTTAGAGGGATATAGGGCAAATGCTGGCAAATGCGACAAGGTTAATCTAGGATATCTGGTTGGCATGGTTGAGTTGGACCCAAGAGTCTGTTTTCATGCTGTACAGCTCCAGTACTCTATGACTCTCTTGCTAGTGGAAGCATGTCCTCCACATCCATTCTGTCCAGGCCTCTTGGTATTCTCTACATTTCAATCATCCTTCTAAGCTCCATCAAACACTGATTCAGAATCTTCAATCGCTCCTCATGTGACAAGCCCTTCAACCCTGGGATCATTCTCGTAACTGATCTCCAGAACCCCTTCCAATGACAGACCATCGTTCCTTAGATATGGGGCCCAAAACTGATCTCAGTATTTCAGGTGGCCTGACAGGGCCTTATACAGCTTCAGTAGGACATCCCTGCTCTAGTATTCTTGCCCTCTTGAAATGAATGCTCACATTATATTTGCTGTCTTAACTGCCAACTGAGCCTGCACATTGCCCTTAACAGAACCCTGAACCAAGGCATCTCAAGTCCTTTGTGCTTCAGATTCGGAACCTTCCACTCTTTGGAAAATAGTCTATGGCTCTATTCCTCCGACCAAAGTGCATAACCTCATCTTTCCCACGTTGTGTTCCATCCACCACTTCATTGTCCACTCTCCTAGCCTGTTCAAATCATTTGGCAGCATCCCAGCTTTCTCAACACTACCTGTCCCTCCACCTACCTTTATGTCACTTACAAACATCACAACAAAGCCTTTGGCCCAGACCATGAATGTACAAAATTATGGTCCCAACACTGACCACAGTGAAACTCCATTAGTCACTGACTGCCATCCTGAAAAAGATCCCTTTATCCCCAGTGTCTGCTTTCTGCCAGTCAGTAAATCCTCTGTCTGTATCAGCCAATCCTCTATCTAGCCAGCCAATCCTCTATCCAATCAGCCAATCCTCTATTTGTGCTAGGCAATCCTCTAACCAATCAGCCAATCCTCTATTTGTGACAGCCAATCCTCTATCTGCGCCAGCCAGTCCTCTATCCATGCCAGCCAATCCCCTATCCAGTCAGCCAAGCCTCTATCAGTGCCAGCCAATCCTCTATTCAGTCAGCCAATCCTCTATCCAAGCCAACCAATTCTCGATCTGTGCTAGCCAATCTGCTATCCAATCAGCCAATCCTCTATCTGTGCTAGGCAATCCTCTAACCCAGTGATGGGCAATTAATTCTTCCAAGTGGCCACATGAGAAACCTGAGTTGTGTTGGAGGGCCGAACCAACAATAAGTTGAACATAATTCTGCTCAGTTTTAATTTTCTCCCATTGTAAAAAGTGCTAAATTATATATTTTTGCACTGAAACTTATAATCAAAAGAATAAGGATATTCTGTTACAATAAAGATATGAAATTGTGGAGCAGGTCAAATATAGAAGAAATAAACAGTAAAAACAATAATTTCAGTATTTCATTTTATTTTTAACGTTAATCTCACAAACCAATCATGAAAAGTTGTTTCATTATTGTTCAGTATTACAAACAACAAACAACTCTATACAAAAAGCAATAAGTGCTTTTGATGTTTTCAGTTCATTTTACTTGTTTAGTGAGAAAACTCCAGTCTGTTTTGGGCTTAAACAAGTGCACTGAAGTCTGGTTGAATGTCTGAGATGGATATGCAAAGGACAGCTGAGAGGTGATAGAGGATCTGTATTTGGATTTGTTGAACTTCATCACTGAGAATGTCTGTTCGCAAATATAGGTAGACCCAAAGAGGACTAGAATCTTCTGAGCATGCCTCCTCATGTGTGGAAAGTTCTCCACTTTGAGGGAAGAGTAAAAATCAAGCAGTGAGACTGACCTAAAATACTCTGCCAGAAGTGTGTGAGACTGCAGGTCAATGAGTTCAAACTGAACATCACTAGGTGCATTCTCCACATTGCATGTAAATGGGGAAAAAATCATGTGCATTTCATTCTCAACCGTTTTAAAGTCTTGAAATCGCCTTGAAGATTCACCATGCAGTGCCTCTAAAATAGATGAGTACCTGTGGGAGGTGATCAGCTGAAGGTGCGGCTTCCATCAGTGTTGGCAAGTGGGTGAGAATGTTGTCCTCCATTTGGCTTGAGAGAAGCTGCAACTTTCTCATAAAAGCCTTCGCCAAGTTGTACATTTCATGCACAAAAAGGCCCGTGCACTGGGCTTCACATTTAGTTCATTCAAAAGTACAATCACATTAACAGCAAAACCAAGGTCTGCAATCCAGTCTGCATCTGAAAGTTGTGGAATGCCGTTCCCTTTCTTCACACAGAAATCTTGAATCTCTTCTCTCAGGTCCCATACACTTTTCAGCATTTTGCCCAGGCTGAGCCACCTGACAGCTGTGTGGTAGCCTATGTCACAATGTTCAGTCTCATTTTCCTCCAAAAGTGCAACAAACTGCCTGTGATTCAAAGCTCTTGCCCTGAAGAAGTTAACTATTTTAGTTACAACATCAACCACATGGTTCATTTTTAACACTGTGGCTGAAGAGCTTCAGGGCAAAGGAGGTGACCTGGGGTGTGCAGTGAGAGAGGGACTCACTGAAATCCTTGTAGAGGGAGGAAGAGAGCTTCTTCAAGGAAGGCATCCTTGCAAGAGGATTCGCAGTAGGTTAAAATCAACTAGGAGAAAGTGAGGACTGCAGATGCTGGAGGTCAGAGCTGAAAAATGTGTTGCTGGAAAAGCGCAGCAGGTCAGGCAGCATCAAAGGAGCAGGAGAATCGACGTTTCGGGCATAAGCCCTTCTTCAGGTCCTGCATCTGCAGTCCTCACTTTCTCCTAATTTTTAACACTGACTTACACAACACTTCCTGATGTATAATACAATGCAAAAATACCAATTTCTGTTCAGGGTCAATTTCTGTCACTTTATCCTGCATTCTTTTTAAGAGTCCAACATTTTTTCCCATTAGATTTGGACAACCATCCGTTGTCACACCCGCCAGCTTGTCCCATTTTAGTCCCAACGTGTCTAAACATGCATTTACCTCCGTGAACAAGTCATTACCAGTTGTTGTTCCTTTCATTGGCTGCATGGCTGCCAGCTCCTCCTTGATTTTAAAGTCCGTAGTTATCCCATGTCCGAAGATGGGTAGCTGGGCTGTGTCACGTACGTTGCAGCTCTCATCCAAAGCCAAGGAAAAAAGTCAAAGTTGACCGCTCTGTGCTGTAGCTGAAGCTCCAGATTTCTCGCGATAACCCCAATCCTTCTCATTACAGTGCGTCGGGAGAGGGGCACATTCTCAAATGCCTCTTTTTTCTCCGGGCATATTAGTTCTGCAGAGTCCAACAAGCACTCCTTAATAAACTCTCCATCAGAAAACGGTTTACTGTTTCTGGCAATTTTGTGGGATATGACATAGCTTGTCTTCACAGCTGCATCTCTGGATATGTGAAGTTTAGTAAAAAGTCTTTTGCTGGTTATGCAGCTTAGCGAGCAAAGCATCTGACTCCCTTGCCCGCTCTTTATCAGACAAGTTGTTATACTTCTCAGCGCGGTTGGTCACGTTATGGCAATTCAAATTATAATCCTTGAACACAGCGACCTGTGCACCACAAACCAAGCACACGGCTTTACCTCTGATTTCTGTGAATAAATATCTAGCAGTGCATGTCTTGTTAAAAACGCGGCATTCCGAATCAACCTTCCTTTTTTTGGTGTGAGCTGACATTTTGGGGGCGAGCCAGCAAGCATCACTTTGAGTTGTCCACGCACACACATGTGCGTCCATACGTAAATAAAAAAGCAACCTTTCCAAAACAAAAGCAACACAGTTGTATTGTGTGCATGGCGTAAATACTTTTTCATTTATGTTCTAATTTAAGATTGACCACATGCGGGCCGGACAGGAAGGAACAAAGGGCCGGATATGGCCCACGGGACGTAAAATGCCCAGGTCTTCTCTAATCAATCAGCCAATCCTCTATCCGATCAGCAATCCCCAATTCGTGCCAGTCAATCTTCTATCTGTGCCAGCACCTGGGGTATTCATGCAGTCTTGGTCTTCTAATCTAAGCATGGAAAAACCGACTGCACAGAGGGGTGCAGCAGAGTTTCACTTGGCTAATACTTCCTGTCCAAAACGTCAATTTTCCTGCTCCTCGGAAGCTGCCTGACCTGCTGTGCTTTTCCAGCACCACTCTAATCTTGACTCTAACCTGCAGTACTCACTTTCGCCTAATACCAGGGATGTCTTATAAGGAGAGACTGGTTTGACTGGGTCTGTATTCACTAGATGTTGAGAAGGAGTTAGAGGATCAGCCATGATCTTATTGAATTGTGTAACAGCCTCTAAGGACCTCTCTCTTACCTTTCCGATAACTTAAGAAAACTCTTGCAATCTTTCTTTCTATTACGATGTTGCTTACTCTCATTTTTCATCTTGTCTCCTCTTGTTGCTTTTTTTGTTATCCTCTCCTGGTTTTTAAAGGCCACCCAATCTTTTGGCTTCTCTCTAACATTCAGCACATTGTCTGCCTTTTCTTTTGCTTTTCTGCTGACCCTGACTTCCCTCATTAACTAAGATTGCCTCATCCACCCTTTATTATGTTTCTTCTTCCTCGGGATGAGTTTCTGCTGTGCCTCCCGATTTGTCCCCAGAAACCCCTGCCATTGCTGCTCCACCATCTTCCCTACTCGGCTCCCCTTCCAATCAACTCTGGCCAGCTCCTCCCTCATGTCTTTGTAGTTACTTTTACTCAATTGTGATGCTGTTACATTTCATTCCAGCTTTGTGGTTTTGCTCTCCTTCACATTTTCCTACAGTATACACCATTTGCCAACCTTTTGCTCACTTACTTAATCTATCAATATCTCTGTGTACCCTGTTTGTATTCCTCTCTCAATCTGCCTTTCCATCTAGTCTAGTGTCACCTGGCTACAGTACATGCACTTCCCCTAAGTCATTAATGTACAATGTAAACAGCTGCAGGTCTAGCGTTGATCCCTATGAAACACTAATGGTCACGGGTCATCAACCTGAAGGACCCTGCGTCCCCACTCGCCATTTCCTGCCCATGTGGTGATTCTTTATCTGAGATGTTATCTCCATGTCAGCTGGGATGGATTACACACCTACTTCCCCTTCCTATACTCAGCCAATCCTCTATCCAGTGAGCCAATCCTCTATCCATGCTAGCCCATCCTCTATCCATGCCAGCCAATCCCCAATCCATGCCAGCCAATCCTCTATCCATGGATTGGCTGGCATGGATAGAGATTTCTGAGGGTGAGACCTGCCCTTGGGAGGAGAACTGAAGGTAAAGAAGACTAGGTGCCAATCTTATGTTTAAGAGCTCCAGAGTCTTGTCTCTCCATTAACCTATGAAATGTCGAACATATTTTAACCACCTTTATTACATCTCCCTCAACGACTCTATTTTTGAGAAAAGAACCCAACTGGTTCAGTCTGAGAGTTTGTGCTGTTTCCTCATGGAAACACAGGGTCTGTCTGCCCAAGTGATCCTTCTTTCACACATAGCAGCACATGCAGACAAGGGAATAATAATAGAAGAAAACAAAATAGGTTCAGAGTAAAGCTTTTCTGGGCTAAGACTATTCCTGTAAAAAAGCAAATCTGTGAGTTATTCCTTTTTCCTGAATTTAACCGCTATTTGGCCAAAGTACTTATAAGACAACACATTGGAAAGTTTTTTTATATTTCTTTCCCCTGGCTTGGATCCTTCCTAAAACAGTTGGAACAGGGGATTTAACTATTTTCAATGGGGACTCTTTGTTTGTTGCACAGCATGTATGCAGTTTGGCAGCTTTATGAGATTGTTAGGAGCTTAATTTCTTTCAAGGACATTTTGTAAGCTTCCCATTGCTATTTCATAGCTCCTGACATATGTTCACATTGGATGCTGTGTACGTGGTTATGCAAAATAAATGGCAGCAACTTGGGAATATGAGGGGGTGTGACAGGGTCATAGGGTATAGAAAGGGGATGGAGGATATGACAGAAGATGAGGAGGATGAGAGTTGAGAATTAGGGACATAAGAGCAACACAGCGAGGTCATCTGGTGATTCCATGATGATGTCAAGTCTTCTGTCCACCGACTTGGACATGGTGAGAACTGTAGGTGCTGGAGAGCCAGGCTGGATAAAGTGTGGAGCTGGAAAAAGCACAGCAGGTCAAGCAGCATCAGAGGAGAAGGGGAGTCAACATTTCAGGTCGCGACCTTTCATCAGGACTGCGGGATGGCTGCAAAATAAATGGGAACATTAGGTGCGATAGTGATAGGTGAATGCAGGTAGAGGATGGCAGTGGTTGGGTGTGAGTGGTTGGGTGTGAAGGAAGGATAGACAGGTAGGGTCAGGCTAAGGGGATAGAGCGTTGAGAGAGGGCTGGGCCTGGGATGAGATGGGGGTGGGGTGGGGGGGGGGGGGGGGGTAGGGAGATTTGGAATATGGTGAATTATATTTTAAGGCTGCAGGGTTGTAAGGTCCTGAGGTGGAAGATGAAGTGCTCTTCCTCCAGTTTGCGTGTGACCTTGGTTTGACGGTAGAGAAGGCCCAGGATGGACATGTTGTTAGGGGAGTGGGAAGGGGAGTTGAAATGGATAGCAAACAGAAGGTGGTGTTGATTGGAGCTTACAGACCATACATGTTCCCTGAACTAGTTCCTGAGTTTGCACTCGGTCTCCCCAATATAGAGGAGACCACATCAGGAGCACCGAATGCAGTAAATCAGGTTAGTAGGAATGCAGGTGAATCTCTGTCCGACTTGGAATATTCTTTGGGGCTTTGGACGGAGGTGAGGGGGGGTGGGAGATGTGGAGGCAGGTTGTGTATCTCCTGTGGCCGCAGGGGAAATTTTCAGGTATGGAGGAGGGGTTGGTGGGTAGTGTGAACCTAATGAGGGAGTCCCTGAGGAACAGTCCCTGTGAAAAATGGATAATAGTGGGGAGGGAAATGTCATTTTGTTGGTGGTTTCAAGCTACAGGTGACAGAGTGACAGAGGGTGATGCATTGGGCTTGGAGATTAGTGCAGTGGAAGGTGAGAACCAGAGGGACTCTATCCTTGATGTGGTTGTGGGGTGGGTGGGTTTGGTTTGAGGGCAGAGGTGCAGAAAATGGAGGAGATGCAGTTGAGGGCATTGTTGATGACGGGGGAGGGGAAATTGCAGTCCTTGAAGTACGAGGACATCTGGGATGTCCTGTAGGTCCACTGACACTGCCAGAAGTCACATGACACCAGGTTATCGTCCAACAGGTTTATTTGAAATCACAAGCTTTCAGACCGCTGATCCTTTGTCACTTTGACTTCACCCGATGAAGAAGCAATGCTCCGAAAGCTTGTGATTTCAAATAAACTTGTTGGACTATAACCTGGTGCTGTGTGACTTCTGACCTTGTCCAACCCAATCGAACACTAGCACCTCCCCATCATGACTGACAGTGCCTCAGACCTTGCCTTCTGAAATGTCCGAGCAATCATCAGTTCAAGGGCAAATGGTAATGGACAACCAATGCTGGTCTTGCTAGTGACTCTGACATCCAACGTCCGTGGGGAACGCTCATTAATCTCCCTGTGCAGCTCATTGAGTATGTGTTTCCATAGTAACAGACAATGGCATTCCCAGCTGGAACTCATCACCTGAGTCCTTTATAAAGCAGACCAAAGGATAGATCTCAGAATTGTCTGTCCCGCGCTAGGACTAGCCTATGTATGCCAAGTGAACTGACTCTATTTTGTTGTTCAACAATAAGTAACGTTCCTTTCCAGTCAGGCTTCCTGAGCTATCATGGAAAGAAAGTGTTTAAAAAAGAAACTAGGGAGATTGAACTGGACTGGATTCTCACCACTTTGACAAAAACAAAATTGATAATTAGTGCAGAGATTCAGGCAGTAACTACTGAGCACTGTGATGGGAGTCTGGTAGCTCACAGCAATAATCTCCTGGTAATGGCTCCCCAAGAAAAAGCAATCAGCAGTGATTCTCAATCTCAGTGGAGTAAGATCTCAAACAGAGCCGCTGTGAAATTACTTCTCACTGTTCGGACAGACTGGGAAACCTGCACATTTGTTAAGTCTTCCAAGACTTGCCTGGAATAGCTGGAAGTGAGTTTATAATTCACCGTCTTGTGAATTCTGGCCAAACATCTTTTGCAACCACTTCCCCTCATCTTCCCTCTGACTCTTTCAGACACAGTTCCTGTTGTCCCAGATAGCCAATCACTTATAGTATCGTGCCCAGCTATTGTTTGGTGTGGGAGATGACCACTATCAATTTATCAGCCTTCATCCTTGGCAATTTCCTTATTTTATCTTTGATGCACAGTAATGCCATGTTTTCCAGTTCATTAGTGGGAGAGATATAGACAGACATAGTTCTTGGGGTTAAAAGGATTAAAGTCTATGGAGTGAAAGCAGGAACAGGGGAGTAGGATGGATGATCAATCATGATCCTATTGAATAACAGAGCAGGCTTAAAGGCCAAATAGTTGACTCCTGATCCTATCTTTTATGTTTGTATGATGTGAGTGTCATTAGCAAGGTCCATGATTGCCCTTGACAAGTTGAGAGGGTTCTAGTTTCTAGAAATGGCTGTAGTCAGTGTAGTGTATGTTCATCCACGGGACCACTAGGGAGGGAAAGTACAGGTTCTGAGCCAGTAACAATGAAGGATCACCAATGTAATTCTAAACACGGAAGGTTTGAGTCTTGGAGGGAAACTTATGGTGATGATATTCATATAGTTATGCAAGCCGTGTTCCAATCTTGAAAGGTGCTGTTGATGAGCTGTTAAAGTGCATCTGGAGATGGTACATGTTGTTGCCATGGTGTGCCACACGGGGGTGGTGAAAGGACACAGGTTGGAGGGGGTTGGGGCGGGAGAGAGTGAATGTTTAAAATGGTGGATGGTTGGTGATAAGAGGGTTCCTTGATTTTGATAACTTTTTTCTGAGTTTTTCAAGTTGCACGCACGCAAGCAAGTGGAGAGTGTTCTATCACTTGACTCACATCTTATACCAAGTGGACAGGCATTAGAGACACAGGAGCTGAGTTACTCCCTGCAGGATTTGCAGAATGTAACTTGTTTTCACAGCCACTGTAATTAAATAGCAGGCACTGCTCAGTATCTGATCATTCCCACGATGCTGATCGTAAGGGATTCAATGTTTAGGTAATGAATTACTTGCAAATTTAAGTAAGACCATGTGTTTTTGTTAAAATGTAAAATAAAGAACATGCAAGTCAAAATTGGCGAGGAATGTAAATTCTGAGATAATAATTCAGTGACTGTGTGAAAGAATGCTTGTATGCATTCTATTCAGTCCCAACAGAGACCATGGAATCTTGCATTTGGGAGGGTGTTAAGAAACTTCAGATGGAGATACTTCAGAGGAAGAGATGCCATGCAAAATTGAACTGAAAACTCCTGTGTTTGCAGAATAACAGAGACCAATTCAACAAAAAATCATCTCTTATGTACTATGTCCCAGACTGTGGACAAGATGTGAGGTAAAAGAAAGGGTTTATAATCATCTTGATGAGGGATAGTCAACATGGTTTTGTGTTGGGTAGGTTGTGCCTCACTAACCTTATTGAGTTCTTTGAGAAGGTGACAAAACAGGTGGATGAAGGTAAAGTGGTTGATGTGGTGTATATGGTCTTCAGTAAGGCATTTGATAAGGTTCTGCATGGTAAGCCATTGCACAAAATATGGAGTTTTGGGATTGAAGGTGATTTAGCAGTTTTGGATCAGATGTTGGCTAGCTGAAAGAAGACAGAGGGAAGTGGTGATGGGAAATGTTCATCCTGGAGCTCAGTTACCAGTGGTGTGCCGCAAAGATCTGTTTTGGGCCACTGCTGTTTGTCACTTTTAGAAGTGATTTGGATGTGGGTGTAGAAGGATGGATTAGTAAATTTGTGGATGACACTAAGGTAGGCAGAATTGTGAATAGTGCCGAAGGATGTTGTGGGTTACAGAGGGACATAGATAAGATGCAGAGCTGGACTGATAAGTGGCAAATGGAGTTTAATGCGGAAAAGTGTGAGGTTGTTCGCTTCGGAAGAGGAATACAGAGTTCTGGCCTAATGGTAAAATTCTTGGCAATGTGGATGAACAGAGAGATCTGTGTCTAGGTGCATAAATCCCTGAAAGTTGCCACCCAGGTAAATAGGGTTGTTAAGAATGCAAATGGTGTGCTGGTGTTTATCGGTAGGGGGATTGAGTTTTGGAGCCATGAGGTCATGCTTCAGCTGTACAAGACGCTGGTAAGGCCGCACCTGGAGTATTGCGTGCAGTTCCCGGTGATGCATTATAGGAAGGATGTGGAAGCTTTGGAAAGGGTTCAAAGGAGATTTACGAGGACGTTGCCTGGTGTGGAGGGAAGGTCTTATGCGGAAATGTTGCGGAACTAATGCTGTTTTCAGTAGAGAGAAGAAGATTGAGAGGCGACTTAATCGAGATGTATAAGATAATCAGAGGATTCGATAGGGTGGACAATGAAAGCCTTTTTCCTCGGATGGTGAAGGCTAACATGAAGGAACATAGCTTTAAATTGAGGGGTGATAGATTTAGGACAGATGTCAGAGGTAGTTTCTTAACTCAGAGAGTAGTAGAGGTGTGGAACATCCTGCCTGCAACAGTAGTAGACTCGCTGATGTTAATGGCATTTAAATGGGCATTGGACAGACATTTGGATAATAATGGAACGGTGTAGGTTAGGGCATCAGATTACTTTCACAGGCCAGTGCAACACTGAGGGCCGAAGGGCTTGTACTGCATTATAACATTCTATGTTCTATGCTCTATGTTCAAAAGCATTTCTGAATGAAAGACTTGTTTGTGATTTTCCTTTCCAAATATGCACAAGAGAAGGAGCAGAATGGTGGCTCAGTTGATAGCACTGCTGCCTCATAGTGCCAGGGACCTGGGCTTGATTCCACCCTTGGAGTTTGCTAATTCTCTCCATGTCTGCATGGGTTTCCTCCCACAGTCCAAAGATGTGCAGGTTACGTAGATTGGCCATGGGGATTGCAGAGTTACAGAGATCGGATAAGGAGATAGGTTTGGGTGGGATGTTTTTCAGAGGGATGGTGTGGACCTGATGGGCTGAATGGCCCGTTTCCACCCTGGAAGGATTCTATAATGAGTTAAGAAAACAACTACAGCCTAGCTTGGTGTTCTAGGTCTATTGGTGCTGGTGCGTGCTTGATGAAGGACATCCATTATACAATCCCATGCGTACAGATAAAGAAAAAAGTCTCTCTCTTTCTTGACTATTGTTAGAAACCATTGGAAAGGAAATGAGCCATTGTTGGAATGGAAATAAGACAACACCCTTTAGCTAATTTACAGAAGCAAGAATCTTCACATCAATTGCTCAACTGCCAGAGTCAGTGTAATTGGAAACACCCAAACCTCAATGTTTCATTATCTACTCCTTATGGGCAATGAAAGGCTAATTCATGTATCTTTTATCTCTTGTGTTTTTCCTCATTTCTCATTTCTAATCTGGGTGTAAAAATGTTGCATTGTATTATTTCTTTTTATGTTTTACTAACTAATGAGCTCATTCTTTCCTTAACGCAGAAAGCCTAATTAAATTAGCTTCCTTTAATACATAATTTTTAAAAATCACATTGCAACTGGGAGAGGTACCATGAAGGAAGGATTCCCTTATGCTGGAATGACTTTGTTGTTGCTAGTTAAGGCACCTTCGGCATGGGGGGTTGTTAATAAAACTACACAACCATGAGGCATAAGAGAAGAGGTAGGCCAGTCAGCCCATCATGTCTGCTACACCATTCAATGAGATCATGACTGATATATGTGTGCAAGTGTATGTATGCATGTGTGTGTCCACACATGAGTTCAGTCTGGGTTGAATATGAGAGTTCTCATATGGCACAGCACTTCCCACCTCTAAGAAATGGTACCTATGACCACTTGCACATTGATAAGAAGGAACCCTCTTCTGGTCATGAACTTAGCAGCATTATAATATGGTCTTCTCAACACTATGTATGTGCAGTCTGTATGACCCTGCACTCAGAGGGAGGGTAAGCCAGAATGTTGGCAGATCCTATTGCAGCATTGGCCTTTTTGTGAGCAACAGGATGCGACTGAACTACACAAATGGCATTGCTGACAGCCCTAATCCTGTTGATCAGGGACAATTCAGAGATCCTACTCAGGGGTTCCTCAGAAAGAGCTCATTGCTTAGATGTTCAATATAGCTGCAGCTTGATGGCCACTGGTTTAGCATGGGCACCCACTTCTCAAGGTCACAGCTCCCATTCCAGCACTTGGCACACTTCCCTGACAGTGTCTGGGGACATCCTCGATCTATAGGCACACCGTGCCCTGCTTAACTGGAGAAAATGGCTTTGAGGGGGATAAACCCTGGACTCCCGGTGACTCCTGTACATCCTGAGGGGATCCTGACCAGCGACCTCTTCTTGCAGATTTGCCGAGCGTGATTTTGAAGCAAGAAAAACAACAGGGAACTGCAGATGCTGGAAGTCAAAAATACTAACAGAAATTGCTGGAGAAACTCAGCAGGTCTGGCAGCATCCATAGACAGAAAGCAGGGTTGACATTTCGAATGCAGTGACCCATCATCGGAACTGTTCTGATTTTGAAACACCTTGAGTCCTTGCACTCAGTTGAAGTGCTTATCCAAATAGGAGAGGTAGAATCACCAAAGTCAAAAACAGCAGTATATGAAAAGTTAAAACAAGAATTCTTGCAACACTTTGTGGGCGGCACGGTGGCACAGTGGTTAGCACTGCTGCCTCACAGCGCCAGAGACCTGGGTTCAGTTCCTGACTCAGGCGACTGACTGTGTGGAGTTTGCACATTCTCTCCGTGTCTGCGTGGGTTTCCTCTGGATGCTTTGGTTTCCTCCCACAGTCCAAAGATGTGCAGGTCAGGTGAATTGGCCACGCTAAATTGCCCATAGTGTTAGGTAAAGGGGTAAATGTAGGGGAATGGGTGGGTTGGGCTTCGGTGGGTCGGTGTGGACTTGTTGGGCCGAAGGGCCTGTTTCCACACTGTAAGTAATCTAATCTTGTTTAAAAAAGAGCAAGATTCAGTTTTGTGCGTTTGGAACATTTCCACCTTGGGGACATGCCTATGATATTCGAGCTGCTGAGTAAGTGCAAATTGTTGTTGTTGGTGTTGAATCACGGGTGCAGCACATTGCGATCTTGAAGTGTAGCACATGCAAACAAAAAAAAAACTATTTTTCACAGTTTACAATAAGCAAAGAGGTGAGGTTCAAATTTGCTCTGTTTTCCAATGCACTCCAAAATATCCTGTGGTAACATTTTTTTCTGTGGAGGCTCAGCTCATTCAAGCAGCTAGATAGTTAGACTTCATGAAAGAATCATGTCTTGCCTTCAGCCAAACCACTTCAGAGCTCATAAAGCATGCAACCATTTTTGTAAGCGAGCACCTGGGAAACAAACAATACTTTTTTTTCAGAGAAAAGAAAGCTACAAACATTTTTAATTACCAGTTTGGCAGAATCTCAGACTATATTGCAATGGAATTGTTTGCGGAGTTGCAAAGTGATCTGATTTAGTTTTTAACTCCTTCAAGCTGTGAGTCTGTCAGTTTAAAACCTGTTAGTTTGCATCCCACAACCCAGAACAAGGTAATTCAGTTTATTTTCTTTTAATTTATTTATTTTGTGGGATGTGAGTGTCACTGGCTGGGCATTTATCGCCCGTCCCTAGTTGCCCTTGAAAAGGTGGCGATGAGCTGCCTTCTTAAACTGCTTTAGTCCACCTGCTGTGAGTTGACCCACAATGCCTTTAGGGAGGGAATTCCTGGATTCTGACCCAGTGACAGCAAATTATTTCCAAGTCAGGATGGTGAGTGGCTTGGAGGGAAACTTGAAGGTGTTGGTGTTTCCAAATATCTGCTGCCCTTGTCCTTCCAGTTTGAATTGGGCGTGGGTTTGGAAGGTGGTGTTTGAGGATCTTTGGTAATCCTCATGCAGCACATCCTGATGAAGGGCTTTTGCCCGAAACGTCGATTTCGAAGCTCCTTGGATGCTGCCTGAACTGCTGTGCTCTTCCAGCACCACTAATCCAGAATCTGGTTTCCAGCATCTACAGTCATTGTTTTTACCTCATGCAGCACATCTTTTCTCTTTGAGAGAATTGCTGAATTATTATCACTCTCTTGCTCTTTCTCCATATTTCTGCAGTCTTTTTTATCCCCTTTGATGTGTTTAGAGAATCATAGAGTTGTATAGCACAGAAACAGACCCTTCAGTCCAACCTGTCCATGCCAACCAGATATCCCGACTCAATGTAGTCCCATTTGCCAGCACCCAGCCCATATCCCTCTAAACCCTTCCTATTCATGTACCATCCAGATGCCTTTGAAATATTGCAATTGTACCAGCCTCCACCAATTCCTCTGGTAGCTCATTCCATACCTGTACCACCCTCTGTGTGAAAATGTTGCCCCTTAGGTCTCTTTTATATCTTTCCCCTCTCACCCTAAGCCTATGGCCTCTAGTTCTGGACTTCCGACCCCAGTGAAAAGACCATGAGAAAGGTTTAGCGGGTAGGATTAAGGAAAACCCTAAGGTGTTCTACACTTATGTGAGGAACAAAAGGATGGCCAGAGTGAGGGTAGGGCTGAACAGAGATAGTGGAGGGAACTTGCGTTCGGAGTCAGAGGAGGTAGGGGAGGTCCTTAATAAATACTTTGCTTCAGTATTCACTACTGAGAGGGAACTTGACATTTCTGAGGACAGTGTGAAACAGGCTGATATGCTTGAACAGGGTGATGTTAGGAAGGAGAATATGCTGAAAATTTTGAAAAACCATAAGGATAGATAAAATCCCCTGGGCCAGGTGGGATATACCCAAGGTTACTACAGGAAGCGAGAAGAGATTGCTGTGCCTTTGGCGATGATCTTTGCAACCTCACTGTCCACTGGAGTAGTGCCAGATGATTAGAGGGTGACAAATGTTATTCCTTTCGAAACACGTTATTCCTAGGAGAGAGAGGGTGGCAATAGATGGAAAGTATTTGGCCTGAAGCTTAGTGACCAGTGGTGTTTACAGGGTCCTTGGCTCTTCGCGATTTTTCTAAATGTCTTGGATGAGGAAGCGGAAGGATGGTTTAGTAAGTTTGCTGATGACGTGAATGTTGGTGGAGTTGTGGATAATGTGGAGGGCTGTTATAGGTTGCAATTGGATATTGACAGGATGCAGAGATGGGCTGAGAAGTGGCAGATGGAGTTCAACCTGGAAAAGTGTGAAGTGATTCATTTTGGAAGATTGAATTTGAAATCAGAATACAGGATTAAAGGCAGGACTCTTGGCAGTGTGGAGAAGCAAAAGGATCTTGGGATCATGTCCATAGATCCCTCAAAGTTGCCACCCAGATTGGTAGGGTTGTTAAGAAGGTAAGTGGTGTGTTGGTCTTCATTAGCAGGGGGAGAGCGGCAAGGTTAAGCTGCAGCAGCCCTGGTTAGATCACACTTGGAATATTGTGTTCAGTTCTGGCCACCTCATTACAGGAAAGATGTGGAAGCTTTAGAAAGAGTGCAGAGGAGATTTACAAGGATGCTGTATGGACTGGAGGATGTGTCTTATGAAGAAAGGTAAAGGGAACTAGAGCTTTTCTCATTGGAGCGAAGAAGGATTTCTTGATAGAGGTGTATGAGATGAGAGGGATAGATAGAGTGGGTAGCCAGAGACTTTTTCCATGGTGGAAATTTCTTTCACAAGGAGGCATAATTTTAAGATGATTGAAGGAAGGTTTAGGGGCAATGTCAGAGGTAGGTTCTTTACACAGAGAGGGCTGGGTGCATGGAATGCATTGCCAGCAATGGTAGTAGAGTCAGAGACATTAGGGACATTTACACAACTCTTGAATAGGCACATGGAAGATAGTTCAATGAAGGGTCTCTAGGTTAGTTTGGTCTTAGTGTAGGATAAAAAGCTAGCACAACATTGAGGGCTGAAAGGCCTGTACTGTGCTGTAGTGTTCTATGTTCTATTTAGAGTCGAGAGTATGGAGCTGGAAAAGCACAACAGGTCAGGCAGCATCCGAGGTATAGGAGAATCGGTGTTTCAGGCAAAAGCCCTCCATCCTGATGAAAGTTTCTTGCCTGAAACGTCAATTCTCCTGCTCCTCGGATGCTGTCTGACCTGTTGTACAGGACATTGGTCAGGCCTCCAGCACCATACTCTCGACTCTAATATCCAGCCTCATCAGTCCTCACTTCCATCATTTTTCTATGTCCCCGATCCATGCCCCTCATGATTTTATAAACCTCTATAAGGTCACCCCTCAGCCTCTGATGCTCCAGGGAAAACAGCCCCAGCCTGTTCAGCCTCTCCTTATAGCTCAAACCCTCCAACCCTGGCAACGTGCTTGTAAATATTTTCTGAACCCTTTCAAGTTTCACAACATCTTTCTGATAGGAAAGAGACCAGAATTGCATGCAATATTCCAACAGTGGCCTAACCAATGTCCTGTACAGCAGCAACATGACCTCCCAACTCCTGTACTCAATACTCTGACCAATAAAGGAAAGCATACCAAACGCCTTTTTCACTATCCTATCTACCTGCGACTCCACTTTCAAGGAACTATGAACCTGTATTCCAAGATCTCTTTGTTCAGCAACATTCCTCAGGACCTTACCATTATGTGTAGAGGTCATGTCCTGATTTACCTTTCCAAAGTGCTGCACCTCACATTTATCTAAATTAAACTCTAACTGCTACTCCTCGGCTCATTGGCGTTTCTGATTAAGATCCCTTGGTACTCTCAAGTAACCTTCTTCACTGTCTAATGTTTATTCAATATCTAGCCATTTAGCACTGCTAACTTCCTTCTTTGGGGCAGTGTGCTCCAGTTTCTAACAATTTGTTGAGAAAAATATTCTGCTCACTGCATGCCTCCCCCAGGATTTTTATTTTGAAAAGTGATTGCCATTGCTCCAAACAAAGACTCTTCTGACGAAGGGCTCTGTCAGACTTACGGTGTTATTCTGGTTTCTCTCTCCCTCGATGTTGTTCGACCTGCTAACATTCTCCAGCATTTTCTGCTTTATTTCCATTGTCTTGAATTAGTCCTTTGAAGTTTAAATTTTTACAGTGGCGAACACACTAATAACAAAGTGAGTTTGAGAAGATTTGTAGCTCAGGTTGAGGTTCTGGATGTAGGTTTGCTCACTGAGCTGGAAGGTTCATTTCCAGACGTTTCGTCACCCTACTAGGTGACATCTTCAGTGGGCCTCCGGGCGAAGCACTGCTGCCAATTCCTGCTTTCTATTTATATGTTTCAGCTTCTTTGGGTTGGTGATGTCATTTGCACACCACAGGAAATGACATCGCCAGCACAAAGAAACCCAAACATATAAATAGAAAGCAGGAATCAGCAGCAGTGCTTCACCCGGAGGCCCGCTGAAGATGTTACCTAGTAGGGTGACGAAACGTCTGGAAATGAACTTTCCAGCTCAGCGAGCAAACCTACAGCCAGACACTAATGACATAGCGACAAATCTGAAAGTGTTTTCAGACATCCAAGAAAGCAACACCCAACAATATTTCACACCAAGCCATGTAAAAAGGCATTAGAATTATTTTTCCTAATGCCACATGAACTGCACTAGTTCAAAAAGATGGCTCAAGGGCAGTTAGGGATGGGAAACAATATTGGTCCAGCCAACGTTGGTCCCACATTCAATGAAATAATATGTTTATTTTAAAAAGACATGTCATATAATCTTATATATAATAGAATGCCTTTTCTAAAAGCCAGCCCTCCTCAAGGAGGTGATGGCTTAGTGATATTATCACTAGACTGTCAATCCTGAGACCCAGGCAATGGTCTGGGAACCTGGGTCCAAAGCCCACAATGGCAGATGGTTGGAATTTGTTTTTTTTTTAAATTATGCAATTATGAGTTTAATGATGATAACAAAGCTGTTGTCAGTTGTTGGAAAAGCTCACTTGGTTCACTAATGCCCTTCAGGGAAGGAAACTGCCATCCTTACCTGATCTAGTCTAAGTGTAACTCCAGACCCACAGCAATGTGGTTGACTCTTAACTGCCCTCTGGGCAATTAGGGATGGGCAATAAATGCTGGCCTAGCCAGCAATGCCCTCATCCTGTGAGTGAATGAAAACATAAGGTGCCTTTGGGGTAAGAGGTAGTTTTAAGGGTTATCTTAGACAAGAGGGAAGTGGACAGAGAAAGAGTGTAAGGACTTTCCACAGCTAAGAGTATGGATTGCTGAGCATGTGGCATCAAATGGATAAACAGTTCCAGCACGGGATGCACAAGAGATCAGAACTGGAGAGATACAGAGATAGCAAAGAGTAGCAGGACTGGTCACAGTGTTTACAGAGATAGGGAGAAAAGCTCGATGAGAAAGGATTTACAATTTAAACATCTTCACAGAACATTCAACTGTGTTAAGCATCTCAATTGCATTGGTTCATCGTCAGCATTCCAATTTCTTTTGGATCTTCTTTGGTGAGTTTCAATTTGAGGTTGAAATTATTTCCATCAGTATTGTGAACAATCGCAAAGTTTTACCGCTCTCGCTGTCTGCCATTTAAAATATAAATCTAACTAAAACAGGATTGAAGTTAGCTGCACCACACAATCCTCTGTATGTTCACAACCAAAGCATGCTGCTGCATCGAAATGCACTCCAGTAACAATGCGCCCTCGTTCAGTCCCATTTGGTGTATAACTGGAATGCAGATGATAAATGCGCTCTCTGGGCAGGCGTTTTGTTGAGCATCTCTTTACTTAGTGCCAGTTGGTGAGGAATAAAAGGGCGACATTGTAGTACACAAGAAAACATCTCCCCTTTCAACAGTTACAACAGTGCAGCTCCTTCGAAAACAAAAATACAAGAATGTGGCCTTGTCGTTGAGTAATTAGTGCGACTGCCAATGTCAAGGAAAGAAAAAGTTGTTTCAAAGGAACTTAAGATGACAAGGGAATGGAGAGAGCAGGCTTCTGTATTTTTTTTTTGAAGGTTTCTCTCTGGTGCTATTGTTTGCTTTTTCCCCTGAATGGTTGTCTGAAGGACTGAAGCAAAATGTCAGGGACGTGTCATATTTGGTCAGGAGCTCAGTTTGTCTGAAGAGAATTTTTTTGAATGCTCTGAAAAATACAACGGTAAATCATTGACATGTTTGTAGCTTCTAGTTGACAAGCAGAGAGAGCATCTGTCTGTAAAATTGAGTTTTTTTTTAGTTGACATCTCCAGAGACCATGCAGCTACACTTTGCTACTGTGATGTGTCAGATATAAATTGGTAAAAGTTTAATACAAAATAGATCTCTCTATATATGTTATCCATATCAGTGTGTGTGTGGATACATATAAAAATAGGATCAGATAAGATTTCAAATTTCTGCAATCTGTTGCCGTGATTATTTCATACTTTAAGTTTGTTAGGAAGTAAATAATTTTACATAACTAAAATTTTTCTCCTTCTAAGTACATAACTATTCACTTCAAATAATTGTAGAGAAGGAATATCACAAAACAAAAATTCTAAAAGCACAACAATTTGGTGTAAATGCATCTCCCATTCTTCACAAAAAAAAACCAAAATGCCGTGGACAGTGAATATCTGAAATTAAGAAAGAGAAAATATTGAAATAATTGTAAAGTTTTACAGGAGAGAGAAACAGACTTATAACTGGTCTCTGAGCAAATGTTCTCGTTTATGTCTAAAATAAGCAACTTTTCTTGAAATCAAAATTAGGAGAGACTGGTCAATAAATTAAAATCTCATGGGATGGAACAAAGACAAGTTTACGAGCCTGATTCCTGGGATGGCAGGACTGATGTCGGAAGAGAGTCTGGATCTGTTAGAACTATATTCACTGGAGTTTAGAAGAATGAGGGGTATCTTATAGAAACCTATAAAACTCTAACAGGACCAGACAGGTTAAATACAGGAAGGATATTTCCAATGACTGGGGTCTCTGAACAGTCTAAGGACATAGGGTAGGCCATTTAGGATTAAGATGAGGAGAAATTTCTTCACCCAGAGACTGAGGAGCCTGAAGAGTTCTCTGCCACATAAATCTGTTGAGACCAAGACATGATGATCCAGACCCATTTCCCTCTGACTAATGCACCTAGCACTATGGGCAATTTAGCATGGCCAACTCACCAGCACATCTTTAGATTGTGGGAGGAGACACAAGGAGAATGTGTAAACTCCTCACAGACAGTCACCTGAGACTGGAATCGAACCTGGGGCCCTGGTGCTGTGAGGCAGTAGTGCTAACCACTGTGCCATCATGCTGCCCCTTTTCAGGATGGAGTTAGATATAGTTTTTTCGACTAAAGGGATCAATGAGTATAAGAAGAGAGCAGGAACAGGGGACTGAGTTGAATGATCACCCATGGTCATATTGAATGCCAGAGCAGGCTCGAAGGCTGAATGGCCTCCTTCCGCTCATATTTCTATGTTTTTATGTTAAGTTGGATTCAAAATGGACATGGTCAAGAGGTTTGTATGTGACTGGAAAGTTGTTTCAAGTATGGTTCCTCAGGGTTTAGTGCTCTTGGTCTGTGCTACATAGGTGACTGATTCAGATCTAAAGGACAAGAGGCGTGATAAAGAAACTTGAAAAATGAAATACTGTTTGTTGATAGGAGTAAACTTCAGGAAGATGATAATGACAGGTCAAATGACAAATGAAGTTCAATTTGGAGAATTGGGAGGGGGAGTTGATAGGGAACAAAGGGAACAAGTCAAGGCAGTACACAATAAATGGGAGATAATGAGAAGTTAAAATGAAGAGGGGTGGTCCATGGAGGGCACATTCACGAATCCCTGATGAAAGCAGACTGATTAATTCCAAAGTTTCTGACTCTTGTCTCTGAATCAGAGCATCATGTGTTGAAGGCTCACTTGAGAGAGATTAGAAAAAAATATCCAGGCTGACACTTCTGGTGCAGTACTGAAGGGGTGCTACACCGTTATGGAGAGTTCCTGAACCCTACTGAACTCCTCAACTTTGTCTAATCCTTCTGCCAAAAGACCAGACTTTGAGGAGAACGATCATTCCTGAAGGTCATGAGGCTGGAGGAAGTGACCAATAGGGATCAGTGAGGCCATGGAGGAAGTTGAAAAGAAGGATAAGGATTTTTCAGACTGGCAAGTCTCCTGATGACACATAGAAATGAATTAAATAGTAATACATTAGATAAAGTTGATTATCTCCCCTCGGTCATTTTTTTTATTCATGAGGGTGTCATTGGTAGGTCAACATTTATTGCCCATTGTTAATTGCCCAAAGGGAAGTTAAGAATCAATCCTGTTACTGTGGGTCTGGAGTCACATGTACGTCAGACAATGTAAGGACAACAGATTCCTTCCCTATTGGAGATTCCTGAAATAGGCAGGTTTTTAAAACACTCAACAATGGTGGCATGGTTGCCTTAGGAGAGCTTTTTATTTTTATTCCTGGCTTTTATTGAATTCAGACTCCAGCAGTGGGTTTCAATCATATGTCCACAAAGCATTGAACTGGGGTCCTGGACGACTAGCCTAGTGACATTATCAGTACACCCTGCCTCCCCTAGTTTTGGTGCACTGATGGTTTGCAGTAAACAATAGAACATCGAACATCAAACAGTACAGCACAAGAACAGGCTTTCAGCCCATTGTGTCTACATTGATCATGTTGTCATTCTAAATCAACCCCATTTACCTGAATATGGTCCATATCCCTCTATTCCCTGCCTGTGTACGTGTCTCTAAATGCTTCTTAAATGTTGTTATCATATCTGCTTCTACCACCTTCCCTGGCAGCGTGTTCCAGGCACCCACCATCCACTGCATTAAAAACCCTTATGCACCTACTTTAGACTTATTCCCCTTAATATGTGACAATTTCCCCCTGTGAAAGAGACTTGACTATCCACCTGACCCAAGCCTCTCGTAACTTTATATTCTTCTGTCAGGTTGCCCCTCAAACTCCAAGACTCTTGCAAACACAATCCAAGTTTGTTCAACTTTCCGTACTGATAAAACACTCCAATCCAGGCAACATCCTGGCAAACCTTTTTTTGCATCCTTTAGAAGTCTCTATATCCCTCCGATAGTGTGGTGACAAGAACTGCACACAAGACTCCAAATGTGGTCTGACCAAAGTCTTGCACAGGGTAAAAACAATGACTGCAGATGCTGGAAACCAGATTCTGGATTAGTGGTGCTGGAATAGCACAACAGTTCAGGCAGCATCCAAGGAGCAGTAAAATCGACGTTTCGGGCAAAAGCCCTTCATCAGGAATAAAGGGTGGAGAGATAAGCTAGAGGCACGGTCGGGGTGGGGAGAAAGTAGCATAGAGTACAATAGGTGAGTGGGGGAGGGGATGAAGGTGATAGATCAGGGAGGAGGGTGGAAAAGAAGATAGGCAGGTAGGACAAGTCATGGGGATAGTGCTGAGCTGGAAGTTTAGAACTAGGGTGAGGTGGGGGAAGGGGAAATGAGGAAACTGTTGAAGTCCACATTGATGCCCTGGGGTTGAAGTGTTCCGAGGCGGAAGATGAGGCGTTCTTCCTCCAGGTGTCTGGTGGTGAGGGAGCGGCGGTGAAGGAGGCCCAGGACCTCCATGTCCTCGGCAGAGTGGGAGGGGGAGTTGAAATATTGGGCCACAGGGCGGTGTGGTTGGCAGAGTGGGAGGGGGAGTTGAAATGTTGGGCAGCAGAGTGGGAGGGTCTTACACAGTTGCAACATGATTTGTCAACCTTTATACCTCACCCTAAGATCCCTCTCTGTATCGGTGCTCTGGTCTTGTCATTAACTATGTACTTTCCTCTTGAATGTGAACTCCCACAATGCATCACCTCACACTTGTCCAGATTAACCTCAGCTGTCATTTCTCCACCCAACTTTCCAAATGAACTACACCCTTTGATAATCTTCCTCAATGTTCACAACATCACTGATATTTGTTTCATCTGCAAACTTACTAACTACCCCATCTAGAATCTAACCCAAATCATTTATATAAATTATAAACATATGTTCCCAACACTGATCTTTGTGGTACACCACTGGTCACAGGCCTCAAGTCGGGAAAACATCCCTCCACATCTACCCTCTGTCTTATATGATCAAGCCAACTTACCAACTCACTGTTGAATGCATTGACTAAATCTTCTGGACCAGCCTACCATGATGTATCTTGTCAAATGTTTCAGTAAAGTCAAATGTCATACTCTCGTCAATCATCTGCCATGTCCTGAAAAAAGCTCAATCATATTTATGACTCAAGACCTCCCCCACACAAAGCTATGCTGACTCTCCCTTGTAAGTCTATTATTTTCCAAACCTGAGTAAATCCTGTCTCGAAGAAGCTTTTCCAGTAATTTCCCTACCATGACTCTATGACTCTAATCTGAGATTCAGATTTCCTGGAGTATCCCTTTTGCACTTCTTGAACAAAGGAATTATTCTCCAATCTTCTGGGGCCTAACCTGTAGCTAAAGATTTCTGTCAAGGCCCTGGGAATTTCCTCCCTCATTTCCCTTAGTATCCTGTGATAGATCCCAACAGGCCCTGGGGACTTATCTACCTTAATGTATTTGCAAGACACTCAACATCTCCTCCTTCTTAATATTAACATGCCCTAGAATAGCAACATAGCCCTTCCTAATCTTAGAGTCATAGAGTCATAGAGATGTACAGCATGGAAACGGACCCTTCGGTGCAATCCGTCCATGCCAACTAAATATCCCAACCCAATCTAATCCCACCTGCCAGCACCCGGCCCATATCCCTCCAAACCCTTCCTATTCATATACCCATCCAAATGCCTCTTAAATGGTGCAATTGTACCAGCCTCCACCACTTCCTCTGGCAGCTCATTCCATACACGTACCACCCTCTGCGTGAAAAAGTTGCCCCTTAGGTCTCTTTTATATCTTTCCCCATCTCACCCTACACCTATGCCCTCTAGTTCTGGATTCCCTGACCCCAGGGAAAAGACTTTGCCTATTTATCCTATCCATGCCCTCATAATTTTGTAAACCTCTATAAGGTCACCCCTCAGCTTTCGATGCTCCAGGGAAAACAGCCCCAGCCTGTTCAGCTTCTCCCTGTAGCTCAAATCCTCCAATCCTGGCAACATCCTTGTAAAGCTTTTCTGATCCCTTTCAAGTTTCACAACATCTTTCCGATAGGAAGGAGACCAGAATTGCACACAATATTCCAACAGTGGCCTAACCAATATCCTGTACAGCCGCAACATGACCTCCCAACTCCTGTACTCAATACTCTGACCAATAACGGAAAGCATACCAAACGCCTTCTTCATTATCCTATCTACCTGAGACTCCACTTACTCCAAGGTCCCTTTGTTCAGCAACACTCCCTAGGACCTTACCATTAAGTGTATAAGTCATGCTAAGATTTGTTTTCCCAAAATGCAGCGCCTCGCATTTATCTGAATTAAATTCCATCTGTCACTTCTCAGCCCATTGGCCCATCTGGTCCAGATCCTGTTGTAATCTGAGGTAACCCTCTTCACTGTCCACTACACCTCCAATTTTGGTATCATCTGCAAACTTACTAACTATACCTCTTATGCTCACATCCAAATCACTTATGTAAATGACAAAAAGTAGAGGGCCCTGCACCAATCCTTGTGGCACTCCACTGGTCACAGGCCTCTAGTCTGAAAAACAACCCTCCACTACCACCCTCTGTCTTCTACCTTTGAGCCAGTTCAGTATCCAAATGGCTAGTTCTCCCTGTATTCCATGAGATCTAACCTTGCTAATCAGTCTCCCATGGGGAACCTTGTCGAACACCTTACTGAAGTCCATATAGATCACATCTACTGCTCTGCCCTCATCAATCTTCTTTGTTACTTCTTCAAAAACCTCAATCAAGTTTGTGAGACATGATTTCCCACGCACAAAGCCATGTTGACTATCCCGAGTCAGTCCTTGCCTTTCCAAATACATGTACATCCTGTCCCTCAGGATTCCCTCCAACAACTTGCCCACCACTGAGGTCAGGCTCACCAGTCTATAATTCCCTGGCTTGTCCTTACCACCTTTCTTGGCACCATGTTAGCCAACCTCCAGTCTTCCGGCACTTCACCTGTGACTATTGATGATACAAATATCTCAGCAAGAGGCCCAGCAATCTCTTCTCTAGCTTCCCACAGAGTTCTCGGGTACACCTGATCAGGTCCTGGGCATTTATCCACCTTTAACCGTTTCAGGGCATCCAGCATTTCCTCCTCTGTAATCTGGACATTTTGCAAGATGTCACCAACTATTTCCCTACAGTCTATATCTTCCATATCCTTTTCCACAGTAAATACTGATGCAAAATATTCATTTAGTATTTCCCCCATTTTCTGTGGCTCCACACAAAGGCCGCCTTGCTGATCTTTAAGGGGCCCTATTCTCTCCCTAGTTACTCTTTTGTCCTTAATATATTTGTAAAAACCCTTTGGATTCTCCTTAATTCTATTTGCCAAAGCTATCTCATGTCCCCTTTTTGCCCTCCTGATTTCCCTCTTAAGTATACTCCCACTGCCTTTATACTCTTCTAACGATTCACTCGATCTATCCTGTCTGTACCTGCCATATGCTTCCTTCTTTTTCTTAACCAAACCCTCAACTTCTTTAGTCATCCAGCATTCCCTACATTTACCAGCCTTCCCTTTCACCCTGACAGGAATATACTTTCTCTGGATTCTTGCTATCTCATTTCTGAAGGCTTTCCATTTTCCAGCCGTCCCTTACCTTACCATCGTCCAACATTTTTGACACGGATACATGACACACCAAATCCTCTTTGGTGATTCAGTCACCACTAGCAGTGACATGGTTAGAAAGCTTCATGACCTCACTTGATGCTCCACTTGCAGACATAGGGAAGCACAGAATGGTTTATGGGTGTAGATGATGCACCATCTGAGCAGGAATGGGCTTGTCTTTTGAATTCAGTTCTCATCTGATATGTTAGATAGCGTCCAATTTAAGGTTGAAGAAACAGCAAGTAGTCAAACTGGATGGTTACAAACACTTCCTCTACAATAAAAGAACAATGAGAGGTGTACCCTTCCCCCATCTATTTCTATAACACTTTCAAACCATATCTTGCATACACCTGAAGGAGTTCAATTTTTAATGTTATTTTGCCCCATGCCTTCCCTGAAATACTATTTGGATCTATGAGGGAATAGGAGACTAAACCTTTTGCCATGTAACATAGACTCACTCAGCATTAGAATGCAGCCAAGGCTGCAAATAGCTGAGGTCTGGATACATTACTGACAAGGAGTATTTCTGGGGCATTAACATATCGGGGAGATGGGAGACAACGGCTCCAATTGATTGCAGCCAGGAGAGAACTCTTCTTGAAGATTGAAATCCTTTGGGCCTGAGTGGAGCAGGGGTCAGAAAGGTTCAGGAGAAAACTTGAAAAAGAAAAGAGGTATCAGCTTAGAGTGGGATTCTGTAAGTGTGAATTCTTACATGGCTCATACAGGTCAGAGAAAGTCAAGTGATTCAGGGAAAGAAACTTCAGCCTCGTCACTCCACAGTAACCCCAAAATAATTGATTGAATCAGAGATACTGCCATGCCAACGTCGAATTAAGTTGTGCTGGGTCGCATAGGTCAGCGCCGAATGCAAAATGAGACACTGGGCAAAGAAACAAAAGCTTCAACCTTTCTTCCCAATGAAAGAATCCAGACACTTTGTTAGTCAGACCCCTGCAGAAACTGGTTAGCTCGGTGCTCGGCTGTCGAGAATATTGGGGAAGTGGCGGCTGTGTTTCTTCGACTGTGGGCATCGCCTCAAAATTAGAGGGGGTCAATTTAGAACGGAAATGACGAGACTTTTCTTCAGCCAGGGGGTGGTGGGCCTGTGGAATTCATTGCCACCAAGCACAGTGGAGGCCGGGACGTTTGGTGTCTTCAAGGCAGAATTTGATAAATTCTTGATCTTGCAAGGAATTAAGAGCTACAGGGAGAGTGCAGGTAAGTGGAATTGAAATGCCCATCAGCCATGATTAAATGGTGGAGTGGACTCGATGGGTTGAATGGCCTTGCTTCCACTCCTATGTCTTATGGACTGGAGTCCAAAAAGGCTGAAGCATAAGTTAAAGAAACAGGAATTGCTGGAAAAGCTCAGCAGGTCTGGCAACATCCATGGAGAGAAATCAGAGTTAGTCATAGAGTCATAGAGTCATAGAGATGCACAGCATGGAAACAGACCTGTCGGTCCAACCCGTCCATGCCGACCAGATATCCCAACCCAATCTAGTCTCACCTGCCAACAACTGACCCATATCCCTCCAAACCCTTCCTATTTATTTACCCATCCAGTTGCCTCTTAAATGTTGCAATCGTACCAGCCTCCCTTCCTCAGAATTGGGAGTACCTGTTCTGAGGAAGGAACACACGACCCAAAACATTAACTCTGATTTCTCTTCACAGATGCTGCCAGATCTGCTGAGCTTTTCCAGCAACTTCTGCTTCTGTTTTTGATTTCCAGCATCTGCAGTTCTTTCGATTTTTATCGAGTGTAAGATAGATGGACTGAGAGTAAGGTCCTAAGGAAAAGGGATTCACTTTCTCAGGGGCTGAGGTCTCCTTCCAGGATATTAAACCAGAGCTAGCCCTGGTCAATTCCCTCCAACAACTTGCCCACCACTGAGGTCAGGCTCACCGGTCTATAGTTCCCTGGCTTGTCCTTACCACCTTTCTTAAACAGTGGCACCATGTTAGCCAACCTCCAGTCTTCTGGCACTTCACCTGTGACTATTGATGATACAAATATCTCTGCAAGAGGCCCAGCAATCACTTCTCTAGCTTCCCACTGAGTTCTCGGGCTGTGGTTTGTAAGAGATGTTTGAAGCAAATACCAGGACGACTATCTGTATCACATGAATGTAATGGTTCAGGGTTGAGTTCCAGATGCCTATGTAGGAGTCATGATCATCATGATGGTTGAACAAACTACATGGTGTCTGGATATTTAAGTTAAGCCTTAAAACATTGGCGTAGAAGGAGGCCATTCAGCCCTTTGAGTTTGCTCCGCCATTCAATGAGATCGTGGATGATCTGATAATCCTCAACTCCACTTTCTGCGTTTTCCCCATAACTCTCATTTCCCTTGCTGATCAAAAATCTTTCCGCTTCAGCTTTATCTCTTCTTAACAATATAGCCTCAATTACCTCCTCAGCTCACAGTTTCATTCCTGATGAAAGGAGTTTGCCCGAAACTTTGATTCTCCTGCTCCTTGGATGCTGCCTCATCCTGCTGTGTTTTTCCAGCGCCACACTCTCGACTCTAAAAATGTCCACAGTCTCACTGATCTCTGAGAGACAAAATTCCTCCTCACCTCCATACGCACAAACAAGCATATGAACATGGAAAAAGAGTAGGCCGCTCTGCCCTTCGAACCTGCTCCCCCATCCTATAAGATCATGGCTGAGCTGATATTAATCTCAACTCTACATTCCTGCATTTCCCTGATAACCTTTCACCCCCTTGGTCATCATGAATCTATCTCTCTCTGCCTTAAATATATTGAAAGATCTTGCATCTACTGCCTTTTAGAGAAAGAAATTACGAAGAGTCACAACCTTCTGAGAGAAAAACATGTTTCCTCACTTGTACCTTAAATAGGTGACCCTTTACTCTGAGGTTAAGCCCTCTAGTCCTAGACTCTCCAACAAGGAGAAACAACATTTTCCTGTCTCCTCTAAGTGTCTTATATATTTTAACAAGATCTTGTCTCATTTCTCTAAACTCCAATAAGTACAGGCCCAACCTCCTGAACCTGTCCTCATAAGACAGTCCCTCCATACCCAGGATCAGCTGAGTGAATCTTCTCTGGACTGCCTCAAATATCAGTCTACCTTTCTTAGGTAAGCTTATTACAATATTCTAGACATGGTAGTTTTAACATACAGTTTTGTATAGTTTTAGTTTTAACTTTCCTGTATTCATTCTCTCGTCCCTTTGAAACAAAGGCCAGTATTCCATTAACTGCTGAACTTGGATGCGAGCTTTGTTGTGATTCATGGACAAGAATCAATTACTGCTAGCTTGGCTGCAGATTTCTGCAGTCTTTCTCCATTTCAATAATATTCAGCTCCACGATTCCTCCTGTCCAAGTGCAGAACCTCACAATCGCAGGCATCACATTCGTAATTTCTTCAAGGATTTCTTGTCAATGAAAAAGGCACAGGGTGTTTTCCTTGTCCCCTTCTTAACTCAACCCTAAAGAACTATGGCCAGGCTAAAGTTGGCAACCCTACAAACTGCAGTTCGTAGCCTGGATGTACTCTGTAGATAATAACCTCACAGAGATTGCCTGCAGAATCCAAGTGTGCAGTAAAGTATTGCAAGCTACATGGATTATAAAACAATATCCAAAATAAAAACCAAATAAGCTTTCTTGTGGCTCAGTGATAGTGTCCATCACCCTGGACCAAAAGGCCTGGGTTCAAGTCCCATCTGCTCCAGAGGTGTGCAATGACATCTCTGATAGATTTAATTAGAAAAATAGGCTAGATTAAAAAGAAACAAAGTAGACCCTCTTGTGACACAATGATAGTGTCCCTAACCCTGGACAGGAGTCCTGGCTTCAGGTCTCACCTGCGCCAAAGATGTGTAATAACATCTCCGAACAGGTTGATTTGGATAAATGGGTTAATAAAAATGGGGGCTCTTGTGGTGCAATGGTAGTGTCCTTACCTTTGATCCAGAAGGATTGGGCTCAGGATCCACCTGTTCCAAAGATGTATAACAACGTCGGGTGAACAAACACAGTAGAAAATGTTTCAAAATGTGGAATTTGGTCTCTGGGGTTTTCTCATGGAATATGGTGAATGCTGAGTTCGAATCAAAGGAACTTCACAGCGTGGAGTGAAGTATATATTTTTTTAAAAATTAAAAAGAAAACAAAAGGAAGGCTGTTGTGTGGTGATAGTGTCCCTACCTCTGGACTAAGAGGCCTGGCTTTCAGTCCCACTTGATCAAAATGGAGCAATAACATCCCTGATCAGGTGATCTGAAAATCCATCTGGATCATATTGTGGCCCTCCCTCAATGGCTCAGCTGAAAGAATGGAGGATTGTAAAGTGTCACAAAATAAACCGGACAGGGAAGCCTCGTACTCTCAGTTTAACGTAGCTGCACACTTGAATGAAGTTGGCACAAGAGTTGGTTGCCCCCATCCTTGGTCACCAATTTCTATTTCCGCTCTCCCTACCTCTCCCTCACTTTCTTCCAGATTGCCAGAAATGGACCTTCCCTGTAAATATTTAATTGCTGTGTGGGTGGTTTACTTGTGGTAATGGTTAATATTTCAAAACAAGAAAAAAAGTCTCGGCGATTCGGTGATGGGAAAGGAAACTGTTCAGTTGTGTGATTTTTTTAAAAAGGCCCCTTTCAATTCCATTTTGACATAGTCCCCTTCCCCTTTGATGGTCTGCATTGACCTTAATGGGCTTTGTACATAAATTATTCAATTGGAAACATGATGGTTTACAAATGGAAATAAAAATTACCACAGGGTGATTTGGCGATGGGGGAAAGAAAAACATTCAATTGTGTGCAAGACCACTCTAGATATAAATATAAGAGGCTTAAAACTAAGGAATAAATCCCCCTGCAAGTCAATTAGATGATGCTGAACTGTACTGATGGAAGAAATCCAAAATGCAGTTTTAACTAAAAGAGTAAAAGATGCTGATGCTACGTTAAATGTCCAATATTTACTCTACAACTGGTTGGGGCAGAACAAAAATGAAACCTATAAAGTGCACCTGATCTGGAGCTCATCCGTGCTTCCAGTTCCAATACAATAGGCATCATCCATCCATCATCATCCATCCATCATTATACATCCATCATCATCCAGACATAAGGGTGTTCAGGTTAGGAGCAAATCATTGCAGATGCTGGAATCTATACTGAAAACAAAAAGTGCTGACAGAAAATGTGTCAGCCCCAATGAAGAGTCATCTGGACTCGAAGCGTTAACTTGCACTCTCTCCGCGGATGTTGTCTGACTCGTTGTGACTTCCAAAATTTCAGCTCAAGAATGACTTCTGTCTTTTCAGTACTGTCCATCCAGCAGTAAAATCTTGATTCTAGCTCCTATGTCTGCAGCCTTACTAGGCTTATACCCGAAACATCGACTCTCCTGCTGCTCGGATGCTGCCTGACCTCCTGCACCACACTCTTCGACACCAGTCTCCAGCATCTCCAGCATTCGTCACTCTCTCCTTGTCTTATTAACCAGCAGGGCAACATTTATTGATTAATTTTAATTTGATTTTGATTTTATTGTCTGTCAATATTTATGGCCAATTTTCCCTTTATTCATGTACCAGGGTGCAGTTAGCTCATTTGGCTGAACAGATAGTTCTCGAGGCAGAGCAATGCCATGAGTTCAATTGTTGGAACCAAATGAGGTTACTATTAAGGTCCCTCCTACTCAATCTCCCCCCTTACCCACAGTTTGCTGACCCTCAGGTTAAACCCCCACCTCTAATGAGTGAGTGGGACTATGACAAAATTTACTTTTACCTTTTCTATTGCTCTCCCACAACTGAACATGCATCTTTCAAATAATATGCTTCTATCTTTCCTACCAAAACGTATACCTTATGTTTCCTTTATTGCAATAGAAGCTAAGCTTCAATGTAAAAGAAGTACATGGGTGGTAAAGGGCTTTGGGATATCCGATAGCCTTGTAAGGTGCTATATAAATGCAGTTCAAACCTAGTCTGTTCTGATATAATGTGATACTTCCATTCCCATGTAATAGCATGTGATAGCAACACCATTCAAACCAATGGCACTGGAATCCTGTTATAGCCAGTACAGGGAAAGAAAGAAAGTTCACATTCCACAAATAATGGTCTAAATGCTTCAATCATGTTATCGCCAATTTGCATTGAAGAAACACGCGTTATAGCAGAACCAGCTGTATATCATCTGACGCTGTAAAAAAAAAGTTGCTCCTTACTTATTTGATCAAATCCTTTCAAGATTTTAAACATCACAAATCAAGCTTTAACCAAGGAGTTCATTGACTTTCGGCAGGATGTTACTCATGCACCCCCCACCTACACAATAACAGCACAGAGGTGGAACAAGTGGAGAGTGTCAAGCTCCTGGGAGTGGTCATCCACAACAAGCTTTCTTGGATTCTTCATGTGGACGCTCTGGTTACAAAGGCCCAACAACGTCTCCTCTTCCTCAGGCAGCTGAGGAAATTTGGCATGACAGCGAATGCCCTTGCCAACTTTTATAGGTGCGCTATCAAGAGCATTCTGTCTGGATGTATCACTGCCTGGTATGGCAACTGTACCATTCAAGATCGAAGACAGTTACAGAGAGTGGTGAACTCAGCCCAGACAATCACAAAATCTGACCTCCCATCTACAGAATCCATCTACCAGCCCTGCTGTCAAGGAAAGGCCACCAGCATTCTCAAAGATCCATCCCACCCTGGCAATGTTTTTCTATAACCTCTCCCATCGGGGAGAAGGTACAAAGGCCTGAACACACACACCAGCCAGTTTTGGAACAGTTTCTACCCCACTGTTGTTAGAATACTGAATGGACTTCTAAACTCTTAACATTCACCTGTACCTGAGTTTTGTTTCTGCTGCTGTTTACCTATTATTTACTATTTATGCTACTTAACTCTTTGATCTGCCTGTATTGCTTGCAAGACAAAGCTTTTCACTGTGCCTCGGTACATGTGACAATAAATTCAATTCAATAATCATCACTACTCAATTCTAAGTTTAATACACTAAATAATAGGAGTAAGTTACATGGATCCCTCAAGCCTATGTGGCTTTTCAACAAGATTATAATCGATCTTCAACTTAAGCCCATGTTCTCAAATTTACCGTCATGTCTCTTCATTCCATGAGCATTCAAATGTCTGTCAATCTCAGAGTATACTGGACAATTGAACATCCATTGATTTAGCTTATCCAGTCTCACAATGTAACTTTTGAAACTTTAAGTTCCACTTCCAAGGTCTGAGGATTGAATCGAAGCTGATGGTTCGATGTGATGCTGAGGGTGTGCTGAACTTCCAGAGGTGGTATCTTGTATATATAACAGGCATGAGAAAATGGTAGTTGTCTTTTCTTGAGGATAGGGGATCTCAAGGCTAGGGGGTGAGAGGAGAGAGCTTTAAAAAGGCATAAGCTGAATCTATCCAGCGAAAAGTGACTGCTTGAAGAAACATGGGAGATATCATCTGGATCCCTGGCTAGTAATCATCCCACAACAAATCACAAAAGAGATAAATGCCTTAACCATTTATTTATTGTCCATCTGTAGGACCTTGTAGTCCATGCATTCCCCAATATCCAAATGGGGACCCAATTTTGAAATTACTTGAGGGGCTAGGGGTTCAGGAACATAATTCTCTGAAGCTTGTGTTACTTCTGGACAGGATGGTTAAAAAGGCATTTGGCACTATTGTCTTCATTGCTCAGTCCTTTGGGTATAGGAGTTGGGAAGTCGCGTTGACATTGTACAGGATGTTGGTGAGACCGCTTCTGGAATACTGTGTCCCGTTCTGGTCACCCTGCTAAAGGAAGGATATTATTAAGTTGGAGATGGTTCAGAAGAGATTTGCCAGGATGTTGCCAGATTAGAAAGGTTTGAGTTATAAAGGTTGGATAGACTGGGACTTTTTCCAATGGATCTTAGGAGGTTGAGAGGTGACCTGGTAGAAGTTTACAAAATCATGATGGGTAGACATTGAGAAAATGGTAGTTGTCTTTTCTTGAGGATAGGGGATTTCAAGACTAGGATGTGAGATGAGAGAACTTTAAAAAGACATAAGAGGCAAATGTTTTACACAGGCGATGCTTTGTGTGTGGAATGAACTTTCTGAGGAAGTGGTGGATGTGGACATAATTTAAAAGGCCTTTGGATAAGTACATGGATAAGAAAGGTTTGGAGGGAAATGGGCCGGGAGCAGGCAAGTGGGGCTACTTTAGTTTAGGATGTTGTTAGCATGGACTGATTGGACCAAGGGGTTTGTTTTCATGCCATATATCCTGAGGTCATAAGAAATGCTGCATTATTGCTAGTTTTATTTATTTATTCCCATAGCTACCAGAAAATTGTGCGTCTGCAGAATAAATGAGCAGCAGGTAACAGCAGGCTGTTACTAATCAGAAAGCAAGTGAGACAGCTGGACATTTGTTTGTGTAGAAAGTGAGGACTGCAGATGCTGGAGATCAGAGTCGAGAGTGTGTTCTGGAAAAGCACAACGGGTCAGGCAGCATCCGAGGAGCAAGAGAATCGACATTTCGGGCCGGAGCCCTTCATCAGGAATTTGATTTGATTACTAAATGTAAGATTGAGCATGGTATACAAAGTAAACAAAGCTAAAGTCTATTTTACCTTATTAAACAAAACCATGGACAGAGAGCAAGAAGGAACATCACTGGTCTAATAATCCAACGCCAATTCTTTTGAGATACAGGTTCAAATCCTACTCCTACAGCTGATAAAATTCAATCAAATTTTGAAATTATAAGCTTGTCTCAGTAATATTAATCACAAAGCAACCATTGACTGTTGCAAAACTCTAGGAGAAAGTGAGGGCTGCAGATGCTGGAGATCAGAGTCAAGAGTGTGGTGCTGGAAAAGAACAGCAGGTCAGGCAGCATCCAAGGAGCAGGAGAATCGACGTTTCGGGCAAGAATCCTTGATTAGGAAAACTCCATTGCAAAACTCTGTTTGGTTAATTGATGCCCTTTAGGGAAGGAAGTCTGCTGTCCCTTCCTAGTCTGGCCTACATGTGACTCCAGGCCCATATTAATGTGCTTGACTTTTAACTGTCCCATGAGATTGTACAGCAAGCCACTTAGTTCAAAGTCAATCAGGAATAGGTAACAAATAAAATCACAGAATCCGTGCGTTATAAAAAGAGGCCATTTGGTCCATCAAGAATCCACTGACCCTGTGACGAGCATTCCACCCTGTGCCCATAACCTCACAGCGCCAGGGACACGGGTTCAATTCCCGTCTCGGGCAACTGTCTGAATGAAGTTCGCACATTCTCCCCGTGTCTGCGTGGGTTTCCTCCAAGTGCTCCGGTTTCCTCCCACAGTCCAAAGATGTGCAGGTCAGGTGAATTGGCCATTCTAAATTGCCCACAGGGTTAGGTGAAAGGGTAAATGTAGGGGAATGGGTGGGTTGCACTTCGGCGGGTCGGTGTGGACTTGTTGGGCCGAAGGGCCTGTTTCCACATTGTAGGGAATCTAATCTAAATCAAAATCCCACATTTATCATGACGACTCCATCTATCCTGTGCATCCCTGGACACTATGGTCAACCCCCTTATTGTGTACATCTTTGGACTGTGGGAGGAAACCGGAGCACCCGGAGGAAACCCACACAGTCACATGGAGAATGTGCAAACTCCACACAGACAGTGGCCCGAGGCTGGAATCGGGTCCTGAGCAGAAAGGCAGCAGTGCTAACCACTGAGCCACCCAGCGGCTTCGCTGGTGTCATTCATATTTCACAACAGATTAAAAGAAAATAAAATGGAATGGGGCAAGGGCAAGGGCTTCGCCCTTGTGACTGTTTGAAACTTTTTTTATGAAACCGAGGTTGCTGGATACCAATGATCTCTTCCATAAGATGTAGGAACAGAGGTGGGTCATTCAGCCCATCAAGTCTGCTGCACCATTCAATAAGACTTTCCTGCCACCTCACTTGTTGGTTTGTTGGGTATCGTTTTGAACACAATCCCAGCCATGGTAGTGCTATAAGAGCTGCCAGCTTTTAATTGCCCAGCAACTCTGACAGGACGGGTGTTTTTTGCATTTGGGTAATGTGATCCAATCCTTCCTGCACAATTCCTCACATTCCCCCTCCAGCTCTTGCTCAAAGCCTTAAATGTTATCTTGCCCTTTGTTCCTTGTACGTTGGAAAATTGCATGCAATTCTGGTCTCCTTCCTATCGGAAAGATGTTGTGAAATTGAAAGGGTTCAGAAAAGATTTACAAGGTAGTTGCCAGAGTTGGAGGGTTTGAGCTATAGGGAAAGTTGAATAGGCTGGTGCTGTTTTCCCTGGAGCGTCAGAAGCTGAGGGGTGACCTTATAGAGGTTTATAAAATCATGAGGGACATGGATAGGATAAATAGACAAAGTCTTTTCCCTAGGGTTGGGGAGTCTAGAATTAGAGGGCATATGTTTAGGGTGAGAGGGGAAAGATATAAAAGAGACCTAAGGGACAACTTTTTCATGCAGAGGGTGATACGTGTATGGAGTGAGCTGCCAGAGGATGTGGTGGAGGCTGGTACAAATGCAACATTTAAAAGGCATCTGGATGGGTTTATGAATAGGGAGGGTTTGGAGGGATATGGGCTGGGTGCTGGCAGGTGGGACTAGACTGGGTTGGGATATCTGGTTGACATGAACAAGTTGGACCGAAGGGCCTGTTTCCATGCTGTACATCTCTATGAGTCTATGACTTTACTCTTCTGGGATCTGCCTTAGCATCGGCACAGGAAAATGTCTGACATTGTACACCCAGCTGCGAGAAACATGGTCAGGCCTTTTCCAAAGCAAATTCAGAGCCAAGAGGGAAAGATGGGGTTGGGTAGGAATAGAGTGAGATATGCATTGAGTAAAAATAAGTGCCTTGGTTCTCAAAATACTGTTAAAGTAAATTGGCAAACAAAAACCAAGCAGGGATGCGTAACAAAAGAAAACAGCAGATGCTGCTGTTTGACTTCAAGGAAGTTAAAAGCTAGTGGTGTTCGTTGAGTTAATCCTTAGGGATCAATAGATATTGAGGAACCATTTCACTGAGAAGGCTGCTTTATCTCATTTTCTTAGCTCTTCCTTTGGAACACTTTAAGTGTAGATGCAAGAGCTTGCAGGCTCCAACAGTCCCTGTCCAAATTGCTATTAGCTTACTACTCTTCCACTGGGAGATGATTAGCCACAAACACAAATTCCAGAATAAAAAGCTTTGTGAAATTCCTCTCCTCTGCTCAAAGGAAAGCTGAGCTATTATGCCAGCTACTAATTAGATGTAATTATTTTAATATTTTACTGCTGTGCAGGTACCTTTTCCACTGTTTCAAAGTTAATTATTTTCATAAGTCCAGGCTAATGATTACTGATCCTATTCTCAGTCGAATTTAAGTCCAACTTAATCGATAAGGCATTGAGTGCATCACAGCACATTATCAAAAGTCCTTCAACAATCAAAATGCAGCCACTGCATTTCCCATAACAATATACTTTGTTCTGTGTTTTTATTTATTCATGGGACGAGGGTGTCACTGACTAGCTTAATATTTATTGCCAATCCCTAATTGCTCTGGGGGCAGTTAAAAGTCAATGTCATTGCTGTGGATCTGGAGTCACATGTTCACCAGACCAGGTAAGGGTGGCAGTTTCCTTCCCTAAAGGGCATGAGATGTGTCTTTTTTTCCCCAAATAATCAGCAGTGGATTTTGCTTCTCACCTTTAACATGAGGTAAGACGTTCTCAATACAAGTCCCAACGCTGAAGGACTTCCATTCACACTGGTCAGGCATATTCAGGGTTTGGTTAATGTTGTCATGGAATGAGTGTTAGAATTGATTGTCTTGAGTAGGGGTTTAGTTAGTCTGCTGAGTCTAGGCCCCTAGTAAAATTACCTTTCTGTTAGCATTCTGATATGTATTTACACTCTTAAGCTTTTCCCTAGGATGCACACAGAATCATCTCCTGGCGTGGAAGCTCAGTGTTAGCACTGCTGCTTCACAGCACCAGGGACCTGTGTTCAATTCCAGCCTCAGGTGACTGTCTGTGTGGAGTTTGCATGTACTCCCCGAATTTGCTCTGGTTTCCTCCAATAGTCCAAAGATGTGCAGGTTAGGTGAATTAGCCAATCTAAATTGCCCGTAGTGTCCAGGGATGTGTAGGTTAAGTGCATTAGTCAGGGGAAATGTAGATGAATGGGTCAGGTTGGAAAACTGTTCAGAGGGTCAGTGTGGACCTGTTGGGCCAAATGGCCTGCTTCCACACTGTAGGGAATCGATAATAGAATCTACAGCTGTATGGTCTCTTCCATCGTGTAAGGAGGCAATTTAGTTATTTGACTATGGAAACCTTTTTATTTACACTTAATATTCTCATTGCTGCCCACTTTTCCAGAATGATTTAACTTCAAACCTTTATAAACCACCAGTTTCAGCCTCAACTGGAATATTGTGATAATTTCTGGGCACTAACCTTTAGGAAGGATATGAAGAGAAGTTGCTAGAAAGATCTACAAGAAAGGTTCCAGATAAAGGAGTCTTCAGTCATGTGTGGATGGTTTGGAGAAACTATGGCCATCTTCCTTGGAGATGCAAAGGTTGAGAGGAGATTTGATCGAGGTGTTCAAAATCATGAGGGGTCTCACCAGAATAGTTAGGGAGAACCATTTCCCATTTGGGCAAGGGTTGAAAATGAGAGGACTCTGACACAATGAACAGCTATCCTGAAGAGGAACGTCTTTTTTTCTCAGTGAGTCTTTAGGAATGCGAATACACTGCATGAGGATATGGAGGAGGAATATTTGAGGAGGACATTCAGGCACCCACAGGTAACAACTGAAGAGGCAGATTTGGAGTGCTATAGGAACCATAGAAGTAGGGGGGGGGGGGGGGGGCATGAAATCATACAGTACAGAAGAGGCCCTTCAGACCATCGACTCAGTACTACAGCTGCTATCTACATCTATCCCACTTTCCCGCAGTAAGCCCATTGCCTTGAACATTTGGACACTGCAAGTACTTTTTAAAGGTTGTGAGGTTTTCCACCTCAAGGCCATGTATTCCAGACACCCCTCACCACCCTCTGGGTGAAGGACTAAGTGAGTTGCTCTTGGAGAAAGTAGACACAGACGTGACTGGCTGAATCATTCCATCGCAGAGGGAGGCAAAACAATGATTATAAATATTCACAAAGAGATGATGTAACAGATGAGATTAGATCAGGTTGTTTATACAAGCTTCGTGTTTCCAGTACCAGTGACTATTACATGGCTCCTCCGTTTAAGTTTCTCAGATCCCATGAATAAAATCTAGAATGGGGAAGGAGTACAGCGCCAATTGACAGACAAGCAGACAGTCGCATCCATAAACATCTTGCAAGATCAATTGTTCATTCGAGCTTGGGTTTTATGTATTTGCCCAGGGCCTGATGAGGTTGCAGGCACAATGATTAATGATGAACATTTGGCTCCTTTGCAGGAGCTATAATTCAGTCTTAGACAACCTCCAACTCTGAAGCAGACTGTTATCAGCACTAGAATGGGAGAATTGTGAACAATGAGGCATGTCACCACTGATACAGAATAGCAATGGATAACCAAAGGTAGGAAAAGAAATGTAACCCCATCTCACCAATGAAGCCTGATAGTCAATGATTAGTTTAGAAGTCCAGACTTACAGCATGTTAAAAATAATTTGGCTGTGGAGCTACCTGCTACCCTATTAAAAATCTCCCTACCGCTATTAGGGGAAAGTAACAACCTATCTTTACAAGAAATTAGCAAACAAGGTGGTTGTTGGTGTAATGTTTTTGATTAGAAAGAGGATCAAAGGTTATGGGAGAAGGTAAGAGAATAGGATTGTGAAAGATATCCATGATCGAATGGTGGAGCAGACTCAATGGGCTGAATGGCCTAATTCTGTCCCTGTATCTTATGGTCTCATGACTCCAGGCACATGGGTGATTCCTGGCTAGTGCTGTTTTTTGCATTATTTACTCAGGGAAGAGGTAATCACTGGCTGGTCCAGCATTAATTTCCCATCCCTCATTGCCTTGGAGAAAGTGGTAGTGAGCTGCCTTCATGAACCATTTGGGTTTAGAAGGGCACCTACAATGTCCTTAGGGAGGGAATTCCATGAATTTGACCCTGCCACACTGAGGAACAGTGATATATTTCCAAGTCAGGGTGGTGAGCGGCTCAGAGAAGATCTTGCAAAGGGTGGTGCTCCCATGTATCTGCTGCCCTTGTCCTTCCAGATGGAAGTGGTCATGGGTTTGGAAGGCGCAGTCTCAGGATCTGTGGTGAATTTCTGCAGTGTATCTTGGAAATGGTACACACTGCTGCTACTGCGCACTGGTAGTGGAAGGAGTGAATGTTGGTTGATGTGGTGCCAACCAAGTAGGCTGCTTTGTCCTGGATGGTGTCAAGCTTCTTGAGGTGTTGTTGGAACTGCTCCCATCCAGGTAAGTGGAGAGTATTCCATTCATGCTCCTGACTTGAGCCTTGTCGATGGTGGACAGGCTTTGGCGAGTCAGGAGGTGGGTTACTCACCGCAGTATTCCCAGCTTCTGACCTGCCCTTGCAGACAATGTGTTTATATTACAAATTTAATTCCATTTCTGGTCAATGGTAACCCCCAGAGTATTTATAGCATGGAATTCAGTGATGGGAAACCATTGAATGTCAAGGAGTGTTGGTTAGATTGTCTCTTATTGGAGGTGAGAGTATGGTGCTGGAAAAGCATCCGAGGAGAAGGAGAATCAATATTTTGGGCAAATTATTTTAATCAGGAATGGGGCTGTGCGCCGAGGGGGTGGAACGATAACAGGGAGGGGGAGGGGGTTGGAGCAGGTTAACTTTCGTCTTATTGGAGATGGCATTTGTGCTGCGAGAAAGCTGCATGCCACTTTTCAACTCAAGCCTGGATATTGCCCAGGTCTTTCTGTGTCAGAAACTGGAGAACAGGCCAATGAAAAAACTGATGCATTAACTTGTCAGCCTTCGGGATTGGGTTGGAGCTCTTGTTGCTCAGGAAACAGAATGTAAGGAAGTCCAAATGGAGTTGGATACAAATATTTACAAATGAACATGACTGAGACAATGAGAAGAGTTGCCCCCTGTGGATTAAATTGTACTGTAGACTTGCAGTTTGTAAATGCATAGAGAGACCATTATCCCAAACACTGGCTACACATTTAATTCACATCTAATCCCTGCAGTTTGCTGCTGTTCAGAATGCAGCATCCAATTAGCTACAGTAATGAACTTTAGCTGTCCTGTAGCTTTAATGGGGAGTATCACACAAAGGAAAGATATCCAGGTCATTACTAACCAGGGAAACTCTAGAACACTTTGTAAAGTCTCAACAGTGCGGAAGGAGGCCATTCAGCCTGTACTGACCCTCTGAAGAGCATCCCACCCAGACTCAGCCTCAGTCCTTCACCACATCCCATAGCCCCATATTTCCCAGGGCTAATCCTTCTAGCCTGTGCAACTTCCCATGGCTAAACCCTCTTTGGCCTGTGATAAGAAATTGGAGTACCTGGCGGAAATCCACACTGACATGGAGAAAATGTACAAACTCCACATAGACAGTTACCCAAGACTAGGATTGAACCTAGGCCCCTAGTGCTGTGAAGCAGCAGTGCTAACCACTGAGCCACTGGGGCAACAGGATGCAGATGGTCCTTAAAAAATCTGTTTCAGGTGGTTCTCGGTTTGTCTGGACAATAAAATGGGTTCAAAATTCCTTGTGATATAAACCAGGAAGTAAAGGTCCATCCAGGTGAATCTCCACTTGAGATACAAGTGCTCCATTACCTACTCACTGTGTGTCAATCAGGATCTGATGAAAAGAGATAATCTGAATCTGACATCCAGCTTGCAACTAATTTGTTCTTGTTTTTGGTTCAAACATTATCTCAGACAATGCCTCTAAGTGGCAGACACAGACAGGAATCAATGCAAATACCCTAATTTCCCCGAGTTGGAGATGTAGGCTGGCATTTAACAGAGGTCACAGGGGACTTACTGATGACCCACATTGCCTCCAATGGGGAGGACCAGCCAAAGTATGTGCTGGCCAGGCATGTAACTAGACTAGGGCGGGACATTCCGAGGATCAAGAGCTTCCTAGGCTGAAATACCTCCCACTGAGAGCTGAAGACCAATTGGAGGCCCAGACAAGTTGGTGCCATCTGGGAAAAGATAGCGGCTGTCCATACAATACCCACTTGAAGCATAAGGATTGCAGGTGAGCGATGACAGGAAGGGGATTTCACAGCTTGGAGGATGCAGGGGTTTGTGGGGTGGGTGAGGTTTTGGGAGCAAAGCCAAGGTGTGACTGACAGCAAGACCCCATTCCTGACACTCACCCTCTCAATCAGGCATTGAGTCCTTCTGGATGAGGAACGGCCACTCTACAAGCTCCATAGGACTAAGGCTAAGTGCCTCCATCCCCAGGCCCGCTGGGGAAAAAAGGCATTAAATTCCACCCCACAATTTTCCTTTCACATCTGACACTCCCAAGAAACTGCAAAACAAATGCAAGATCTTTTGGCTTTACTCACACACACAATTTGAAATTATTCACCGTATCTGGATATATTTTGTTGTAAACAAGATTGCCTGAACTGAGATGTTTCTTATGAAGCAACAGATAACAATGTGTTTAATATCTTTGGTGTAATTAACATTCTCCCATTATTCCATTTACTTGACTTAGGACTACCTCAGATAGCTTGTTGCATAATATATGGCAGCATAGTGGCTCAGTGGTGAGCACTGCTGCCTCACAGTACCAGGGACCTGGGTTCAACTCCAGCTTCAGGCGATCTCCTATCTACATAATGCTCTGTTGCTATTCCATGGTTCAAAGATATACAGGTTTGGTGGGTTAACCATGGTAAATTATCCCATAGTGTCCAGAGACCTGCATGGCAGGTGGGTTAGCCATGGTAAATGCAGGGTTATGGGGAAAGGATAGAGGTTTGAATCTGGGTTCTTTGGAAGGTCAGTGCAGACTCCTTCTGTACTGTAAGCATTATATGAGCATGTAAGCAACAGACATAAAAGCACATAGCTCAGCGTCACCTTCTCAAGGTAAAAACAATGACTGCAGATGCTGGAAACCAGATTGTGGATTAGTGGTGCTGGAAGAGCACAGCAGTTCAGGCAGCATCCAAGGAGCTTCGAAATCGACGTTTCGGGCAAAAGCCCTTCATCAGGAATAAATTCCTGATGAAGGGCTTTTGCCCAAAACGTCGATTTCGAAGCTCCTTGGATGCTGCCTGAACTGCTGTGCTCTTCCAGCACCCACTAATCCAGAATCACCTTCTCAAGGGCAATTAGGGATGGCCATTATATGGTGGTTCAGATCGTAAGTCCCAATTCCCCTGAAACATGAATCCTGGTGGGAACAGTGCATTAGAAATCCACAAGCCATTGAAATATGATCACGTTAATCTCTGGTTACTATCCCAGGTAAAAGAAACTCACACCAGGTTTCATTTGTGAACAAGAAACAAAAGCATTTATTGTAACAAACCCATCCTCTAACATATGGCAAAAATATCATTACCTGCTAATGCAAACTTAAACTATAATCTCTTTAAATCCAAACACATAGAATAGACAGATGGAGTGGCACTGGAGGCAGTTCAGAGGAGATTCACGGGATCGATCCCAGAGATGAGGGATTTGTTGTATGAAGAGAGCTTGAACAGTTTAGGCCTATACTCTCTGGAATTTTGAAGAATGAGGGGAGATCAAATTGAGGTTTTCAAGATGATAAAAAGTGTGGATAAAATAGATGTGGAGCGGATGCTTCCTCTCGTGGGCATTCTCACATGAGAGGTCATAGTCTCAGGGTAAGGGATAGTAAACCTAAAACAGAGTTGAACAGAAACTACTTCTCCCAAAAGGTTGTGAATTTGTGGAATTCGCTCCCCCAACATACGATGGATGGTGGGGTAGTGAATAAATTTAAGGCAGAGTTAGACAGATTTTTATTTGGTAATGGGTTGAGGGGTTATGGAGAGAAAATGGGGTGAGGAGCATATCAGCCATGATCGAAGGGCGGAGCAGACTCGATGGGTTGAATGTCTTAATTATGCTCCTATACTTTAGGAACATATGACAAACTGAGAAAACCCATTTTCCTTTTAGGAATATTATAGTTAGGAAAAGTAGGTAAGAAAGGCACTATATCTGTGGATAAAAGCCCAAACTAAAAGGGGAGAATGAAGCACTTTCCTTTTGTTTTTGATTTTTGGTAAAGGTATCATCAATAATTATTAACAACTGCAGCCATCTTGAATTTAGTAGATGATCAGTTGGACCTAGGTCTTGGCATGAATTAGGAGTTTGCTTTCTTTTTGAGATGCCTTTGTTTTTTCATTTGTTTCTTTTTTCACCGAGTTTTATTTCTTTTCGAACATAAAGAAGATAGTATGATTTTGATTGATGCAAGTTGCCTGGATATTTGTGTCCTTCCTGATCATTCTCCTTTCAGTTCAGTGATAAACCGTTTCTTATAATCAATCCAAACTTGCAAGTGAGTCGATTTTCAAAACCACCCTTGTTGTGGTGTGTCCCACGAATGTGTAAAAATTCAGCTTCCAGCTCTTGTGTACCCACTAAGAGACTGAAAGATTCTATCCTGCTTCCCCTTAATTAAAAAAAGGTTCCTTCTCTGCATCAAAAATTTCACTTTTTCCAACTGACATTCCCAAAGTATGCATTGTCCTTTTGTCTGAATAAACAGAAAAAACTTACAGCCTCCAATTTCCAGAGGAACTGAACAGCACAGTCAGCTATATTGTTTAAAAAGGGAATGCCAATCTGTCCAGCGTTGAGAGTTCAATGTCCAAGAGTCTAAATTGTTATTGCTTTTCTTAAAAACTGGTTTTCCTCCTGATGAGTGCAACAGACAAAAGCTTTGATGTCATATTACCTCATAACAACGCTTCATAATTTTTTTCAAATTTTGTTTTAGAAATCCACAAGTAGGTAATGTAAGACCATGGGGACTAGGTACAGAAATTGGCCATATAGCCTCTCCAATGGGATCATGGTGGATCTGACATTCCTCATGTCAAAAGGCAACTGAGACCTGTGCCAGTCATTAGATTGTAAGAAATAGGAACAGGGATAAATGGTTTCGCCACTGAAACCTGCTCTGCTTATCAATGGCTGAGTAGCATTATCGTTGCACTGTTAATCCAAAGACCCAGCTAATATTCTGGAGACCTGCGTTTGAGTCCCATAATGGCAGATGATGGAATTTGAATTCAAAGAATATTTTTAAAAGTCTGGAATTAAGAGTCTAGTAATGATAATGAAAGACATTGTCGAAAAACCCATCTGGTTCACTAATGTCCTTTAGGGAAGGAATCTGCCATCCTTACCTGGTCTGGTCGACATGTGACTCCAGACCCACAACAATGTGGTTGATCTTGACCAATTAGAGATGAGTAATAAATGTTAGCCTGGCCAGTGAAACCCTTGCCTATGAATGAAATTTTAAAAAAATAGGATCATGGCTGATCCGACATTCCTCTCTTCCATTTTCCTGCTTTTTCCTGTAACCCTTGATCTCTCCAACTGATCAAGAATTTCTCTCAACCTTAAATATGCACATAGACTCAACCTCTGCAGCTCTCTGTGGCAAGGAGTTCCAAAGGCACACAACCTTTTGAGAGACAAAATTCTGCCTCATCTCAGTCTTAAATTGGTGCCCCTTTATTCTGAGACAGTGCCCTCTGGTCTTAGACTCTCCCACAAGGCGAAATATCCTCTCAGCATTTACCCTGTTAAGCCCCTTAAGAATGCTATATGGGTAATATTACTTATTAGTATTAAAGAAGTATAAGTAAAATTAAAGTAAAAATCTAAAACACATGAAGTTAATCAAAACTTTAATGCAACGTGCACATGTAAGCAGAACAAGGCTATTTTGCAGTATCTCGTCGTCCACGCACGTGACACGTTGCTTTCACACCACACAATAGTTTCCAAAACATTGGAACGGCTGTTGATATTGAGGGAATGTGTGAGCTGTGAGGGTCTGGCTGAATGAGTACAAGTCACCTGCTGCCATTTTACAGGCAATTTTCAGCATTTTATTTGTTTATCTTCTACCATGGCAAGCAACTTGCGTGGGTGCTGCAGCTAAGCAAAGTGCTAATGTTGAAACAGTTGCCGTCGCCCTTGGGAAGGAAAAGGATGAGGCAATATTGAAGGACAAAGCTGATGCTGTCTCCAGAGGACCCAGCTTGTTGAGGTTACTGAGGCAGGCAAATTCAAATATTAAACAAAATTAACATGCAGAGCGAGACAGGGTTGCAACTCCCATTAATGGTATTGACTCTCTGCTTGATGCTCCTTCAACCTTGTCAGACACTGGTGCTCAGAAGTCCCTCGAAGCCAATGTTCTGAAAGTGGCAAGAACATACGCAGCTCAGACATAAAACTTGAAGAGCACAAAACAAATGATTGATAAAGCATTGAACATAACTCTGTCTAACTCTGCATAACTCTGTATTGGGGAGAAAGTGAGGACTGCAGGTGCTGGAGATCAGAGCTGAAAATGTGTTGCTGGAAAAGCGCAGCAGGTCAGGCAGCATCCAAGGAACAGGAGAATCGATGTTTCGGGCATATGCCCGAAACGTCGATTCTCCTGTTCCTTGGATGCTGCCTGACCTGCTGCGCTTTTCCAGCAACACATTTTCAGCACAACTCTGTAATACTCTGTATAAGTCTGTATGACTCTTTAATTGCCAATAAACAAACTACAGAAAGTTGAGAACACAACCCAGTCCATCACACAAGTCATTGACTCCATCTACATTTCTCATAGGGGTGGAAAAGCAGCAACATTATCCAAGATGCCCCCCCCCCCATTCCAATCCACCCCAATTATAATCTCTTCCAATCTCTCCTGTTGAGCAGAAGATACAAAAGCTTAAATACAGGTACCAACTAGTTCAAGAACAGTTTCTTCCTGCTGTTAACAGACTGCTGAATAGATCTCTCAAGTTTCAAATCTGATGCTAATCTTGCTTTTGTACCCCTCCTGTGCAAGCATAGTTTTGTACACCTCGCTCTGTTCACCCTATGGTCTATATATCCTTATATAGTATGATCTGCCTGCATTACACACATAACAAAACTTTTCACTGAATTCAGGTACATGTTACAACAATAAAGGGCTGGATAAAGTCAACAGGTCTGACAGGATTTGTGAAGAGGGAAACTGAACTCTGAAGACATACCAGGCTCGGGACTCTGGTTTTCTCTGTTTCTCTATCCACAGATGCTGCCAGACTTGCTGAGATTCTTGAACGTTCTCTGTGTTTGTTTCAGATTTCCAGCATCAGCCATTTTTGCTTTTCGTCATGTTTTTACTTGCTAAAAGGAACACTGACACTGCTGCGTTCCAACAACAACGTTTCACATTCATATAGTGCCTGTATGTGACATGGTCCAAAGTGCTGAGACACTTTGCAGGAGAGGTTCCCAAAACGTTTGTCAAAGACGTAAATATCCTGCTGGTGGGTGAAGATGGAAAGGGGCAGAAAGACAGAGCGAAGGAATTACTTAGAATCAGGGCTTTTGACACATGTAAGATGGTGGAAGATAAGAGGCTCCTGTTGGAGCTCCTCTGTCTGCTCTGCCTGTACCTTTTCTTTTATTTTATTCCTTTTTCACCTTTTTTCTATTCTTCTCTGCACTCAGCCCTGGGGGAAATCCCAGAGCAGGGGCAGAGGCAGGCAGCATTTCCTGGAGCAGCGAGAGGGCAGTGAGTCCGGGAGCACTGTGGGGGCAGTGAATCCTGGAGCAGTGTGGGGGCAGTGAGTCCTGGAGCAGGGTGTGGGGAGCGAGTCCTGGAGCAGGGTGTGGGCAGTGAGTCCTGGAGCAGGGTGTGGGCAGTGAGTCCTGGAGCAGTGTGTGGGCAGTGAGTCCAGGCGCAGTGTGTGGGCAGTGAGTCCTGGCGCAGTGTGGGGGCAGTGAGTCCTGGAGCAGGGTGTGGGGAGCGAGTCCTGGAGCAGGGTGTGGGCAGTGAGTCCTGGAGCAGGGTGTGGGCAGTGAGTCCTGGGGCAGTGTGTGGGCAGTGAGTCTTGGAGCAGTGTGTGGGCAGTGAGTCCTGGAGCAGGGTGTGGGCAGTGAGTCCTGGAGCAGTGTGTGGGCAGTGAGTCCTGGCGCAGTGTGTGGGCAGTGAGTCCTGGAGCAGTGTGTGGGCAGTGGGTCCTGGAGCAGTGTGTGAGCAGTGGGTCCTGGAGCAGGATGTGGGCAGTGGGTCCTGGAGCAGTGTGTGGGCAGTGGGTCCTGGGGCAGGGTGTGGGCAGTGAGTCCTGGAGCAGTGTGTGGGCAGTGAGTCTTGGAGCAGTGTGTGGGCAGTGAGTCCTGGGGCAGCGTGTGGGCAGTGAGTCCTGGAGCAGGATGTGGGCAGTGAGTCCTGGAGCAGTGTGTGGGGAGTGAGACCTGGACCAGGGTGTGGGCAGTGTGTCCGGGAGCAGGATGTGGGCAGTGGGTCCTGGAGCAGTGTGAGGGCAGTGAGACCTGGAGCAGGATGTGGGCAGTGGGTCCTGGAGCAGTGTGTGGGCAGTGGGTCCTGGAGCTGGATGAGGGCAGTGGGACCTGGAGCAGTGTGTGGGCAGTGAGTCCCAGAGCAGGGTGTGGACAGTGAGACCTGGAGCAGTGTGTGGGCAGTGGGACTGGAGCAGGGTGTGGGCAGTGAGTCCTGGAGCAGGGTGTGGGCAGTGAGTCCTAGAGCAGCATGTAGGCAGTGGGTCCTGGAGCAGTGTGTGGGCAGTGGGACCTGGAGCTGTGTGTGGGCAGTGGGTCCTGGAGCAATGTGAGGGCACTGAGACCTGGAGCAGTGTGTGGGCAGTGAGTCCTGGGGCAGGGTGCGGGCAATGAGTCCTGGAGCAGTGTGTGGGCAGTGAGACCTGGAGCAGTGTGTGGACAATGTGTCCTGGAGCAGTGTGTGGGCAATATGTCCTGGAGCAGTGTGTGGGCAGTGAGTCCTGGAGCAGTGTGTGGGCAGTGAGTCCTGGAGCAGTGTGTGGGCAGTGAGACCTGGAGCAGTGTGTGGGCAGTGGGTCCTGGAGCAGTGTGTGGGCAGTGGGTCCTGGAGCAGTGTGTGGGCAGTGAGACCTGGAGCAGTGTGTGGGCAGTGAGTCCTGGAGCAGGGTGTGGGCAGTGAGTCCTGGAGCAGTGTGTGGGCAGTGAGTCCTGGAGCAGGGTGTGGGCAGTGAGTCCTGGAGCAGGGTGTGGGCAGTGAGTCCTGGAGCAGGGTGTGGGCAGTGAGACCTGGAGCAGTGCGTGGGCAGTGAGTCCTGGAGCAGGGTGTGGGCAGTGAGTCCTGGAGCAGTGTGTGGGCAGTGAGACCTGGAGCAGTGCGTGGGCAGTGAGTCCTGGAGCAGGGTGTGGGCAGTGAGTCCTGGGGCAGTGTGTGGGCAGTGAGTCTTGGAGCAGTGTGTGGGCAGTGAGTCCTGGAGAAGTGTGTGGACAGTGAGTCCTGGAGCAGTGTGTGGGCAGTGAGACCTGGAGCAGTGTGTGGGCAGTGAGACCTGGAGCAGTGTTTGGGCAGTGAGTCCTGGAGCAGGGTGTGGGCAGTGAGACCTGGAGCAGTGTGTGGGCAGTGGGTCCTGGAGCAGGGTGTGGGCAGTGAGTCCTGGGGCAGGGTGTGGGCAGTGAGACCTGGAGCAGTGTGTGGGCAGTGAGTCCTGGGGCAGTGTGTGGGCAGTGAGTCTTGGAGCAGTGTGTGGGCAGTGAGTCCTGGAGCAGGGTGAGGGCAGTGAGTCTTGGAGCAGTGTGTGGGCAGTGAGTCCTGGAGCAGTGTGTGGGCAGTGAGTCCTGGAGCAGTGTGTGGGCAGTGAGTCCTGGAGCAGGGTGAGGGCAGTGAGTCTTGGAGCAGTGTGTGGGCAGTGAGTCCTGGAGCAGTGTGTGGGCAGTGAGTCCTGGAGCAGGGTGTGGGCAGTGAGTCCTGGGGCAGTGTGTGGGCAGTGAGTCCTGGAGCAGTGTGTGGGCAGTGAGTCCTGGGGCAGTGTGTGGGCAGTGAGTCCTGGAGCAGTGTGTGGGCAGTGAGTCCTGGTTGCAGTCAACAATGCCGTCCTGACACTTACCTTGGAAGCAGCTGAGTGACGGTTTGGAGCAGACTGGGGCTTGGACTGGAGTGGATCCTGCTGTTGGACTGGGGTCTGGTGTGGTTGATCAGACCAGGTGTGAAGGCCCTGTGCTTAGCTGCCACACTGTGATGTCTATCTGAAATGTTTTAAGTAACTATGATGTCAATCCTTTAACAATGTCTTATTTCTAACTGATTTTTTTATACTCTGTAAAGGAATACAACTGCTTTTTATTCCTCTACTGCATTCAAGAATTGTAACTAGCTGCTTATACCTCAGATGTTGCCATTAAAGGCAGACATTGTAAAAGCTTTTCCCTGTATTCTGACAATGGAGAACACCTAACAATTAAAGATATTCTTTTCTAAAAAAGATGCTCTATTCTTCTATTTTATTCTCAACTTTACTGGGTTCAGTTTTGGTCTCCTTACTTGAGAAAGTACGTACTGGCACTGGAGGGGGTGCAGAGGAGGTTCACGAGGTTGGTTCCAGAGTTGAGAGGATTATCTTATGTGGAATTGATTTGGAGACGCCAGTGTTGCACTGGGCTGTACAAAGTTAAAAATCACACAGCACCAGGTTATAGTCCAACAGGTTTATTTGGAAGCACTAGTTTTCGGAGCACAGCTCCTTCGTCACAACCACCTGATGAAGGAGCAGCGCTCCAAAAGCTAGTGCTTCCAAATAAACCTGTTGGACTATAACCTGGTGCTGTGTGATTTTAAACTTTTGAGGAAAGATTGAGTGGACTGGGACTATACTCACTGGAATGTTACAAAATTAGGGGAAGCTTATAGAAACATCTAAAATTATGGAGGGATGCTCTTGCTCCTAATTAACAGCTAAGACGCAAGTGCCAAAGTAGTTATTTTAAGTATTTATTAGATTTTTGAATCAGTGGCTGTGCTGCCATTTATTGCCCGTCCCTTGTTGCCTCTTGAGAATTGGTGAGCTGCCTTCTTGAACCGCTGCAGCCCCCCTTGCTGTGGGGAGGGAATTCCAGGATTTTGATCTACTGACAGTGAAGGAACGGTGATATGTTTCCAAGTCAGGATGGTGATTGGCTTGGAGGGGAACTTGCAATGTATCTCCTGTTCCAATGTATCTCCTGCCCCTGTCATTATCTGTGGAAGTGGTCTTGCAATTGGAAGGTGCTGTTGAAGGAATCTGGGTACATTACTGTCGTGCATCTTGTAGACGGCACACACTGAGTGACAGTGGTGAAGGGAATAAAAATGGTGGAGCTATTAAAATTGGGAAACACAGGATTTCACAATTCTCTTGGCACAGAGAACTTGGAGTTTGTGGGACTAGAGTCAGAGAGACATAGAGATGTACAGGACAGAAACCAATCCTTTGGTCCAACTTGCATGTACAGACCAGATATCCTAAATAAATCTAGTCTTATTTGCCATCACTTGGCCCATATCCCTTCCTAATAATGCAGCCATCCAAATGCCTTTCAAACATTGACTAGAGAAGATTCTGGGGAGATTCACCAGCACGTTGCCTGGGCTGGAGTGGTTCAGTTGTGCAGAAAGACTAAATCAAACACGGAAAGTGTTGGAGAAAATCAGCAGGTCTAGCAGCATCTGTAGAAAGAGAGAAACAGAATTAATGTTTTGGATCCAGCATGACATTTCTTCACAACTGAAAGGTATTGGAGAATGGGTTTTTCATGCTTTTACAGAAATGCAGATGGCACGGTGGCTCAGTGGTTAGCCCTGCTGCCTCACAGTGCCAGAGACCTGGGTTCAATTCTGTACTGACGGTCTGTGTGGGGCTTCCATGATCCCCCTCATGTGGGTTTCCTCTGAGTGCTCCAGTTTCTTCCCACAATCCAAAGTTGTGCAGTTTAGGGTGGATTGGTCATGCTAAATTGCCCATAGTGTTCAGGGATGTGCAGGCTAAATGGGTTGGCCATGGGAAATGCAGAGCCATGGGAAAAGGTTTGGGTGGAGGGGGGGGGGGCGGTGTTAAATGCTCTTTGGAAGGTCAGTGCAAATGCGATGGGATGAATGACTTCTATCAGTGCTGCAGGGATTCTATGACCTCAAGGGAGGAGGAACAAGGGGGCAAAAGATATAGAGATGCAGTGCAAAGACAATGGTGTTGTTAGTGGTGGAGAGGAAAGGAAAGAGATGTGAAATGGGTGTAAATTAAGTTGCGATGGGGAAACAGCAGTTTCTCTTTACTATGAGTAAAGACAGAATATGCAGAGTGACTAGATAAACTGGGGATGTTTTCCTTAGAGCAGGGAGGACTGATTGAGAAATTATGAAGAGCATGGAAAGGCAGACAGGAGAAATATTCCTGTTCACAGAGGGGCAAATTACCATGGGTTATATATTTAAGGCAAGGAGCAGGAGATTTAGAGGGAATTTAATGGAAAATCTTCTCACCTGGAGATTTTTATGTATCTGGACTCACTAGCTCAAAGATTTCTACCATCACAACAAAATGTTTAGATGATTGCTTGAAGCTGTTGAGTAGAGGGACAAGAGTAGATGAGTATTTGATGTCCAGCACAGACACGTTGAGCTGAAGGACCTCCTTCCATACTGTAAAACTCTATGACTATAGTAGAGTATCAACTCAAACATGGGCATATTATTAAAGAGGTTGCACAACAGCTGTGGCTCTCTCCATTATGAATTCAATTGATAACACCATAAAAAGGAAATTGATGGAAACCACCACAGGTAGTTTTATTTTAATAATTTTTAATTTCCCATAATCATCAGCATCACAGAGTAGGCAAAGCACATTTCAAAGATTTACTTCCATCCAACACCAGTTATCAGCTTTCTGTCCTGCTGTCTGGGAACAAACAGGTCTAATTTTAAATGGTGCCATAAAGACTGCATCAGAAAGCTGTTTCCAATCCAGTAACGCTCGCAGTCTCATTGCTTTCAAAAGCCAGGCTTACTTTGCAGTCAACATCAAAATCTAGTTTTACCTCTGTTTTTAAAATTCATTCTTGTGTTTGCAGAGCCACCAAATCACACTGCTAAACTTGAATTTGTCCCTATCAGCTGAAGTCAAATCTTGTTGAATTCATTGCAAGTTCATGACCAGCTTAGGAAGCTGGCTGTGTGGAATGGGACAGAGAGAAGGGGTCAATGTTGAGAGGATGTTTCCCCTCCTGCGAGAGTTTAGGAGCAGAAGGCATAGTCTCAGATTAAAGAGACACCAATTTAAGACTGAGATGAGGAGGAATTTCTTACCTCAGAAGGTTGTGAGTCTTTGGAACCCCATGTCACAGAGAACTGTGGGGGCAGAGTCCTTGTGTATACTTAAGGCTGAGGTAGATAGATTCTTGATCAGTTGGGGAATCAAGGGTTCCAGGGAAAGGGAAGGAGAGTGGATGTATGGAATGTCCGATCAGCCATATTGAATGGCGGAGCAGGCTCAAGGATCTGAACAGTTTACTCCTGGACCCATTTCTAATGGTCTTATGGACCAGCCCTGGTCCTGATGGTCCTTTGACAGTCCGGGTACTCTTTTTCATCATTTCATGGGATGTGGGCATCCCTGGCAGTGTCTTGGCTATCCCTAATTACCCTTGAATGGAGTGGTTTGCTGGGCCATTTCAGAGGGCAGTTCAGATTCAACCAGATTGCTGTGGATCGGGAATCACATGAAGGTCAGACCAGGAGTGTTTGGCAGGTTTCCCTCCCTGAAGGACATGAGTGTGAACCAGATGGGTTTTCTAACAACAGTTGTCATAGCTGCCATTTCTGAAACCGACTTCCAATTCCAGATTTATGAACTGACTTGAAACTCTACCAGTTGTCGTGGTGGGATTTGAGTTCATGTCCATTGAACATTAGCCTAGGCATCTGCACTTCTTGTCCACAGAAGGTTCATGAGGTTAATTCCAGGGACAAGGACCTGTAGTTACATGGATACGTTGGACAGCTGTTGTCTTTGACGAAGAGAATGTCAAGAGATGATCTGATAGAAGTGTTCAGAATTAGGAAGGGCCTGGAGAGAATAGATAGAGAGAAACTATTCCCATTCCCAGAGGATTGGCAGGACAGCTGGATTAGTGACACCCATACCAGTTCATTTCCCACATCAGCTGAGATTATCATCCCCTCAACCTCTCCACTCACCCGAGAAGTGGTGAACTTCAGGTTAAACTCACCCACCAGTCATCTCTCTCCAATGTGAACAGACCAATGATGGGGGAGGATTATCGCAACTTTACCAGAGGACACAGATTTAAAGTAGTTACTCACGGAAGGAAAAAAAAACCTTCCATGCAGCACAGTTGTTAGAATCTGGAACTCACTACCTGAAACATGCTGGAGGAAGATTGAATCAAGGTTTTCAAAAGAGAAAGGCAGCATGGTGGCTCACTTGTTAGCACTGCTGCCTCACAGCGCCAGGGACCCGGGTTCAATTCCCGCCTTGGGCATCTGTCTTTGTGGAGATTGCACATTCTCCCTGTGTCTGCATGGGTTTCCTCCCACAGTCCAAAGATGTGCAGGTTAAATGAATTGGCCATGCTAAATTACCCATAGTGTTAGGTGTAGGGGGATGGGTCTGGGTGGGTTGCTCTTTGGAGGGTCGGTGTGGAATTGTTGGGCCGAAGTGCCTGTTTCTACACTGTAGGGAATCTAATAAGTGGGCGGCACGGTGGCACAATGGTTAGCACTGTTGCCTCACAGCGCCAGAGACCCGGGTTCAATTCCCGCCTCAGGCGACTGACTGTGTGGAGTTTGCACGTTCTCCCAGTGTCTGCGTGGGTTTCCTCCGGGTGCTCCGGTTTCCTCCCACAGTCCAAAGATGTGCAGGGTCAGGTGAATTGGCCATACTAAATTACCCGTAGTGTTAGGTAAGGGGTAAATATAGGGGTATGGGTGGGTTCACTTCGGCGGGTCGGTGTGGACTTGTTGGGCCGAAGGGCCTGTTTCCACACTGTAATGTAATCTGTAATCTGTAATCTGTAATCTAATCAGAATTGTACACTTCCCTGAGCAGAAAGTTGTCAGGAAAGCTAGGGACTACCTGAGTTGTTCTTGCAAAGGGTCAGTAGCAAGAGAATGAGGAAATTTGTGGTTTTGTTTGTGCTGCAGCCATTCTGCATTTTTAAGAACTGGGAAAGCATACCAGTCCTCAAATTTGCTTCACCATTAGCTCATGACTGATAACAATTAGGGAATTAACTTCAAGTGGATATCTCTTTACACAGAGCTAGTACAGGCATGGTAGGACTGAATGGCCACCTTCAGTATTGAATCATTTAGCAGTTTGTCGTATCCGCATTCATTTAATCTTTTACATGGTTCCCATTGATTTAAGCATTTTAACGAGGATCTGACCTCTGACCAGACGATTTTCAAACTCTTAAGACAGAACATTTTAATGCAACAACCGAGGCAATTTCTTCGGATAGTTTTTATTGTGTCTGAAACAATCGAGATTTTCATTATAAAAACATCAAAGCTCAGATTTAACTGCACTTTACCCCATATAACACAAAGTTAATGAACAGATTGTCACATCTCTCCCGTGTTCTCCCAGCAAGATATGCTTAGCCACCTGCCCTTTCTGATTTAACTGACATTTAAAAATTTATGATGAGTGGCTGCACAAAAAAACCACAGAGAAATATGTTTCTGAATGGAAGTATTTATTACTGCAATTAAGGTTCAATCCTCACAATGTAGGGATTTATAATAATGAAACCACCATTGCAGATTATAAATAAGGCAGGTTTGGTTTTTTTTCTTCCAAAAGCAGAAATCTGCATTAGCCTGACTTTGAACCATACAGCACAGAGGGAGGCCATTCGGGCTATTGTGTTAAAGCTGGTTTTTTTGAAAGGACGGTCTAATTCACTCCAGACTCTTCTCTCATCACTCTAGATTTTCTTCCTCCAAATTTCCGCTTAAATGTTGTTGTGGAATCTGCTTCCACTTCCAGGCAGAGCACTAAGGACCTAAGAAAGTAACAATCAGGAGCAGGAGTAGGCCATCTGGCCCCGCGAGCCTGCTCCACTATTCAATAAGATCATGGTTGACCTTTTCTCGGCCTCAGCTCCACCTACCCGTCCACTCACCGTAATTAGGTTAGATTCACCACAGTATGGAAACAGGCTATTCAGCCCAACAAGTCCACGCCAACCCTCCAGACAGTAACCCACCCCCCCGCATTTACCCCTGACTAATGCACCTAACACTACAGGCAATTTAGCATGACCAATTCACCTGACCTACACATCTTTGGAATTAGATTAGATTACTTACAATGTGGAAACAGGCCCTTCAGCCCAACAAGTCCACACCGACCCACCGAAGCGCAACCCGCCCGGACCCATTCCCCTCCATTTATCCCTTCACCTGGCCTGCACACCTTTGGATTGTGGGAGGAAACCGGAGCACGCAGAGGAAACCCACGCAGACACGGGGAGAATGTGCAAACTCTGCACAGATAGTTGCCTAGGTGGGAGTTGAACCCGGGTCTCTAGCGCTGTGAGGCAGCAGTGCTAACCACTGTGCTGCCCATATAAAGTTGGGGAAGGGCACACTGTGAAGTGTCAGACACCCCAGATGGGAATTAAACCCACAATCCCTGGCTTCGGAGACCAGTGCCTTATCCATTAATGTGGGAAGAAACCAGAGCACCCGGAGGAAACCCACGCAGACACAGGGAGAATGTGTAAACTCCACATAGACAGCCACCCAAGGCTGGAATTGAACCTGGGTCCCTGGTGCTGTGAGGCAGCAGTGCTAACCACTGAGCCACCGTGCTGCCCCCAAATTCCTTTACTGTTTAAAAACCTATCTATCTTTGCCTTAGAAACACTCAATGAGGAAGCCTCAACTGCTTCACTGGGTGAGGTATTCCACAGATTCACAACTCTTTAGGCGAAGAAGTTCCTCTTCAGCTCAATTCTAAATCTGCTCCTCCTTATTTTAAGGCTGTGCCTCCTAGTTCTAGTTTCACCCACCAGTGGAAACAATCTCCCTGCTTCTATTTCATCTATTTCCTTCAGAATTTAAATATTTCTATAAGATCTTCTGAATTCCAGTGAGAACAGTCCCAGTCTACTCAATCTCTCCTCATAAGGCAATCTTTTCAATTCTGGAGTCAACCTGGTGAACCCCCTCTGAACCCGCTCCAGTGCCAGTACAAGGAAGCAGACCAAAACTGTACACAATACTCCGGGTATGGTTGGTTGCAGCAGCACCCTGTACAGTTACAAAATAACCTCTGTGTTTTTAAACTCCATCACTCCAGCAATGAACAGTAATATTTCATTTACCTTTTTAATGACCTGCTGCAACTGCTAACCAACTTTTTGCGATTCATGCACTGGGGCATCCAAATACATAGCAGCAATTCTCTTCACTATTTAAATGATCGTTCATATTGTTGTTATTCCTACCAAAACGGAAGACCTCACCTTTACCCAACATTGTACTCCATCTGCCAGCAGTTATTTGCAAACTGCAGTTGAAGCTAGACCATTTGTTAAACTGAGACTAATGGACTTCTGTTGTTGAGGGCTTGATGGGTACAACAATGGGTATTTGGAGTTAGGTCCCAGGTCAGCCAAGGTCTGATTAAATGACAAAGTAAGTTTCAGGTGGTAAATAGCCTTTCCTGGATCAGTTATGATTATTTTCATTAGAACATAAAAGAATGAGAAGTGGAAGGAATCTCATCAAAACCTATGTTATTCTAACAGGACCACACAGATTAGGTGCAAGAGAGTTGTCACCAAAGACCAGAGAGTCCAGAGCCAGGGGTTCATAATGTCAGGATATGGGGCAGGTCATTTGGGACTGAGAGGTAGAGAAATGTCTTCACCCAGAAAGTAGGGAGCCTGCGGAATTCTCTGCCACGGGAAGTCAAAAACACTGAATGTTTTCAAAAAATAGGAAGATAAAATTCTTCAGGCTCAAGGGATCAAAAGGTATGGAGTGGAAGTGGGAACAGGGTTGGATGATCAGCCATGATCATATCGAATGGTGGCAGGCTCAAGGGGACGAATGGCCTGCTCCTATTTACTATATTCCACATTACATGCTCCTCCAACAACTTCATCTGATTCTGGCAGCTGAGTAAAATTATTGAACTGAACACGCTTCAACTTCAACCCAACTCTCCTTCCTGCTCCCCAGAACTCTTTCACCCGCTGCACGTTAAACATTTCTCTGTCTCCTTCTTAAATTTATTCGATGTTGGCTTCCAATGTGCTCCAGGGCAATAGATCCAGAAGTGATTCCTCCTCACCTCTGTCCCAGCTTAGACACTGAACAGGATGAGGCAAAGTGGAACTGTGCAAAGATGGGTTGTTGCAACAGTTGACAGGAATCTCCACTGGCTCACTCGATGTACATTGTCTGACCAAGGTTTAAAGAAAAGTGGAAGAGGAAATGCTTAGCTACTCTACTTGGTCTGATCCTCCATCGCAACATCCCCAAAGCATTCCATTGCCATCAATAATTGCAGTGTGGCAGCGCCTCCTCCTGACCACAAATATACCAAATTACATTGCTTCTCTTTATCCATTTCTGATTATTAGGAAGTGGAATTCTCTTCCCTGGAGGCCAGGCTTTTAAATTCATTCAAGGCTGAAGTGGAGAGATTTTTGAAAGACGATGGAGCCAAGGATTATTCGTTAAAAATGAGAAAATAAAGTTGAGACCACAATTGGATCAGCAATTCGCCAAAGGTCCTCAGAGAGCACCTTCCAAACCGTGACCACTTCTATCTAGAAGGACGTGAGAACACCACCCCCTGCAAATTTCCCCTCCAAGGTACTCACCATCCTGACTTGGAAATATATCACCGTTCCTTCACTGGCACTGGGGCAAAATCCTGGAATTCCCTCCCTAAGGGTATTGTGCGTCTACCTACAGCAGGTGAACTGCAGTGGTTCAAGAAGGCAGCTCACCATCATCACCTCAAGGGCAACTAGGAATGGGCAATAAAATGCTGGTCCAGATAGTGATGTCCATGTCCTCAGGATTGACAAAAGATAGTGATCTCATTGCATGATGGAGCAGGTTCAAAGGGCTACTCCTGTTTGCAAGCCTTGTGCTTTCATTGTAATTTCTGCACTCAGTTTGGACTTGTTATATCGGCGAGGTTTTCTTTGAACCTGTTGGCATGGTGACAGCATTCTATTCTGCATTGTGTCAATCGCTGCATTAGTAAGCCTTGAGGCTTCAGCCGGGTGGACTGGACTGAATTGCTGTCATGCCAGGAACTCAAAGCTGAGATTTGTCACAAGCGAGTGAATTTCTGGCTTTGACATCTTGTGACCCCTGCCAAATTACCTTTTGATCAAAGAGGCTTATCACTAGCACACATTAAAAATTGAGATGAGATAATAAGAAGGCACAAAATAAATAAATTCAAGAATGTGTGAGGACTGGGGAGCAGTGAAGTATCAAGAATTCAGGTTTTTGAACAAGCTGCATCGTGCTCAATCCTCATTACAGTAACCACCTGCTCAGATGTCATGCTTAAGAACATAAGAAGTAGGAGCAAGATTAGAAAGTTTCAGTCCCTTGAATCTAGTCCATCATTCAATTTCTAGCTTGTTCCCCCTTGACACCCTTGTAGAACAAAATATTGTCAACATTCAACACTGACCATATTATATCTTTGTCTTCCACTGCTGTTTGGGTAGAACATTCCAAACGCTCAGGGTGAAAAGGATGATAGGGTGAATAGCCAATGTCCTTCTCCCATGACAGGGGACTCCAAAACTAGACGGCATGGAATTTAAGGTGAGAGGGGAAAGGTTTAAGAGGGACCTAAGGGGCAACTTTTTCACACAGAGGATGGTGTGTGTATGGAATGAGCTGCCTGAGGGAGAGTTGGAGGATGGTACAATTACAACATTTGAAAAGCATCTTGAAGGGTATATGAACAGGAAGGGTTTAGAGGGATATGGGCCAAATGCTGACAAATGAGACTAGATTCATTTAGGATATCTGGTCGGCATGGACAAGTTAGGCCAAAAGGTCAGTTTCATGCTGTAATCTCTATGACTCTAGGACTTTACAATGATCTCATAGAAGAAATTCCTCCCCACCTTAACGTTAAATGGATGATCCCTTTGTTCATAAACCATGTGTCCTATTTCTAAATTCCCTCATGCAGGTGAAACATCTCCTCAGCATCTATACCCCATAAATTCCCCACCCAAGTATAAGCAGTAACCAGTAGAGTACCATAGGATCAGAACTGGGGCCTCAATTATATATGGTCCATGTTGGAATTTTGACCTGATTGAAGCATACAAGATTCTTAGCTTTCCTGTTAGGATAGATGTGGATGTTTCTCCTGATGGATGAGTCTAGGGCCAGAGGGCATCATCTTGGAATGAAGTATCACCTATTTAAGATGGAGATGAGGAAGAATTGCCTCTCTGAGAAGGTGGGGAATTAGTAGAATTCCGCACCACAGAGGTCTGTCAAGCCTGGGTTACTGAATATATCGAAGGTTGAGGAAGATGGGTTTTCAACCAATAAAGGGATCACGGGTTCCAGGGAATAGACAGGGAAATGGAGTCGTGAATTATCAGGACAGCCATGATTAAGCTGAGGGAGGAGATCTGAGTGTGAATGGGAGTCAACAGCAGGAGGAGAGCTGGGAGCAGACCAGGCCATCACAAACAGACAGTTCAAGAGAGTTACAAGCACATAATATCTGACGACAATGAGAATGAGATTCAGCGATAGTGCTACTCAATGAGTTACACAAAAGGTAAGGATAAAACATGTCCTTTATGTATCTGATTAATTCACATTTCAGAATCTGTAGAGAAAAATGTTGTGAACACAGCCCAGTCCATATGAAAACTGACCTTCTTTCCATTGACTCTGTCTACACAGCCTGCTGATTTGGGAAAGCAGCTAACATCATCAAAGACCCCTCCCATCCTAGTTATACTCTCTTCAACCCTCTTCTTTTGTGCAAATGATATAAAAGTTTGAAAACATGTACCAACAGATTCAAGAACAGCTTCTTCCCCGCTGTTATCAGACGTATGATCAGATCTCATGTTTATTAGAGTTGATCTTTCTCTGCACCTTCTCTGTAGCTGTAACACTATATTCTGCATTCTGTTCTATTATCTGCTTTTGTAAGGTATAAAATGCTTGATTATGTATAACATATATAATATGTATAATATTATAATATGTATAATATGCCTGGATAGCACACCAAGCAATACTTTTCACTGTATCTAGGTATGTGACAATAATTAAACGAATCACAAATCCAATCATATATGGTAATGACGACAAAAACATTGAAAAGTGCAAAACAGAAAAGCCAGATGAAAGAATCAAAATTTGTAAATGAGATTTCTTTTTAATACTCGAATAGTGGTGTAGACTCAATGGGCTGAATGGCCTACATCTATGGGTTTTTGTGAATGACAAATGATAGAATGGATTATATTGCAGCTAATATTTGCTGACAGTGATAGTGTAGTGTAGGGAAAGTGTAGTGAACGCAAGGAGGTCACCAGGTGAATATCATAGAATATAAGTTCCCTGTTAATCTGGTCCAATCAGGGAATCCTGGCTGAAGGATATAAACAGGAGTGTCGGGGCTCTGCTCACTCCGAGATTGGCTCAGAGCTAACTGGGTCAGTGTCATGTACTATGCACGTGTAAGTAAAGGGTGACTTGGTGAAGGGATACCAGCCTTTGTGGAGTTATTTCAGACAGCACGTTATGAGAGGACACAAAGGGATGTTGATAGGTTAAGTGAGTGGGCATAAAGAGAGGTAATATTGCTCTGCTGTAATGTGCAAAGGAATCTTGCACATTAGTCACAAACAGATAGATTGTGGGTAAGCAAGTTCCATGCTGTACATCCCTGTGACGTGACTCTATTCAATTAGGCAGGCAGGTGTAAAGTTGGCCTTTATTGTAAGGCGGATGGAGCTTGAAAGTTCGGAAGCCTTCTGCAATTGATGGTGAGGCCCCACTGAGATAACTGAATATAGTTTTGAACTCTTATATTGCAAAACAAGCTTTTACATGACACTTCATTATGTGCCTTTTGGAAATAATGATAAATATCAAATGTAATGAATATATACAGAAATTTGTTTGAAATAAAAGACCTGTTCTACTGTGAATTTAATCGACCAGCAGCCTGGGAAATGGAACATTTGCAATTCAAGCATCGTCATCAAGTGCTTCCAGGTTAAGGACAAACTATAGTTTGATGTACAGTTTTGCATCTTTAATTCTGTTCATCTCACAGTGACACTATTATTGGAATAGCATCAGGTGAGATTGACAGTTTGCTGTCAAATTTGGAACAGCTTAATGCTGTAGACCCAGACCAAACCTCAATTCACAAAGGCCCTGAAGTCATCTGTAAGATACTAATGCACACGCCCTTAACGTATTCATTTCAAATTTCTCACTGCTACATTAATGGAGTGGTTAACCCAATAGCAGAAAAAAATCTCAGAAGCATTCAAATATCTATGCTGTAACACTTGCATTTAGATAACATGTTTAACACAGTGAAACTTCTCATCAGAGCTGCATAAAGATAGAGGGTGGAATTAAACACAGAAACTTCAAAAACAGGAGCAGAAATAGGCTATTCAGCCCGTTGGACCCACTCCGCCATTCAATATGATAATGGCTAATCATTCAATTCAGTCCCCTGCTCCCTCTATCTCCCCTTTAATCCCTTTAGCCCAAAAAACTATATCTAACTCATTTTTGAAAACATTCAATATTTTGGTGTTTACTGCTTTCTGTAGTTGAGAATTCCACAAGCTCACCACTGATTGGGTACAGACAATTTCCCCCTATCTCATTCCTGAATCAGAAGTCACACGACACCAGGCTATAGTCTAACAGGTTTATGTGAAATCACAAGCTTTCGGAGCACTGCCCCTGGGTCAGGTGAAGTCTTTGAGTCGACCTGACTGAAGCATACAAGATGCTCGGGGAATTGACGGAGTAGATGAGGAAAGGTTTTTTTGCCCTTGTGAGAGAGTCGAGGACCAGAGGACAGAATCTCAGAATAAGGAGTTGTATATTTAAGTCAGGGATGAGGCAGAATTTTTTCACTCAGCGGGGAGTGAATCTGTGGAATTCTTTACCTCAGAGAGCTGGCAAGGCTGGGTCAAACGGTACATTCAAGGCCGAGAGAGACGTTTTTAATGCGTAAGGAAATCAAAGGAAATGGGGTAAAGGCAGGGAAGAGGACATGAGGAGCATCACATCAGCCATGACCTCATTGAATGGAGGAACAAACTCAATGGCCTACAGTTGCTCCGACATTCCTATGGACTTATGGTCTAACACACACGGAGTGTAAATCACAGAATCACAGAACTGTTACAGCACAGACTGAGCTCATTCAGTCCATCTTGCCTGCACCGGTTCTATTCCACGGTGCCAATCTCTTGCCTTTTCCCCATATGTTAATCATTAGTTGATTCTCAATTTGTGGTTGATTATGGGATTATTATCGTTAACAATGACACCAGGGAGGGTTGACCCAGTGTTAGATATTGCCACTTATTGGCTGCCCCAGCCCTTTCCTTTGCATTGTGACCCCTCACCCACCTATAATCTGAACTCCTGGGTGGTCCTAAATCTTTGGTATGTGCACTGCCAGCAGTGGCTAGGGCGTTGTTACCCCACAGAGAGGCAGGACCTCTGCCCTCTACTCCTAGCCATTTAAGTTCCTTAATACGGGCGTGCACCAGCAGAGGTAATGTGGTGTTTCCGTCAGCCCTCCAGTTTTTAAGCACCCTCAGGCACCTCTATTACATCCTGCCTTTGTGCTTAATTTTCCCTTTAGCCAAACAACTCACAGCCAGGCTGTTATCGCAACTGAAAATAGTAAACTAACAAATGAATCCAGTCCCGATACCTGCAATTCAGGGGAATAATTCTGCAAGGACGGCCGTTTCTCAGCTGTCACGAGCGATTCAGAAAATGTTACGTGAAAACCTTTGCTATATAAAAAAAAGGCAAAAATGATGCCAAGGTTAAAACCTCAGTGATGCCTTGTGTAATGGTAACTTTGCCTGCTTGTCATCCTTTGCCATAAAATATATTGCTACCTTCATTACTGCAGCCTGTCCCAATTACAGCAGTTTTATCAGACTCTGCCATTCCCCCAGAGAGCCATGAACAAGAGATTCTTCACCAAGTGTGATTATTAAAATACTTAAAGTTGTACTCAAAGGCTCAGCTCTCAGCTATCTCACATTGCTCAGTGTAATTAAGAATGCCAATCACAACTTTTAATGTCTTCACTTTCTAAATTTTTTTTAACTTCAGAATGAAATCTTTGACCCTACGACAGAGATTTTTGCACGATCAGCAAGCCTTAATCATCAAAGGGTTTTTTTATTGCAGCTCGGATCGGGTGTGAAACGTGTAATGTTTCTCATTGATTGTTAGCTTGGTAAATTCACCCCGGTTGACCCCTGTCCATGGCAACATTCACATCCCTCTCGAAGGGAGGCGATGGTCTCGTGGTGTTGTCGGTGGGCTGTTAATCCAGAGACTCAGATAGCACTTTGAGAACCTGGGTTCAAATCCCGCCATGGCAGATGGTGGAAATCGAATTCGATAAAAGAACAATCTGGAATTAAGAGTCTAGTGATGACCATGAATCCATCGATGATTGTTGGGAAAAGCCCATGTGGTCCAACACTGCCCTTTAGGGAAGGAAACTGCCAACCTTATCTGGTCTGGCCTATACATGACTCCAGACCTACAGCAATGGGACTGACTCAACTTCTTGATTGGCAACAAATGTTGCAATGCCTTCATCCCATGAAAGAATAAACAAAAAAATGTGATAATGTCTGAAAATGCTCTGTGTACGTTGACTAATCTGAAAAATGTAGAAAATGTTAATGCAGAGAGAAATATATCAGTCATTCTACACTCGGCAAGTCCTCGTGATTAATAACGGTAAGGATTGACTGGTTAATCCATGCTTTGGTAGTGTTGTTTGAGGAACAAAGCATTGGTTAAGATACTCACAGAATGCCTACCCTGTTTCATGTGGTTTTATGGGATCCTAAGTGGATGCCAGTAAAATTGGTCAAGTCATTAGCTTTATAAACACCATTTCCAACAATGGAGCCCTCATATCAATATGTATCAGCCTAGAGCACAGAACTGTAAATGGGCCTTGAACCCACAGACCTTTAACACTGTGACTAACATTCATGAATGAATGACATGAAGTGTGCAAATTCCTTGAAACCAGAAGCATAGTGGCAGTGTCAATGGGCTATTTATCCAGAACCTCAGGCTAGTTGTTTGGGTACAAAGGATACAATTTACAGTGTGGCAGCTGGTGGAAGTTGAATTAGAAGCTTGTTTAATGGCGACCACTGTTGATGTCCTTAACTCTGCTCCGACAGAACACTCCGGGGAAAGAAATCTGACCCTAGTCTGGGCTACACTGGACTCCAGGACAAACAGAGGACTGCAGATGCTGGTGCGTCAAGAGTCAAAAAGCGTGGCGTGGAAAATGTAGAGGGGGTCAGGCAGCATCCAGGTCTCCTGCTCCTTGGATGTTGCCTGACCTGCTGTGCCTTTTCCAGAACCACGCATTTCGACTCTACATTGGACTCCAGCCTCACAACAATATGGTTGACTCGTAACTGCCTTCTGAGCAATAAATGCTGGTCACCAACATCCACACCACGTGAATGAGTCTTTCACAAATCCAGCCTCCCTACTACACCTTCGATGACAAAATGTTGGTAACACTGCTGAAGTGTACCAAAGGAATTTGTGCTATCTTGCTCTGGGCTTGCCGATCTGATGAGCAGAGCTGATGCTTTGAAGCAAAGCTGATGTTTTGAAGTTGGAAAACTCTGACTAGAGACCCAAGAAGAGTCAGCTTTATTTTGTATCAGCTCAGAAGGCATGGGTGTCACTGACTGGGCCCAGCATTTATTGCATGTTCCTAGCTGCCCCTTGAGAAGTTGATGGTGAGCTGCCTTCTTGAACCGCTGCAGTCCCTGTGTTGTAGCTCGACCAACAATGCTGTCACAGAGGGATTTCCAGGATTTTGACCCACTTGTTGGGTTTTAGTCAGAATCAACTGGCCCCGTTGAGCTGGAGAAACCTTGTGCTGAGGGAGAGAAAAGCTGGGGCATGGTGAGGGGCTGGAGCAACAGGCTGAGTCGTAGTGTCGTGGAGCCTAGGTCACAAATAGTTCAGACCGAAGCCACAGACTAGAGAGCCGGGAAATAGCAATGCAGCTGACGATCAGTTGCATGGCGGCAGGGGGCAGCATGGTGGCTCAGTAGTTCGCACTGCTGCCTCACAGTGCTAGGGACTCAGGTTCGATTCCACCCTCAGGTGACTGTGTGGAGTTTGCACATTCTCCCTGTGTCTGTGTAGGTTTCCTCTGGAACTATCACTAGTTTCCCATGACTGAGTGGCACCTATTACCATGTCTGCTAGATGCAATGTAATAGGGCCCCTTGAACTCAGGGATTTTTCACAGATGGTCCTCTGGGCTCCAGAGAATCATAGAATCCCTACAGGGTAGAAACAAGCCCTTCAGCCCAACAAGTCCACACTAACGCTCTGAAGTGCAACCCGCCCAGACCCATTCCCCACCCCATTATCCTATATTTACCCCTGAACAGTACGGGCAATTTAGCATGACCAATTCACCTGACCTGCACATCTTTGGACTGTGGGAGGAAACCCACGCAGACACGGGGAGAACGTGCAAACTCCACACAAACAGTCGCCCGAGGCTGGAATCAAACCTGGGACCCTGGTGCTGTAAGGCAGCAGTGCTAACCACTGAGACACCATGCCACCCCAGAGGATCACAGTAGGTCAGTGAGTGCACCAAGACTGATGGGCCACTGAGACCTGATTCCTTAATAGATGTAAGGACTAGAACATTGGGTGAGCTCCAGTCTGAGATAGGTCAAGGGTGTTGATAAATTTTAAGGTGACAGGGATCAGGAGAGGCAGCTGTGGATGAACGTGCTGCAGTGGTGGCTATTACATACACAGCCAGAGAGAGCATTGTGCTTGGGAATATAATCACAAAGGACTGACTGACCCTGAGGCAGCAGCAGTTCAAATAATAGGAGCTGAATAAAGATTTGATTTATGTAATAATAACATGTAGCTGCTATTCAGTGCATGGTGTTAACTTGATTGAGAGACAAGAAGCAACTGATAGAACACCCACTTACTAGACCCTGGTGGAAATCAATCATTAGAAGCTCTGTTATAACAGTTTGTACTTCTCAAATGTCTATCACGGAGTATTCAAATTGTTCCCAGATTGAGGAGCTGAACCAAAGTAATGATGCTGGTACCAAAGTGTGAAATTTTCTGATTGTTGAGTTTTATGTCAGTAATTGATCCCATGAAGCACGATACTCCCACATTTCCTATGGTTCAACTTTTCATTTCTCTCTCTCTCTTGCTATCGCTGTGTACCAGCTTGCTTTATTCTGTGAGCAGGTTAAAGTAACTCCTGGGATTTTCCACAAGCATGAAGTTGATCCCAGTCTAAACTAAACCATTCAAGTATTGTCCAGGACAGGTTTCCCTCTTGCCCACATTCATGTCATTAATGTGATACTTTCCAATTGAAATAACAGTATACAGGCTAGTATCCCATCATCAAGTGGCCAGCCGCTTGGAGTCAGTCCTCAACTGAGGAGATTCTAATTGTCTGGTTGTATTGGTTGGCCAGCACTTTCCTGATTGGCCCAGGAAACCCTAATCAAGAACCTCACAGTCAACAAGGTCCGCCTGGTTCCAATCACTCCTCTAATTGACATATTCAGAGATGTTGTGACACATCTCTGGAGCAAGTGGGACTTGAACCCAGGCCACCTTCTCAGAGGTACGGTGGCTCATTGGTCAGCACTGCTGCCTCACAGTGCTGGAAACCTGGGTTGGGCGACTGTCGGTGTGGAGTTTGCACGTTCTCCCCATTTCTGAGCAGGTTTCCTCCCAAAGTCCAAAGATGTACAGGTTAGGTGAATTGGCCATGCTCACTTGCCACATAGTGTCTAGGGATGTGCAGTTTAGGTGCGTTATCCATGGGAAATGCGGGGTGACAGGAATAATGTAGGAGGTGGGTCTGCGTGGGATGCTCTTTGGATGGTCAGTGTGGACTCATTGGGCCGAATGGCCTGTTTCGACACTGTAGAGATATTATCACAGTGGTGCAAGTGGGTACTGCAGATATTGGAGATCAGAGTGAAGATTAGAGTGGTGCTGGAAAAGCACAGCAGGTCAGGCAGCATTGGAGGAGCAGGAAAAATCGACCTATCGGACAAAAGCCCTTCATCAGGAATAACATCAGGCATTCCTGATGAAGGGCTTTTGCCCGAAACGTCGATTTTACCTGCCTCTCGGATGCTGCCTGACCTGCTGTGCTTTTCCTGCCCCACTCCAATCTTGATGCTGCCACTGTAGGAGAACAAGTTTGTGTAAAGCTCCCTGCTCATTCAAAGGCTAGCCTGACAGGTATAGCTGGATGGAATGGCTGAAAGGAAGGGCTGGGAGATCATTGCTTATACCTCCTCAGCGTCCTATCAGACAAAATATTTGAAGCACCAATATCCTCTGTGTAATCAAATCCAGCTCTGCCTAGAAGCTGACACCTTACCACAGTCAAATATCCACACACCTGTCAAGACAGGACTTAACACTTGAGCATCTTATTACTTTACATTACCTGTACAGGGAGTCTCACTGACAGATCTTTGAGCAGAACTGTCAGTGGTTAACAGAGATACTGGGCACAATAAGATGTCTTTCTTCCTTAAGATACAATGGGTGGCTGGGAACATGAATCAAATTGCAATGAGTTATCTCAGAACCAGTGCTAATTTGGAGCTGTCTTAACTTTGCAGGGCTGAGCCTGGCTGGTGTCTGTTTTAATTTTCTGCCGTCAATCCATTTTAGTCGGTGAAATCTCATGATTATTGCTCAGGGGGATCATAACTTGCAATCAGCTGGTTACTCTCATCTGATGCTTAAATAATATTTCTCTCACGATACCACGATAACAGCTGCACCCTCCACCAACATCACTTAGCACGAGATCCAGGAAGATTTACAATGCAGTTCATCAATCTGATGAGATAATCTTTTATTTTGCAGTTCAGATGGTTTATGCTTAATTAAACAAATAATTTTACACTTGGCGTGTTAGAAGCCCACATGACACAGTTGTCGTTGTGTTATGTATTGCATTCAGCCATCCTTCCCATGATTTACTGACAGGCAGAGAATTATTATCTTAAGGAAGAGATCGAACAAAGCTTTCAGTTTTGTAGGTTAAAGGGGGGAGGGTTAACTGAAATCAGAGACAGCCAAAGACCCATCAGAACGCCTTGGTGAATATACAGAGTTGTAGTATTATTGCACTACGCACGAGTGCAAGAAGCAGGCCAATCGCAAATTCTGCACATTTTTAAAAAATGTAATCTTATTTTCAATGAGCCTGCATTCCAATGGCGCCCTCATTACCTCAGGTGTTTCCGCATGCCTCATAGCCAGGGAAGAAATTTTTGAAATGTTACTGCAGTTACAACATTTGGAGAAATGGCACTAATTTGTGCACATCAATCAGTGATGAGGTAAATGACCGGGACAGATATATAACTAGAATTATAATCAGTGTGTTCCAGGCTCCTCCCACTCTTCCCTCACACCTTTCCCTTAAACGTCCCCCCTCTCACCTCCCCTTATAATTGAAACTTCAACCCTAGAAGAAAGCCTCTGACTATCCACCCTACCTCTCTGCCTCACCAAGGCTTCCTCCACAGCACCTTCCAAAAATACACAACCTCTACCATCTAGAAGGACTAGGACAGCAGCTACCATGGCAAGTTCCTCTCCAAGCCCTTCATCATCCTGACTGGAGCATACCAACTGGGGTTACCTAGAAGATGCCACCTTCTCTACCTTGGCCCTTGCGTGATGACCCTCAGTTTAGATTCATCACTGTAGCTGTCTCTCTCGCACAAGAGAGAAGCCCATGGTCAACGGGGACCATGGTGACCATACCTTTTAACCAACTTACAAACATACTGCCGTGCCTTCACAGTAACGGGGGGAAAAGGGCACTGCAGATGCTGGAGATTAGAGTCAAGATTAGAGTGGTGCTGGAAAAACACAGCAGGTCAGGCAGCATCCGAGAAACAGGAAAATCGACGCTTCAGGCAAAACTTTTCATCAGCCCTTCCTGATAAAGGGCTTTTGCCCAAAGCGTTGATTCTCCTGCTCCTCGGATGCTGCCTGACCTGCTGTGTTTTTCCAGCACCGCTCTAATCTTCCCTGTAATCGGATCAGAACTCTCTTCCTGACAGTAGTTTTAAGATGTCACTGGTGAGTGGCAACACTATGCAATACCTTTCACAGTGTTGTGTAACAAAATACACATGATAATAAAGAAATCAAATTAAATCACTGTGGGTGCTCCTGGGGTGGCAGATATTTTCGATACTAACTTGCTCAGACATGTTGTGACACACCACTGGGACTTGTACACAGTTCTCCTGGTTCTGTGATGGAGACACTACCAATGTACTACAACAGCCCTTCCTAATGAGATTCATACTAACTGTGAAGACAATAACAAAAAAGAAGTGCAGCATAGGAACAGGCCGTTCGGCCCTCCAAGCCTGTGCCGATCATCGTGCCTGAACTAAACAAAAAAACAAACCTTCTGCCCTTATTCGGTCCCTATCCCTCTGTTTCCTCCCTATTCTGTAACCATCCAGATGCCTCTTAAATATCTCCAACCTGCTTGCTTCCACCACCTCTTCTGGCAATGCCTTCCAGGCTCCTCCCACTCTCTGTGTGAAAAACTTCCCTCGCACATCTCCCTTAAACGCTCCCCCTCTCACCTTGAACCTGTGCCCTCTTGTCATTGAAACTTCAACCCTGGGAAAAAGCCTCTGACTATCCACTCTATCTATGCCTCATAATTGTGAAGACCTCTATCAGGTCTCCTCTCAGCTGCTGTCTTCCCAGTGAAAACAATCCTAGTCTTTTTAACCTTTCCTCATAATCAACACCCTCGAGACCAGGCAACATACTGGTGAACCTCCTCTGCACGCACTCCAAATCTTCCACCTCCTTCTGATCAAAACTGCACACAATACTCCAAATGCCTGACAAGGGTTTTATATCACTGCAACATGGTTTGCCAACTCTTGTACTCCATGCCCCAGCAGGATAGGGACCTCTTAATCACCTTGGCCACTCTTAGGGAACTGTGGACCTGCAAGCCCAGATCTGCCTGTATGTTAATATTCCTAAGGATTCTGCCATTTGCAATATAATTCACACCTAAATTTGATCCTCCAAAATGCACCATCTCGCATTTGTCTGGATTAAACTCCATTTGCCATTTCTGTGCCCAAGTCAACAATACATTTATATCTTGTTTTTATCCTTCTATAATCATTGGCACTATCAGCAACTCCACCAATCTCCACCAAAGATGCAACAGATCACATGATTCTGACCTATGTAAGAAAGAAGACACCAGTCTAGAATGAGTATGTAAAGAGACAGGTCAGAGACACTACTCTAGGGAGCTGCTTGACATATTCCTGAACCAGGGCTCACAGACCTTTTAGAATTGAGATGAGGAGAAATTTCTTCACGCAGAGAGTGGTGAGCCTGTGGAGCCCTTTGCCACAGAAAATAGTTGAGGGTCAAACATTAAACATTTTCAAGAAGGAATTAGATATTGTTCATAAAGAGACCAAAGGGTATGGGGAGAATGTAGAAACAGGAGACTGAATGATCATGATCAGATTGAATAGCATAACAGATTTTGAAGGGCTGAATGGCCTACTCCTGCTGCTATGATGACATACAATGCACAAATATAAATCAGGGAGTGTTACGGTGGGATTAAGAGCCTTACTTTAAGATAAGGAGCTCGCAGCCTCAGTCAGGGGAGTGTGAATTCAAGCTCCTACAGCCCAGAGATACCCCCGATCAGTATTGTAATGTGCTGGTAGCAGTATTGGCTGAAAGCACCCATATTCCATGGCCTCCAGCGATTCAAGACGGCAGCTAACCATCACTTTGCAAAGGAGCAGTTAAGAATAGCTGGCTGAACAAGTGACACCCACATCCCATGATAATGTCTGAGGGAGTAAATATCTGCTCGAAAGCCAGGCAGATCTCCCCCTCATTCTGCTTCAAAGTAATACCATGCACCTTCTATTTTGACCATTAGAGGAGTTGAGAATGGGTAAGTGAGAGACATCGGAGCCATGAGTGGTGGAGTACAGACAGTTCTTCAGTAACACAATGGTTGCATTCTTGTCCAATCCTGTGTTCTTGCCCTTTAGAAACAACGCTTAAAGTATTGGCGATGTAATCAGGTTACAGCCAACACATGTTTTAAATGTGCGCGCTTTAGAAACAGCATTCCCAATCTGTCAATCGCGTAACAGCGAATTTGCATTGCAAATGTGTGTTATAGCAGAATAACCTGTAGATTTGACGGGTCTTATGACCCATTCCTTCTCTGATTTCGCATGTACCTCTGTCTTATACCCCGCAGCTGAGAGGACAGACTGAGTTCAGTTTCACATCAGATCCAAAAAGCAGGCTCTTTATTTTGTTAGTGCCTTGTTGATTAAATAAAGATTCAATTGATCTCATTGCAATATATATCCAACTGATTTTTATGTAAATTGTGGAAACATTGAACTTAAATTTGAATGTGGTTTAATTAGAATTTACAGATTTAAGAAGCTACTGAAGATGAATGAGTATTTCTGCTGAGGAATAATTGTAACAGGGGATGTTTCAGTTGTTAATTTGTTTATCTAATCTCTCATAGATTGAAAAAGGTAAATCTCACGTTGTTACTTTCCTTGTGTAATGTGCTTCATATGCAACAATAATATGTTCCATATAAGTATTTCATATACAAGCTCAATTTATCTGACATTGATCAATGTCCCATGATATTCAGCCTTCCTTTATCCACTGTTGTTACTGCTTCTTCAATTCCACATTTGACTGGGATGAGAAAGGGAGGACTGCAGATGCTAGAGATCAGAGTCGAGAGTGTAGTGTTGGAAAAACACAGCAGGTCAGTCAGCATCCGAGGAGCAGGAGAATCGACATTTCGAGCATACGTTCTTCATCAGGAATCCACATTTAACACCCTGTTCCGCCACATGCAAACCTTCTAACTCCAAATCTCAGTAATACAGTGCAGGAGGCCATTCAGCCAATTATCTGGCTCTTCAAACGAGCAATATGAGCCAGATACGTCATGGCTTGGTATGGCAATTGTCCTGCCTGAGACCTTCAGGATCTACAGAGAGTTGTGAACACAGCCCAGTCCATCACGCAAGCCAACCTTTGGTCCATTGACTCCATCTATACATCTCGCTGCCTTGGGAAGGCAGCCAACATCATCACAGCCCCCTCCCTCCCCAGTTATACTCTATTCCAAATGGCAGAAGATACAAAAGCTTAAAAGCACATACCAACTGATTAAAGAACAGCTTTTTCCCTGCTGTTATCAAACTTGTGAATGGACCTCTCAAATTTTAAATTTAATATTATACTCAGAAACTAAAACTCAGTAGACCTGGTAAAATCAGTGGAGAGAACTCAAAGTTAATAATTCAGGTCGAGTGACCCTGGAGGAAAGTCACTGGACCCAAAATGTTAATTCTTAATTTTCTCCACAGATGCTACCAGACATGCTGAGCTTTTCCAGCAATTTCTGTTCTTGTTTCTGATTTCCAGCATCCATGCTTCTTTTAGTTTTTAATGTTGACCCTGTTCTTTGTTCACCTTCCATGCAGCAGTGACATTGTAATCCTTGCACTGTTCTATCACCTTGATGCACTTTGTATGATGTGATGTGCCTGCACTGCATGCAAAACAAAACTTTTCACTGTATTTACATTCATGTGACATCCAGTCCTTCTACACCTCCATCCAACATCACCAGGGCCTCCAAACCCTCCATTTCTTCCTCTCCTGACATCCCCAACAGTACCCTTCCACTGACACTCATTCGTTTGGCTGAATTGGTCCTCACCCTTAACAATTTCTCCTTCGAATCCTCCCACTTACTCCAGACCAAAGGGGTAGCCATGAGCACCCACGTGGGCCCCAGCTATGCCTGTCTCTTTGTCGGCTACGCAGAACAGTCCATCTTCCGTAGTTACATCGGCACCACTCCCCACCTCTTCCTCTGCTACACTCATGACTGCATCAGCACCACCTTGTGCTCCCGTGAAGAGGTTGAGCAGTTCATCAACTTCACCAACAAATTCACCTGGACCATCTCTAACACCTCCCTCTCCTTCCTAGACCTCTCCATCTCCATTAATGACGACCGACTTGACACTGGCAATTTTTACAAACCCACCGACTCCCACAGCTACCTGGATTACACCTCTTCCCACCCTACCTCCCGCAAAAATGCCATCCCATATTCCTAATTCCTCTGCCTCCGCCATATCTGCTCCCAGGAGGAGCGGTTCCACCATAGAACACACCAGATGGCCTCCTTCTTTAAAGTTCGTAATTTCCCTTCTCACGTGGTTAAAGATGCCCTCCAAAGCATCTCGTCCACATCCCACATCTCCGCCCTCAGACCCAAGGACAGAACCCCCTGGTCCTCACCCTCCACCCTACCAATCTTCGCATAAACCAAATCATCCACCGACATTTCCGCCACCTCCAAACAGACCCCACCACCAGGGATATATTTCCCTCCCCACCCCTCTCTGCCTTCCGCAAAGACCGTTCCCTCCGTGACTACCTGGTCAGGTCTACGCCCCCCTACAACCCACCTCCCATCCTGGCACCTTCCCCTGCCACCGCAGGAATTGCAAAAGCTGCGCCCACACCTCCTCCCTTACCTCCATCCAAGGCCCTAAAGGAGCCTTCCACATCCATCAAAGTTTTACCTGCATATCCACCAATATAATTTATCCGTTGCCCCCGATGCGGTCACCTCTACACTGGGGAGACTGGGCGCCTCCTAGCAGAGCACTTTAGGGAACATCTCCGGGACACCCGCACCAATCAACCACACCGCCCTGTGGCCCAACATTTCAACTCCTTCTCCCACTCTGCTGAGAACATGCAGGTCCTGGGCCTCCTCCACCGCCGCTCCCTCACCACCAGACGCCTGGAGGAAGAACGCCTCATCTTCCGCCTCGGAACACTTCAACCTCAGGGCATCAATGTGGACTTCAACAGTTTCCTCATTTCCCCTCCCCCCACCTTACCTCAGTTCTAACCTTCCAGATCAGCACTGTCCCCATGACTTGTCCTACCTGTCAATCTCCCTTCCCATCTATCCGCTCCACCCTCCTCTCTGACTATCACCTCCATCCCCACCCCCACCCACCCATTGTACTCTTTGCTGCCTTCTTCCCAGTCCTACCCCCTCCCATTTATCTCTCCACCCTGGAGGCTCCCTGTCTTCAGTCCTGATGAAGGGCTTTTGCCCGAAACATTGATTTTCCTGCTCCTCGGATGCTGCCTGACCGGCTGTGCTTTTCCAGCACCACTCCAATCTAGACATGTGACAATGATACGTCAAATAAAAATCAATTCATTACCCGCTGCCAATCTCCTGCCTTTCCCCATCTCCCTGCACACCATTTCTATCCACATGACAATCCAATGCCCCTGCTCAATGCCTCACTTGGAACTATCACCACCACAGTGCATTTCACACCCTTTTGAGTCGTTTTGCCAAAACTATTTTCATGCATCACATTTGCATATTTTTCAAAACACTTTAAATTGATTGCTGGTGTGTTAAAGACACACAGGAGAAAGACTTTGTTCAGCTGAGTACTTAGAGCACTTATAAAGTGAGATTGCCAGGCACGTGTGGCCCTAGAGAGTGTGGAAGTAGTAAGAATTTGATACAATGCTGCATGATGGGTCTCTCTGTCATTGACCAACATCGGGATCAAAGGGAGTAACTACACTGTGTTTATCTTTATCTTGAATTATTGTATTCAACATTACTTGAGTGCAAAATGTACTCTAAGTAAAACAAGCCAAGTTGTTTGTATCATTGTATAAGTATAGGCTGACTGTTCAGCTTGGGAGAGTGTTGTGAGGCGGTGAAGACTGAAGCAGCTTCTCTGTAAATTCATGAGAACATAAAGTTTTTTGAAACAAGTCTCAAAGTCTCAGACTAAGTAATTTCCTCAACACGGAAGGAGCATGTGTACAAGTCTGCTTCAGTCTGTCTGGCATTGGTGGGCACCGCAGGTGCTGGGATGCATCATAACCCCACAAAATGGTATTTCCAGTTAATTAACACAAGAGTTTTGTCTTTAGTGGTGGATTGCTTGTGCAGTGCTGTAACTCGATTGATTTTTAAAATTGGTTTATCCAAACTATACAAAGACAGACTGCTGGGTTACGGAGAGTAGTAGGTAGAATGCAGAGTTAATACGGCATTTTGTAAATAAACCTAATATGAAGATTATCAGTGCCTAGTTTCATGCTTTGGATTAAGTTAACATATGTTTCTCTTTGCATTGATATATACAGTTTCTGAATTGCACTCATCCATAATTCAGCCTTATCCTTTGCACCATTCATTACTTTAACAAATAACGTCCTTTCCCTTTTAGGCATCAAGGATTGAACACTTCAATAACTCTCAGATAGCAATATTCCTTTCTTTACTGCTGTTGCATGATATGGATATTGCTGGTTAGATCTGCATTGGCTGACTGGCTCTCATCCTTGCTCCAATTCATTTTTCTCTGAATTTCCACGCTGCCTTACAATTGACAGATTATTAAAGAGGGAGACAAGGGGACATTTTTTTTCCCATGAAGGGTAATGAGTCTTTGGACCCTCTTCCTCAACAGGCAGGGGAAATGTTGTCCTTGAATGCTTTTAAGGAGGAGGTGAGCAGATTCTTGATAAGCAGATGGTGAAAGGTTACTGGGGGGTAGTTGCAAATGTGGAGTTATCAGATCTTCCACGGTCATGTTAAATGAAGGAACAGTTTTGAGGGGCTAAGCTATTTCTGCTCCTGGTTTAGAAGCTGATATGTCTGTTTGGATGTTGATCAAGTACAAAAGATTTTTGTAAGAGTCACCCACTTTGCGGTGGCTCTGAAGTCACATGTAGGCCAGGTTATTTAAGGACAGCAGATAGACAAGAATAGAATAGAATCCCTACAGTGTGGAAACAGGCCCTTCAGCCCAACATGTCCCCAACAAACTTCTGAAGAGTAACCCACCCAGACCCATTCTCCTACATTCACTCCTGACTAAGGCACCTACATATCCTTGAACACGAAGAACAATTTAGCATGGCCAATTGACCAGACCTGCACACGTTTTGGATAGTGGGAGGAAACCGGAGCACCCAGAGGAAACCCACACAGACACGTGGAGAAGGTCAGGGAGGCGCCAGAGGCTGGATTTGAACCTAGGTCCCTGGCACTATGAGGCAGCAATGCTAACTATTGACCCACTGTACCATCCCAGATTCCCTTTCTTAAAGGGCATTAGTGAACTACATTGCTTTTTATTTGATAATCGATGATAGTTTGATGGCCACCATCACTGAGACTTACTCTCGATTCCAGATTTAATTAATTGAATTTAAATTCCACCAGTGGCCCCATACACTAGCCTGAGTCTCTGGATTATTGGTCTCGTGAAACTACTACTGTAGCAACACCTCACTGTACAAGCTGCAAGAAGCCAGGGTAACTGGGGAGAGAGTAGATCCACTCAAAGACAAAGGAAGAAATGTATGAGTGATATTGGTGGAAGTGGGTGGGACCCTCAATGAACACTTTGCATCACTATTCACAATAGAGAATAACATGGTGGATGGTGAGTCTAGAGAGAGATATTTCGATATTCTAAGGCATGCTGGTAGAAAAAATGATTTGGAGATGCCAGTGTTGCACTGGGGTGTACAAAGTTAAAAATCACACAACACCAGGTTATAGCCCAACAGGTTTAATTGGAAGCGCTAGCTTTCGGAGCACCGCTCCTTCATCAGGTGGTTGTGGAGTACACAATTATAAGGCACAGAATTATAGCAAAAAATTTATAGTGTGATATAACTGAAATTATACATTGAAAAACACCTTGATTGTCTGTTGAGTCTTTCATCTGTTCGAATACAGGTGAAAGATGTTGGGAGTTCAGGAAGAGTGGACCAGGGTATTCTGGAGGGAATGGTCCCTGCAGAAGGCTGACAAGGGAAGGGTAGTAGCCAAGAAAGCATATAACATGCTTGCCCTCATCATTTGGGGTATTGATTATAAAAATTAGCAAGTTCTATTGCAGCTGGATAGAACTTCAGTTAGGCCATATTTCAGATATTGTGCACAGTTCTGGCTGCCAGGCCACCAGAATGATGCAGAGGCTTTGGAGACAGTACAGAAACAGTTTACCAGGGAGTTGCCAGTTTTGGAGGGTATTAACTGCGAGGAGAGATTAAACAAACTCAGTTTGTTTTCACTTGAATGTTGGAGGCTGAGGGACAACCTGATAGGTTCAGTGGCTCAGTTGTTAGTATTGCTGCCTGACAGTACCAGGGACTCAGGCTCGGTTCCAGCCTTGGGTGATTGTGTGGAGTTTGCATGTTCTCTTCGTGTCTGCATGCGTTTTCTCAAGGTGCTCTGGTTTCCTCGTACAGTCCAAAAATGTGCAGGTTAGGGTGGATTGGCCATGCTAAATTGCCGCATAGTGTTCAGGAAAGTTTGGGTTAGGTGCATTAGTCAGGGGTAAATACAGAGTAACGGGGTAGGGGAATGGGTCTGGGTGGGTCACTCTCCAGAGGCTTGGTGTGGATTTGTTGGGCTGAATAGTCTGTTTCCACACTGTAGGGATTCTGTGTTCTGTACAAAATTATGAGAAGCATGGATAGTCAAAGTCTTTTTCCCAGTGTCTAAACATTAATTACGAGGGGACATACGTTTAAGGGGAAAAGTTTAAAGGATTGTTATTGCACCCATCTCCCAGCAAGTCACATGTTCCACCTCTCTCATTACTGCCTGCAATATCTTCCCTCACTTGCTTTTGCCACAACAAATGTCACCATCCTCCTACACTACTGTCTCACTGTGCCACCAGACCCACCTGTAAATATTGGAATCTGAAGGAGAATTGAGGGTTACTGGGGAACGGCAGGAGTGTGGATGTATGGAATGTCTGATTGACCTCCATCCTATTGAATGGTGAACAGGCTCGAGGGGCCAAATGGCCGACTCGTGTTCCTATTGCTTCTGGTCTTGTGGTCGCACTTATATGCTGCTTATATAAGGCAAATCAGGGCCGGACTTCTACACTTAATGGTAAGGTCCTGGGGAGTGTTACTGAACAAAGAGACCTTGGAGTGCAGGTTCGCAGCTCCTTAAAAGTGAAGAAGGCATTTGGTATGCTTTCCTCTATTGGTCAGAATATCAAGTATAGGAGTTGGGAGGTCATGTTGCGGCTGTACAGGACATTGGTTAGGCCACTGTTGGAATATTGCGTACAATTCTGGTCTCCTTCCTATCGGAAAGATATTGTGAAACTTGAAAAGGTTCAGAAAAGATTTACAAGGATGTTGCCAGGGTTGGAGGATTTGAGCTACAGGGAGAGGCTGAACAGGCTGGGGCTGTTTTCCCTGGAGCATCAGAGGCTGAGGGGTGACCTTATAGAGGTTTACAAAATCATGAGGGGCTTGGATAGGATAAATAGACAAAGTCTTTTCCCTGGGGTCAGGGAGTCCAAATCTAGAAGGCACAGGTTTAGGGTGAAAGGGGAAAGATATAAAAGAGATCTAAGGGGCAACTTTTTCACGCAGAGGGCGGTGCGTGTATGGAATGAGCTACCAGAGGAAGGGGTGGAGGCTGGTACAATTACAGCATATTAAAGGCATCTGGATGGGTATATGAATAGGAAGAGTTTAGAGAGATATGGGCCAAATGTTGGCAAATGGGACTAGATTGGGTTGGGATATCTGGTTGGCATGGACGGGATGGACTGAAGGGTTTGTTTCCATGTTGTACATCTCTATGACTCTGTATATACCGTATATTAGGAAATACTTGCAATGTCTTTTTGCATACACCTGTAATGTGCTTGTGTTCTCCTCCTAAAAGACGCATCGCATTTGTGTGATGATGGGCTATTAGATGAATCCCTCAGATATTCACCCTGCTCCAGAGACCACATTTGTAAGGCAGTGATGAGGGTGACCCCCGAACGTTTTGTGATGGCTGACCTCATTCTCTTGCTAGTGATTCCCTGTATCTATGTAATAAAAAAAAACAATTATACAGGATTTTGGAGATAACCTTGAAAGCTGTGACTTGATGTGTTTCTGACTTTAATCAGAAGAGGGTCAGAAATCATAGGGCACAAATGTCTGGAAGATTAGTTCTGTAGCTTCCATGAATTGACACACCTGCCTTCTATTCTCAAATGTCTGGCATTGGATCAAAGCATTTTTGTTTTCTTTAATGTATGGTACATTCTTCGAAATATTGACAATGTTAAAGATCTCCATATCTACAGGTGCTCATGTTAGACCTTCAAGCAGCATTCAACAATACAACAGACCCAGCCACTGTGATAAAGAGGATAAATCAGTAACCATGGTTAAATGGCACAGTGCAGAGGTTTCTGGGGTTTGACGTTTGTAGGCGGAAGTGGAGACTAAATTAAACCACAAGTTCTGATAAAAGGTCAATGATGTCAACCTTGACTTTCTTCCTTTCAGCACAGATGCTGCCAGCTGTGCTAAGTATCTGCAGAATTTCCTGTTTTTATTTCAAATTTCCAGCATTCAAGATATTTTGCTTCTGAATATACACATGTGACCTCATGGAATGGCAGAGGTTATGGGGAAGCGCTGGCTTAATGGTGTTGTCGTAGTTCTGCTGACCCAGGTAATGGCAGATGATAGTCATAGTGCGGCGCTACTGGTACTGGACTGGGGTGGGCAAAGTCAGAAGTCACACGACACCAGGTTTTTCGTCCAAGCTAAATCACAAGCTTTTGGAGCGCTGCTCTTTCATCATGTGAAGTTGGTGGCTGGTGAAATTTGGATTCAATAATAACTTATTATTTATAATCTGAATTAAAGCGTCTAATGATGACTATCAATCCATTGCCCATTGCTGGAAAAAATCCATCTGGTTCACTAATGTCCTTTAAGGAAGGAAACTGTCATCCTTACCTGGTCTGGCCTACATGTGACTCCAGACCCATAGCAATGTGGTTGACTCTCAACACCCCTCTGGGCAACTAAGGACGGGCAATAAATGCTGGCCCAGACAGTGACACCTACAGCCCATGAGTGAATAAATAAAAAACATGATATGTCAATGAAGGTTTGCCATAAATCACAAATCATTGATGCTGGTGAACTGTGATGTACCAATATATTCAGGAAGATGCTTCCTAACCTCTGAGTGAGATCATTTAGAGGATATATTTTCAGGTCTCACAAATCCTCGCAGAGTGTGAGAAGGAAGTGCCTCAGTTAATGCATCTTGCCTTTCCTTAGCTCTTCTGGAGGGTTATCATCGATTTGATACAGTGAATAGAATTTTGTGCCCTCCCCCATCACTGCTTTGGTACTGGCGGAGGTTTGTTCGGGAAGGGGTATGTTGGGGGAGGGGGCGCTGCATTTAATCAGGCGTGAGGCTGGTGGATGGTGGAGATCCTGCCCCCTCCATCCTGATGAGTCCCAGGTTGGGGAGGCTAATGAATGGTCTTTCCTGCCTTCCACCACTTGGGGCTCTTAAGTTGCTCACTAATGGCTGCTTGAGACCCTCACTCCCTCAGGTGGGGAGGGGGTGTAATCTGCCTTCAAGTGCATCCAATATCTGCTTGAGAGACCTACGATTAGGAAGGAGGGAGTCCCTGAGGGCCACCCTCTGTTCTAGCTGTTGATCCCCGCTCTCCCCACAGCCCTCCTGTGACTACCATCTGCATGTCCAGGATTGAGATGGATAAAATTATGAGGGTCAGATGTAGGGGAGAGATGAAGAACCATGTTCCCCTTGTTGGAGGGATCAATAGAGGCACAGGTTGAAGGTAAGGGGCAGGAGGTTTAGAGGAAATGGGAGGAAAAATCCTTTCATCCATACGATGTTGGGAATTGGTGCTCATTGCCTGTAAAGGTGGCAGAGGCAGAAATCCTCATATTATTAATATATTGTATATTATATATTAACAAAAATGTGCAGATTCATGTCCAGGTGCACAATGCATGGGTCAAATGTTTGGTCGTCGTTTTGACTGCTGCAGATTGAATCGGCTGAAGGGCCTTTTGCTGTGCTGTTGATCTCAATGACTCTGTGATTCCCCCGAGCAACTTCCAGCCAACCCTTAGCACCCGGGCCTCTCCTCAGTCTGAGAATGGCAGTCATATCCACAGCAACCATCACATCTGGGGACTGGAACTGCCAGCCTCTGATTGACTACCCAGCTCTCCCCAGGGTCCCTGATCTCTCTGCTGGCCTGTTAAGTGCCTGAGGCGTAGCATAGTAGATCTTGCCAAGAAAAGGCAATGTATTGAGCCCATTCAGGGGATACGACTTCCATTTAATTCTGTCTATAAACTCTATTTCTTTCTTCACAGAGGTTGCTGTAGTGAGTGTAACGAGGTTAGCCAGGTGAATCTCATGGAGTAGGCGTCCCCTGATTACGGCTGTTAACCTGGTCCAATCGGGGAGCCCTGACTGACAGATAGAAACAGGAGTGTGTGGGCGGCACGGTGGCACAGTGGTTAGCACTGTTGCCTCACAGCGCCAGAGACCCGGGTTCAATTCCCGCCTCAGGCGACTGACTGTGTGGAGTTTGCACATTCTCCCCGTGTCTGCGTGGGTTTCCTCCGGGTGCTCCGGTTTCCTCCCACAGTCCAAAGATGTGCAGGGTCAGGTGAATTGGCCATGCTAAATTGCCCGTAGTGTTAGGTAAGGGGTAAATGTAGGGGTATGGGTGGGTTGCGCTTCGGCGGGTCAGTGTGGACTTGTTGGGCCGAAGGGCCTGTTTCCACATTGTAATGTAATCTAATCTAATCTAATCTAATCTTAACTCAGATGAATTATCTGGTAAAGATACCAAAAACGAAAAAAGACTTTCAAGGATATTGTTTGAGCATGGTGGAATTGTACTATGGTAGGGGAAAGGAATCAGGGAAGCAGGTAATGTTTCCTGCACTCAATGTGAGTAATCAAGTCGTGATGATTTGGATTTAAAAAAAAAGAAACAGGAGTGTGAGATGTTCTGCTCACTCTGAGAGCTGGCTCTGAGGGAGTGGGATCAGTGTCAAGGACTTTCCATGTGTAACTAAAGGGTGACTTGGTGATGGGATACCAGCCTCTGTGGAGTTATTCCAGCTGCCATGTCTATTCCCAACATTTTCTGCTTTTATTTCTGATGTGGAGGTACGGGTGTTGGACTGGGGTGGACAAAGTTAAAAATCACACAACACCAGGTTACAGTCCAATGGGTTTATTTGAAAGTACAAGCTTTTGGAGCGCTGCTCCTTCATCAGGCAGCTAGTGGGGCAGGATCATAAGACACAGAATTTATAATAAAAAATCATAGTATCATATAGATGATGTGATGTATTGGACAAATCTAGATTGCTGTTAAGTCTTTAATCAATTAGAATGGGGATGCAGATCTTGATTGATTTTTATGTAAATCCCCAAACTTCTTTCAAGTCACAGCCCAGAGATAACTTAAGGTGTTTTCAGTATATATAAAAAAAGTGACAGCTCAGCTCAGACAATGCATTGAAGGTATGTCTGTATCCTAACCTTGAGTCAGACTGGTTCTATTTCCAAACTGGGAATTTATCAAATATACTTGTGGATAAGTCGAATTTTGAAGACTTTTTTAAAATCTGAAATTAGGGGGTATATACAAGGCATTGTTTTCGAGGGGATGAATATCTATCTACAGAATAGATAAAATGGGAAATCTATCTTCCCGGCAGCCCCATGGTCCCTGATTCTGGAACATTCCCTGTGTTATGTTCGGGTCATGTTAAACCGTGAGTAACTGAAACTGACTCCGCGGATACAGTGGTCATCCTGTAATGTTGTACCATTACAGTAATTGTCAAAACCAGGAGCGGAGCGTGACGGCTGGAAGATGTGGAATGGAGCGGTACGGCCAGCAGACTGGAAAGCTGGAGCAGAGCGCAACAGGCAGGCACACTGACTCACAAATGTTGATCTGTAACTGTGAAGAACTCGGGTTGACTTATACATGAGATATCTGGTAAATGCAAGATAATTTGGCCAAAGATAAGGGGTCGACTTATACATGAGATTGACCTATACACAGTATATACGGTATAAAATGTCAAATTGACTGACTGACTATAGATTGTGTGCTTTTTGACCAAGATAGAATGAATTCTGCAAACACAAATTCTGGGATTTACGTATTACTCAATCGAAATCTACAAGCTCGTTTTAACTGATTAAAGACTTAACAGCAATCTCGTATTCTTCAATACATTGCATCAGTTTAATGACACTTTGGCCTTTTACTCTAAATTACCTGCTCTATCATCCTGCCTCACTGATGAAGGAGCAGTGCTCTGAAAGTTTGTACTTCCACGTAAATCTGTTGGACTATAACCTGGTGTCGTGTGATTTTTAACTTTGTTTTTATTTCAGAACACCCGAATCTGCGGTGTTGGGTTTTTGCTCTTGGCTTCTCTGTTTCTATGCCAGCTCCTTACCTGAGCAGTCAAAATGTAATTGCTGCCTCCCATAGCCCTGCAACTTCCTTTGTTCCAAAGCTTATGTACTTTTCTTGTAAAAGATGTAATGGCCTCTGCCTCAGTTATTCCCTTTGGCAAAGCTGCATGTAAAGAAATGTCTTTGAATATCTCATCTAGCTGTCTTAGTGAATTTTAAATTAATAACCCCATATCATTAACTCCCCAACAAGAGGAAGCAGTTTGTCCCTATTCACCTAATCAACAGCCTTCATTGCTTAAAAAAAACATTATTAGCCTTCGATGTTCCAATGGAAATAGACCTAGATTTTCAAGTCTCTCCTAATAATTAGTTTCCCCTCTCTGGAATCATCCAGTTATGCGCTCTCGTTGTGTCCATTTCTATAAATGGCTCAAAGTGCAAAAAATACAACATGGCAAACAGGGGCAAGAATAAATTGGATTGGAATTTGGAGCAGTGTGTTGTTCCTCTGTGAGCAGGACAACCAACAAAACTCAAAGACCAATTACCTTTTCCTGTAAAAGGGCAAGACAATCCTGCTCTGAGGCAATTTCACTCGTACATCCAACTAACACGCCAGCCCCTAGCCCCCCACCCCCACAGGACATGTCCTGATTTGATTTTCTTTTATACACACATGTGGGCATCGCTGCCTGGGCCCAGCATTTATTGCCCATCCCAGTTGCCCTTGAAAAGGTGCTGGTGAGCTGCCTTCTTGAACCAATGCAATAGCTTTTCCTTAATTTCAAAATGTACTTCTCAGTGGTTAGCACTGCTGCCCCACAACACCAGGGACCCAGGTTCGACTCCAACCTTAGTACAACTGTCTGTGTGGAGTCTGCACATTCTCCCCGTGTCTGCGTGGGCTTCCTCCGCGTGCTCCACGTTCCTCCCACAATCCAAAGATGTGCAGGTCAAGTGGATTGGCCATTCTAAATTGCCCCACAGTGTGTGCAGGGATGTGTAGATTAGGTTGATTAGCTATGGGAAATGCAGGGTTACAGCGATGGGGTAGGATTGGGTCTGGGTGGAATGCTCTTCGGAGGATCAGTGTGGACTCAATGGGTCGAATGAAGGGCTGATGAAGGGCTTTTGCCCGAAGCGTCGATTTTCCTGCTCCTCGGATGCTGCCTGACCTGCTGTGCTTTTCCAGCGACACACTCTAATCTAGACTCTAATCTCCAGCATCTGCAGTACCCACTTCCGCCTGAGTGGATCGAATAGCCTCCTTTCACACTGGAGGAATTCTACAATTCTATTTCACACACACAGTCACAAATGCAGCCCAGTTCTGCATAGTAGCATGTCAAGGAAACAAACAAACATTGGAGATTGACTGTATCCATACAAACCACGGACATCTCTGACACATATTTAAATGCAGTTGAAGCACCGGGATGGTCCAACAGCTGAACAGACTAAGTGGCTTCACATTTTAGGGAGCAGTTAAGACTGAACGACATGGCTGTGTTCCTGGATTCACACGTAGGCCAGACCAGGTAAGGGTGGCAATTTCCTTCACATTCTTGGCAGCTGTGACACTGTAATCCTGCATTTTGTTCCATTACCCTGTACAGTACAATCTTCCTGTAAACTATGTAAGATAACGCTTTAACTGTACCTGAGTACATATGACAGTCAGAAATCAAATCAATTTTTTTTTAGTGAGAAAAATGTATTTATCCCAACAACAGTTTAATTGCCACCATTGGACTCTTAAATTTTATCAAATTTAAATGTCTTTCATCTACTATGGCAGGATCCCAGAACTTTACCTGAGTCTCTGGATTAAAGGGACAAACCATTGTTGTCCTCAGGTACAAATACATTATCCGTTCCAACACTCAGTTCACAACCCCTGACCCACATTCAAATCATCTTCTAGGGAAGCCAATCAATCAAGAAAGAAAAGTTTGAGCTAATTTTCTCATGGGGAATCTCCATTTCAACACTCCCCCACCCTCCCCTCTCCACCACCACTAAAGGTAACCAACCTTAATACCTTACTGTCAGGATTATCTGTTCCAGTTAACTTTCTACAACTTGGAATGCCTTTCACTCAGCCTGCCTGGAGACCGTGGAAATGTGGAACTCGGGACCTCCCTGAGAGTGGTTGGGGTGATTAACGTTTAAGGGGCAGCTTAATAGGACATGAAAGATGTAGATGGTAATGCCGAGCCAGTTCTGTGAAGAAGAATGAGAGAAACCTTCAGTAGAACATGCATGGATTGGAAGATGGGCTGAATGGCCTGTTTCAATGTAGAGTCCCTGTATTTAGATCTTCACCATTCCACACATCCGCATAGAATATTCTGCTTACCATTTCATGCTGTGTGAATCCAGTGTTCACATCCCTGTGGTTTTCAGCAGAAGATGTAGAAAACATCTAAATGATTATAAAAGGGTTTGATCTGGACGGTGTCCATGATGTAATGTTGTGTTTTCCCTACCAGAAGGTGCACTGTGCTTGTGTGTATTATCTTCTTTACTGCAGTATTCACATGTCAAGGTTGTTCCAATCTGTTGGGTAAGTGTGACAAATTGTATACATTTCTTGTTTTATTAAACAATTTTTTCAGCAGGACATCTTTATGTTATTAAAAAAAAAGTTTTTATTGCCTTTAATCTTCTGCACCTATCAATGTTTTCAATGTTTGGAAATCATTAGCATGGTTAGTAAGCTCATGGATGACACCAAAATAACATAATGGTGTAATGGACAATGAAGAAGGTTATCTCAGAGTACAACAGGATGTTGATCAAATGGACCAAAGGGCTAAGGAGTGGCAGATGGAGTTTAAATTAGATAAATGCGAGGTGTTGCATTCTGGTAAGACAAACCAAGGCAGGACTTAGACAAGTAATGGTAGGGCCCTGGAGAGTGTTGTCGAACAGAGAGACCTAGAGTTACAGGTAAGAACTGTAGTTCCTTGAACTTGCATCCAGGTAGGCAGGGTAGTGAAAAGGTGTTTGGCACATTTGCCTTCATTAGCCAGAGTATTGAATACAGGAGTTGGGATGTCACGTTGCAGCTGCACAACACACTAGTTTGGCCACATTTGGAGTACTGCATACAATTCTGATCTCCCTGCTATAGGAAGAATATTATTAAATTGGGAAAAGGTGTAGTAAAGATTTACAAGGATGTTACTGGGACTGGAGGGTTTAAGTTATAAGGAAAGGCTGGATAGGTTGAGACTTCTTTTCCATGGAACATAGGAGGCTGAATGGTGACCTTAAAGAAGTTTATAAAGTCATGAGGGGCATAGATAAAATGTATAGCCAAGGCCGTTTCACCTTGGAGGGCATAGTTTTAAGGTGAGAGGGAAAAGATTTAGAAGGGACCCGAGGAACAGCTTTTTCACACAGAGGGTAATGTGTATATGGAATGATTTGCCAATGGAAGTGGTTGATGCAGGTACAGTTACAACATTTAAAAGACACTTGGATGGGTACATGGATAGGAAAGAAGTAGAGGGATATGGGCCAAACGCAGGCAAATGGGACTACCTCAGTTTGGGAAACCGAGTTAGTATGGAGAGTTGGACCCTATGACTCGATCTAATTGCACCCTGTCAGATTATACATTCACCAATAATGTAAACCTGGGAAAATAAAGCAAGGAACTTGTGGATGATAGAAATTTGAAGAAGAGTCATCGGACTCGAAACATTCACTCTGTTCTCTCTCTGCCAGACCCACTGAATTTCTCCAGCAATGTTTGTTAATGTAAACCTGGGACCTCACTTTTGTCGGACAAAGAATTTGTACAGGTCAAACTCATAACTTAAGCGCAGGCTCAAGACTAACCTATATAAAAACAAATACTTCCATTAGCCAAACTTTTCGAAACAGATTGAAAGTTTTTCTTTTCTCTGTAAAGGCACAGAAGAATATTGTATAAAGTTGGGTCAATGGGACTGAGGTACAAATCAAGTATGATCTACTTACCCTGTTCATAATTATCTGCCTTCATCCTCTGCAAATAAATTCAAACTGCTATGCACTTCAATTGCTTACAATCCAGCCTCACTCAGGTATTGGATTACTGAGGCTGCCGTAGAGAATGAACTCAGTTCCAATCTCCCACTGCCAGACTTGTCATCTTTGAGCTAACTCGACCTCAAAAGACCTTGTGCATTTTATCATTTGATGCAAAATTCATGGCTGGCTTCACCTCTCTTGCTGTTTGCTGACTGGTTTCTTGTGGGTACTGGTTAATGTTTACTTTCAGAAATTATTCAATTTTATTCCATGTCCATGATTGGGTGATTTCGCTGCTCACAGGACTGTTACTTCACACAGATTTTTATGTATATAAATGATCAGTCAAGCATAACAAATTAGATGTGAGAATCCGTGTCAAGATGTACTGCCAGGAGTCACGCTGTCCAAACAAACATTACACTCCCTCAATGACAACGAGTTTGAATGAAAATATCACAGCTCTCGTAGACCAGTGTTGCTCATCATTCAAAAGGTCGTTTTTTTTCATTCATTCACAGGATGTGGACATCCCTGGCTAGTCCAGAATTTATTGCCCATCCCTTGGGCGGCACGGTGGCACAGTGATTAGCACTGCTGCTTCACAGCGCCAGACACCCGGGTTCAATTCCCGCCTCAGGCGACTGTCTGTGTGGAGTTCGCACATTCTCCCAATATCTGTGTGGGTTTCCTCCCACAGTCCAAAAATGTGCAGGTTAGGTGAATTGGCCATGCTAAGTTGCCCGTAGTGTTAGGTGAAGGGGTAAATGTAGGGGAATGGGTATGGGTGGGTTGCGCTTCAGCTGGTCGGTGTGGACTTGTTGGGCCAAAGGGCCTGTTTCCACATTGTAAGTAATGTAATCTAATCTAATTACCCAGAGGGCATTGACGAGTCAACCACATTGCTGTGGGTCTGAAGTCACATGTATGCCATACCAGGTAAGGGATGGTAGATTTCCTTCCCTAATGAACATTAGTGAACTAGATGGGTTTTCCCAACAATCAATAATAAATTAGACTCATCACGTCATGTTTTGCCATTCATGCTGGGCATCGAAGGCTAAGGTGATGGAGTGTAGGTCCACAGGCCTATCTTGCAGACACTGAATAATGGACTTGGCTGTCCATGGTGATCATCACCATCTCCATGGAAACGGTCAGGTATATGAATGCCAAGCCAGTACCATACGATAACATTAGTGGACACCTCCATTCTTCGATACAGTTTAGCAAGTGATTCTGACAAACTTCCCTGCTGTTCCTGAGTCTGCTTTGGCATATATTTATATTAATTCTTGGGGCTTGGGCATCACTGGCTTGGTCAGAATTTACTGCCCATTCCTAATTGCCCTTAAGAAGGTGGTGGTGGGTGCTTTTATGAACTGCTGCAGTCCATGTACTGTAGGTTGACCCACAGTACTCTTTGGGAGGGAATTCCAGGATTTTGGCCCCATGATACTGAATGAACAGCGATATATTTACAAGTCAGGATGGTGACCTGGGATATTTCTTCCTTGGCCAGCTGTGGAGATAGTCACAAATGTGCTCAACAACTTGTGCTCTCAAGTCAAATCTAGGAATGGAAACACACTGAGGTGGAGGTTGTAGGTGAAAGCTCTGTCCGTGCATCTGCTGAGGATATTCCAAGTTGGAGGTGGACTTGAGGGTCTGTTTGGCATGTGTCACCTTTGTGTGAATTGTCTGAGTGCCTACATAGGAGAGTAGTGAGAGAATTGAATTGAATTGAATTGAATTTATTGTCACGTGTACTGAGGCACAGTGAAAAGCTTTGTCTTGTGAGCAACACAGGCAGATCACAGAGTTAAGTAGCATAGATAGTAAATAATAGATAAACAGCAGCAAAAACAAAAACAAAGGTACAGGCGAATGTTAAGTGTTTGTGAGTTCATTCAGTATTCTAACAACAGCAGGGTAGGAACTGTTTCGAAATCAGCTGGTGCTTGTGTTCAGGTTTCTGTATCTTCTTTCCGATGATAGAGGTTGTAGAAAAACATTGCCAGGGTGGGAATGCTGGTGGCCCTTTTTTGACATTGGGCCTGGTAGACGGATTCTATAGATGGCCTTTGTGATTGTCTGGGCCGAGTTCACCACTCTCCTGTAACCGTCTCTGATCTTCAATGGTACAGTTGCCATACCAGGCAGTGATACATCCAGACAGAATGCTCTCGATGGCACAGCTGTAAAGGTTGGCAAGGGTATTCGCCGTCATGCCAAATTTCCTCAGCTGCCTGAGGAAGAAGAGACATTGTTGGGCCTTTGTAACCAGTGCGTCCAAGAAAGAGTCCAAGAAAGCCTGTTGTGGATGACCACTCCCAGGAGCGCGACACTCTCCACTCGTTCCACCTCTATGCTGTTAATGTGTAGGGGGGGTGGGAAAGAGTAACATCCCACTTCATGCTTTCCCATGAAAGTCAATAATGAGTTCCTTGGTTTTGCTGGCATTGAGAGCTAGGTTGTTCTCAAGGCACCATTTTTCCAGGTCTTCCACCTCCCGTCTGTAGACTGTTTCATCACCATCTGAGATTCGCCTGACTATGTTGACGTCATCAGTGAACTTGTAAATGGTCCTGGTCTGGTATTTGATGACGTAGTCATGGGGAGACAGTGAGTACAGTAGGGGGCTGAGTACACATCCCTGGGGGGCTCCAGTGTTGAGTGTTAGTGTGGCTGAAATGATGTCCCCAGTCTGCACTGATTGTGGCCTTTGGGTCAGGAAACTGAGGATCCAGTTGCAGAGAGTAGGGCTAAGTTCAAGATCACCAAGTTTAGTAATCAGTCTCGAGGGGATAATAGCGTTGAAGGCTGAACTGTAGTCAATAGGTTTTCTAAGAGGGATAACAGTGTTTGAAAGTTAAGAATGGGTTGGCATTGGCCATTGAGGTCACCTCATTCCCACATGAGCAGCTGTGTTCTTCTCAGGCTCAGTCTAGCAATTTCTCTGTTTTCTTTATTTGTTCATTCACAAGATGAGGGCATCACTGGCTGTGCCACTATTTATAACCCATCCCTAATTCTTAGGAGCCAACCACATCACTGTGTGGGCCCAGAGTTGCATGTAGACCAGATTGGGTAAGGATGGCCGTTCCCTTCCCAAATGGGTTTTTACTGACAATAGATAATGGACTCATGGTCATCTTTTGACTCTAAATCCCAGACTTTTCACTGAATTAAACTCTCACCATCTGCTATGGCGGGATTCGAACATGTGCTCCAGCACGTTACCCAGGTCTCTGGATTAGCAGCCCAGCGACAGCACCACTAGGTCATCACCTCCCTCAAAATCGACGAGGAGCCTAATGTCTTCGGCCCTCTTGGCCCAGTTGTGCAATAATCTTGTTGGACTGCAGTGAGAAACAGGAGACATTGAATACAAAGGAAGTGGATGGAGAAACAGAGGTGATAGACCAGCAGGAGCAGGAGTGAGGTGTCCTCAGTGAGTGAATTGGAAACAGAGGGCAGGAAGGATTAACAGCTTGGGAGAATGAGGCAGGACGTCAGAGCTGGTGAGTTGACACAATACATGCCACAGTGAGAATTGTAGTCCTTGAACTTACGGGCAGAAGGTACTAGAGCAGAATTAGGTCAATTGGCCCATTGATTATATTTCACCATTTGATCATGGCTGATACGTTACTCAACATCATTCTTCCTATGCCTTCTCCCCATAATCTTTGATCCCTTGACTGATCAAGAACCTATCTATCTCTATCTTAAATACACTCATTGTCTTGGCCTCCATAGCTGTCTGCAGCAATGAGTTCCAATGATTCCCCACCCTCTGGCTGAAGACATTCCTCCTCATCTCAGTTATAGAGTCATAGAGTCAGAGAGATGTACAGCATGGAAACAGACCCTTCGGTCCAACCCGTCCACTTCAACCAGATATCCCAACCCAATCTAGTCACACCTACCAGCACCCGGCCCATATCCCTCCAAACCCTTCCTATTCATATACCCATCCAAATGCCTCTTAAATGTTGCAATGTACCAGCCTCCACCACATCCTCTGGCAGCTCATTCCATACATGTACCACCCTCTGAGTGAAAAAGTTGCCCCTTAGGTCTCTTTTATATCTTTCCCCTCTCACCCTAAACCTAGTGGGCGGCATGGTGGCACAGTGTTAGCACTGCTGCCTCACAGCGCCAGAGACCCAGGTTCAATTCCCGCCTCAGGCGACTGACTGTGTGGAGTTTGCACGTTCTCCCTGTGTCTGCGTGGGTTTCCTCCGGGTGCTCCGGTTTCCTCCCACAGTCCAAAGATGTGCAGGTCAGGTGAATTGGCCATGCTAAATTGCCCGTAGTGTTAGGTAAGGGGTAAATGTAGGGGTATGGGTGGGTTGTGCTTCGGCAGGTCGGTGTGGACTTGTTGGGCCGAAGGGCCTGTTTCCACACTGTATGTAATCTAATCTAATCTATGCCCGCTAGTTCTGGACTCCCCGACCCCCAGGGAAAAGACTTTGCCTATTTATCCTATCCATGCCCCTCATAATTTTGTAAACCTCTATAAGGTCACCCCTCAGCCTCCGATGCTCCACGGAAAACAGCCCCAGCCTGTTCAGCCTCTCCCTGTAGCTCAAATCCTCCAACCCTGGCAACAGCCTTCTAAATCTTTTCTGAACCCTTTCAATTTTCACAACATCTTTCCGATAGGAAGGAAACCAGAATTGCACGCAATATTCCAACAGTGGCCTAACCAATGCCCTGTACAGCCGTAACATGACCTCCCAACTCCTGTACTCAATACTCTGACCAATAAAGGAAAGCATACCAAATGCCTTCTTCACTATCCTGTCTACCTGTGACTCCACTTTCAAGGAGCTATGAACCTGCACTCCGAGGTCTCTTTGTTCAGCAACACTCCCTAGGACCTTACCAATAAGTGTATAAGTCCTGTTAAGATTTGCTTTCCCAAAATGCAGCACATCGCATTTATCTGAATTAAACTCCATCTGCCACTTCTCAGCCCATTGGCCCACCTGGTCCAGATCCTGGTAACCCTCTTGGCTGTCCACGACACCTCTAATTTTGGTGTCATCTGCAAACTTACTAACTGTACCTCTCATGCTCGCATCCAAATCATTTATGTAAATGATAAAAAATAGAGGACCCAGCACCGATCCTTGTGGCACTCCACTGGTCACAGGCCTCCAGTCTGAAAAACAACCCTCCACCACCACCCTCTGTCTTCTACCTTTGAGCCAGTTCTGTATCCAAATGGCTAGTTCTCCCTGTATTCCATGAGATCTAACCTTGCTAATCAGTCTCCCATGGGGAACCTTGTTGAACACCTTACTGAAGTCCATATAGATCACATCTACTGCTCTGCCCTCATCAATCTTCTTTGTTACTTCTTCAAAAAACTCAATCAAGTGTGTGAGGCATGATTTCCCACGCACAAAGCCATGTTGACTATCCCGAATCAGTCCTTGCCTTTCCAAATACATGTACACCCTGTCCCTCAGGATTCCCTCCAATAACTTGCCCACCACAAAGGTCAGGATCACCGGTCTATAGTTCACTGACTTGTCCTTACCACCTTTCTTAAACAGTGGCACCACGTTTGCCAACCTCCAGTATTCCGGCACCTCACCTGTGACTATCGATGATACAAATATCTCAGCAAGAGGCCCAGCATTCACTTCTCTAGCTTCCCACAGAGTTCTCGGATACACCTGATCATGTCCTGGGGATTATCCACCTTTAACCATTACAAGACATCCAGCACTTCCTCCTCTGTAATATGGACATTTTGCAAGATGCCACCATCTATTTCCCTACAGTCTATATCTTCCATATCCTTTTCCACAGTAAATGCTGATGCAAAATATTCATTTAGTATCTCCCCCATTTTCTGTGACTCCACACAAAAGCTGTCCCTTCACTCTGAGGCTGTGACCTCGGGTCCTAGTCCCACCTACTGGTGGCAAATCCTCTCCACATCCACCCTATCCACCCTTCTCAGTATCCTTCTGACAAAAACTGCAGATGCTGTAAATCAGGAACAAAACCAAAAAAAATTAATGGAAAAACTTAGCAGTCTTCCAGCATCTGTGGAGAGAAATCAGAGTTAAACCGTTTCAGATCTAATTTTGAAGAAGGGTCACTGAATCTGAAACGTTAATTTTGATGCCAGACCTGCTGAGCTTTTCCAGTGATTTCTATTTTTGTTTCTCTCAGTATTCTCTAAGTTTCAGACAGTTCCCACCTCTTCCTTCTGAACTCCATCGACTGGAGACACAGAGTCCTCAAATGCTCCTCATTTGACAAGCACATTGACCTGGACCCTATATACCGACCACTGCAGCGGACAGCTGGAACTGACAACCGGAAGCGGCAGATTCAAACCACTACAAATGCCAGAGGAAAGATCACAGAAGCGCTTCACAGGAGAGTCCCAAGCACTGAGGATGTCACCTAGACAGGGGACGAAACGTCCGCACCAGAAATTCCCAGCTCGGCGAACAGAACCACAACAAGCTCTTAATCTCCAGAGTCATTTTTGTCAACCTCCTCTGGACCCCCTCCAATGTCAGCACATCCTTCCTCAGATATGGGGCTCAAAACTGCTCTTGGTGAGAGGAGCCTTGCAAAGAGGTGCCCTGGCACAGTCGGGGTAAACTTTGGCTTTCTAGGTATGTGTGAAACCATGGAGCGAAGATAGTGGTATGTATACGGTGGAGAACACCTTCCTCCTGCAATGCTGTACCTACTGCTTCCCCTGGGACACAGCATGACCTGGGCTACTATTGGTGTCTAGGTTGGCTTGATCCGTTGTCCTGGCCTCCTGTGGTAAATAAAAGACACTCACAGCACCACTCCCCCAGTGACTGAGCCAGTTCACAGTCTGTGAAGCTGGAATTGAATTTTACTTTCATTTGGGTCAGGTCCTCAATGTAATAGTCAAGGGCCACTGTGCGAGGGTTGGGTTTTGGCTTGTCATGTCTGATGTGCACCAAATGGGCTCTATATTTAGTACCAGTGAAAACTAGGACCTTTTTTCACCAGAGCGTAGGAGGTTCAGGGGTGACTGTCGAGAGGTATCCAAAATCATGAGGGACACAGGTAATATGAATATCAGAGGTTTTTTTCCCAGGTGGGGAAGATCAAAAGTAGAGGGCATATTTTTAAGGTGAGAGCAGAAAGATTTAAAAGGGACTTGAGGGCTATCTGTTTTATACAGAGGGTTATTTATATGTGGGTTGAACTGCCAGAGGAAGTGGTAGATGCAGGTACAGTTATAACATTTAAACAACATTTGGACATGAATAGGAAATGTTCGGAGAGATATGGGTCAAATGCAGGCAAGCGGAAGTGGTTTAGTTTGGGTAACTTGGTCAACATGGACGAGTGGGACTGAAGGGTCTGTTTCCACACTGTATGACTCTGTGGCTCTATGAGTTTGTGAACATGTCCATTTCTCTGGCCATATGATTCCAGTTGCATAATCAAAAGTACAAAGAATAAAGAGGACAAAAGAGAAGTACAGCGCAGGAACAGACCACTCGGCCCTCCAAGCCTGTGCCACTCATCATGCCCTAGCTAGACTAAAAAAAACCTTCTATCCTTATTCGATCTGTATCCCTCTGTTCCCTCCCTATTCATGCAACCATCCAGATGCCTCTTAAATGTCGCCAATGTGCATACTCCTGGCAATGCTTTCCAGGCTCCTACCACTGTGTGTACATCCTCGCACATCTCCCTTAAACTTACCCACTCTCACCTTGAATCTGTGCCCCCTTGTAATTGAAACATCAACCCTGGGAAAAAGCCTCTGAATAGCAACCCTATCGATACCTTATAATTGTATAGACCTCTATCTGGTCTCGTCTAAGCTACCATCTTTCCAGTGAAAACAATCCTCGTCTTTTTAACCTTTCCTCATAGTCAATGCCCTCGAGACCAGGCAACATACTGGTGAGCCTTCTCCGAACTCTCTCCAAAACTTCCACGTCCTTCTAGTAGTGTGGTGACCAAGTCTGCACACAATACTCCAAATGCAGCCTGACAAGGGTTTTTTTATCACTGCAACATGGTTTACCAACTCTTGGTTTGATCAGGTTCTCCACGGTAGGCTATTGCAGATAATATGGAGGCATGAGATTGAGGGCAATTTAAAGATTGGAATCAGAAATTGGCTAGCTGTCAGAAGACAGGGGGTGGTGGTTGATGGGAAATGTTCATCCTGGAGTTCAGTTACAAAAGGTGTACCGCAAGGATCTGTTTTGGGGACACTGCTGTTTGTCATTTTTCATAAAGGACCTGGATGAGGGCGTAGAAGGATAGGTTACGAAATGTGCAGATGATACTAATGTCGGTGGAGTTGTGGACAGTGCAGAAAGATGTTGCAGGTTACAGAGGGACATAGATAAGCTGCAGAGCTGGGCTGAGAAGGACAAATCGAGTTTAATGCGGAAACATGTGAGGTGACTCACTTTGAAAGGAGTAACAGGAATACACAGTACTGGACTAATGGTAAGATCCTTGGTCGTGTAGGTGACAAGAGAGATCTCGGTGTCCAGGTACATAAATCCCTGAAAGTTGCCACCCAGGTTGATAGGGTTGTTAAGAAGATATACAGTGTGTTAGCTTTTATCGGTAGACGGATTGAGTTTCGGAGCCATAAAGTCATTTTGCAGCTGTACAGAACTCTGGTGCAGCCGCACTTGGAGTATTGCATACAGTCCCGATTGCCATGTTATAGGAAGGATGTGGAAGCATTGGAAAGGGTTCAGAGGAGATTTAACAGGATGTTGCCTGGTATGAGAAAAGGCTGAGGGACTTGAGGCTGTTTTCTTTTGAGAGAGAAAGGTTAAGAGGGGTGTCTTAATAGATGCTTACAAGTTGATCAGATTAGATAGGGTGGACAGTGAGAGCCTTTTTTCTCAGATGGTGATGGCTAGCACAAGGAGACATAGCTTTAAATTGAGGGGTGATAGATATAGGACAGATGTCAGAGGTAGCTTCCTTACTCAGAGAGTAGTAGGGGTGTGGAATGCACTGCCTACAACAGCAGTGGACTTGCCAAAATCAAGGGCATTTAAATGATCTTTGAGATCATAGAATCCCTGCAGTGTGGTAACAGGCCCTTCAGCACAACAAGTCCACACCAACCCTCCAAAGAGTAATCTACTCAGACCCATTCCCCTACTTTATTATTCGATGTTACCTCTGACTAATGCAGCTAACCTACACAGCCCTGAACATTATGGGCAATTACCATGGTCAATTCACCTCACCTGCACATTTTTGGAATGTGGGAGGAAACTGGAGCACCAGGGGAAACTCACGCAGACAGGGAGAATGTGTAAACTTCACACAGACAGTTGCCCCGAGACTGGAATCGAACCCGGATCCCTGGTGCTGTGAGGCAGCGGTGCTATCCACTGAGCCACTGTGCCATCCAATTTGGATAAACATATGAATGATAATGAAATAGTGTCAGATGGGCTTTAGGTTGGTTTCACAGGTCAGCACAACATCAAAGGGTGAAGGTCCTGTACTATGCTGTAACGTTCTATGTTGTATGTTTTTTTTCCAAGTCCTATGTTCTATGTTCAATGTTCCTGTTCTCCATGCCCCAGCTGATGAAGGTCAGCATGCCATATGCTTTGTCAATCACCTTGGCCACCCATTTTACCACTTTTAACCCACTTTTTACCCACTTTTACCACTTTACCCACTTTACCACCTGCACACCCAGATCTATCTGTACGTTCATGTTCCTTAGGGTTCTTTGAGGAGAAAGTGAGGTCTGCAGATGCTGGAGATCAGAGCTGAAAATGTGTTGCTGGAAAAGCGCAGCAGGTCAGGCAGCATCCAGGGAACAGGAGAATCGACGTTTCGGGCATAAGCCCTTCTTCAGGAATGAGGAAAGTTTGTCCAGCAGGCTAAAATAAAAGGTAGGGAGGAGGGACTTGGGGGAGGGGCGTCGGAAATGTGATAGGTGGTGAGAGAGGGACTCACTGAAATCTTTGGTGAGAGAGGGACTCACTGAAATCTTTGATGAGAGAGGGACTCACTGAAATCTATCACATTTCCGACGCCCCTCCCCCAAGTCCCTCCTCCCTACCTTTTATCTTAGCCTGCTGGACAAACTTTCCTCATTCCTGAAGAAGGGCTTATGCCCGAAACGTCGATTCTCCTGTTCCCTGGATGCTGCCTGACCTGCTGCGCTTTTCCAGCAACCCATTTTCAGCTCTGATCTCCAGCATCTGCAGACCTCACTTTCTCCTCAAAGATTTCAACCTACTGCGAATCCTCTTACAAGGATGCCTTCCTTGAAGAAGCTCTCTTCCTCCCTCTACAAAGATTTCAGTGAGTCCCTCTCTCACACCTATCATATTTCCGACGCCCCTCCCCCAAGTCCCTCCTCCCTACCTTTTATCTTAGCCTGCTGGACACACTTTCCTCATTCCTGAAGAAGGGCTTATGCCCGAAAAGTCGATTCTCCTGTTCCCTGAATGCTGCCTGACCTGCTGCGCTTTTCCAGCAACACATTTTCAGTTCCTTAGGGTTCTGCCATTTACAGTATAATTCACACCTAAATTTAATCAATGATATGCAGGGTGGAAACATTGAGTATCTTAAAAAAGCATTCCTTTTGGTCCCCTTATTTAAGGAAAGATTTCATGTCAATGGAAGCAGTTCAGAGGAGGTTCACTAGGGTGATCCCTGGTATGGAGGGATTATCTTATGAGCAAAGGTTAAACAGGTTGGCACTCTACTCACTGGAGTTTCGAAGAATGAGAGGTGATCTCATTGAAACGTAGAGGATTCTTATGGTGTTTGACAGGGTCAATGCTGAGAGGATGTTTCCCCTCTTGGGAGACTTTAGGACCAGAAGGCTTAGTCTCAGAATAAAGGGGCACCAATTCAAGACTGAGATACGGAAGAAATTTCTTCCCTCAGTGGGTTGTGAGTCTTTGGAACTCCTTGTCACAGAGAGAGCTGTTGGGGGCAGAGTCCTTGTGTATATTAAGGCTGAGAGAGAGAGATTCTTAATAAGTTAGGGAATGTAGGGTTACACAGAAAGGGCAGAAAAGTGCTCGTGAGGATCAGCCATGATCCCATTATATGGTGTAGTGGGCTTGAGGGGCCGAGTGGCCTCACTCCTTTTCCTGTTCCTTATGGCCTTAAGAGTCACACTTAGTCATAGCGGACTCATGCAGCTCCCTGGACAAAACACTTCAATGTGAACGGTGACTTTCACTACTTTACCTGTGTGCAATGTTATTTCAGGATTGAGGTAATACTTTCAGCTTCTGTAAAAGCCTTAGGAATTTTTTTTTAAATTTCCCTTTTTGCAATTGAAAATATCAGAGAATGGCTTTCTCTCCCTTGCCACTGTCAGGATACATTCTCCTTTTCTCTCTGGAGATGTTCAACTCTTTCCTCTGACTGCATTGTGAGCCTGACTGCAGAGACAAGAAGATTTGTATCCTCTCCTCAATAGCATGTATCGCACAATGACAAGTCATACAACTCTTGTGAACTGGATAATGGAACTCTCCTTCAAACGGGTTCAATACGTGGAACCTTTGCTGCAAGATGTCAGAAATTCTTTTCAGCTGTGCCCCTTGTGTTCCAGCACAATGTAGCTGCTCTCCCAGTGGGGTTTCAGACCAGTGACGAGATGCTAAGAAACTTGTCACTGAACTGTAGCCTTTGTCCCCTGCAAACCATCAGTCGTCTGTCCATTCAATCTGTCCCTTTGTTCCCAAACAAAAATCTTATCACGAAGAGTTGACTCAGAAGGAAAGAAACTGCAGAACAAAGAAAATGGTGTGATATTGTGTTCCAGCTTACTAATAAGCTTTGCGTTCAGAGAATTATGACCTCAAGCAGTTGATTCAAGCTGGAACCTTGTGCATGAGTCGGAATGCTATCGTATCATAGAATCCCTACAGTGTGGCAAAGGCCATTCAGCCCATTGAGTCTGCAATGACGTCCAGAACCCAGCATTTCCCATGGCTAACCTACCTAACCTGCACATCCCTGGACGCTTTTGAGCAGAAAGTGAGAACTGCAGATGCTGGAGATCAGCGTCGAGAGTGTGGTGCTGGAAAAGCACAACAGGTCAGGCAGCATCCAAGGAGCAGGTATCCTGATGAAGGGCTTTTGCCCGAAATGTCGATTCTCCTGCTCCTTGGATGCTGCCTGACCTGCTGTACTTTTCCAGCAACACACTCTCGACCCTAGACACAATTGCCAATTTAGCATGGCCAAATTACCTAACCTGCACGCCTTTGGAAGGAAACTGGAGCATCCGGAGGAAACCCACACAGACATGGGGAGAACATGCAAACTCCACATAGCCAATCGCCCCAGGCTGGTATCAAACCCAGGACCCTGGTGCTGTGAGGCAGCAACATTAAACACTGAGCCACCATGACATCCTGACAGGGTATGCAAGAGTCAAAAACCATATAGTGTACTCAACTGTTGGCACAACACAGTGTTAGATAACACTGTGAAGATACTGATTGTCAACATCCCCCTTACACTGCTCTCTCCTTGGCAAAAGTGAGGGCTGCAGATGCTGGAAACCAGAGTTTAGATCAGAGTGGTGCTGGAAAAGCACAGCAGATCAGGCAGCATCCGAGGAGCAGGAAAATCGATGTTTCGGGCAAAAGCCCTTCATCAGGACTAGAGGCAGGGATCCTCCGGGGTGGAGAGATAAATGGGGGGAGGGTGGGGGGGGGGAGGGAGTGATGGGTTGTGGTTGGGGAGGAGCTGGGGAAAAGTAGCAAAGAGTATAATAGGTGAATGGGGGTGGGGATGGAGGTAATAGGTCAGGGGGAGGGTGGAGTGGATAGGTGGGAAGGGAGGTTGGCAGGTAGGACAGGCCATGAGGACAGTGAAGAGCTGGAAGGTTGGAACTTATCTCTCCAACCTGGAGGCTCCCTGCCTCTATTCCTGATGAAGGGCTTTTGCCTGAAACGTTGATTTTCCTGCTCCTCAGATGCTGCCTGACCTGCTGTGCTTTTCCAGCACCACTCTGATCTAAACTCCTCTCTCCTTGTCACTTCATCAACATACCACATTGAAGGTGTCAACGTAACTTTGTTTCACGGTGATTGGAAGCATATTTTCACAGTTGCTGGGTTGGTTATAGCAAAGAGGATTCGTGATTCACTCCCTGTTCTGATGCCGTGACCCCAATGAACACTCAAGTCAGATGAATCATCACTGAAGTCATAAAACGCCACGGGTAATGTGTGCTTCGGCAGTGACACAAAGCTTCACTTCAAATATGATTAAACATTTTGGAATTGATTTTAAGCAACATAAATTTTAACTATTTAATCAAATCTGTTTTATTTGGTCAAAGTGTCAGCCTTGGTCTCAGTACATGGATAGAGCTGTCTTTGAGTCAGTCAAGGTACAAATCACATTCTGGCAAAGTGATTTTATAATCCAAGGTAATACTGTAATGCAGTACTGAGGGGAAGCAGCTCTTTATATGGGATATTAACCTGAGGCCATGCCTGCCCCATGTCTCAGATGGATATTAAAAAATCCCATTACAATACATGAAGGAAGCTGAGGGACTGCTTACGTCTTGGCAAATCTTAAATTCATCATGTAACTGCACTACAAGGAGATTTTGGGCCATTTATCTCATTGCTCAATGTAGGAGTTTGCTGTGCACAGATTCATGGATGTGTCTCCCTCTAGGACTTTAGAATATCTAGCTGGGCCAACATTTATTGCCCACCCACAGTTGCCCTTTGAGAAGGTGGGGATGAGCTGCCTTCTTGAACCACTGCAGTCCATGTGCTGTAGGAAGACCCACAATGCTTTTGGGGAAGGGGGGGGAAGTTCCAGGATTTTGACCCAGCGACAGTGAAGGAACAATGATATATTTCCAAGTGAGGATGGTGACTGGCTTGGAGGGGAACTTGCAGGGGGGTGGTGTTTCCCTGTTTCTGCTGCCCTTGTCCTTCTAGATTGGAGTGGCTGTGGGTTTGGAAGGTGCTGTCTGAGGATCTTTGGTGAATTTCTGCAGTGCATTTTGTAGGCATACACATTGCTGCTACTGAGCCTCGGTGGCAGAGGGAGTAGATGCTTGTGGATGTGGTGCCAATCAAGCGGGCTGCTTTGTCCTGGATGGTGTCAAGCTTCTTGAGTTTTGTTGGAGCTGTGTCCATCCAGGCAAGTGATAATAAACCAATAATCGGATTTATTAGGAAAAGTGGTTGATGGATCCTTTCCATTAAAAACCTGATAAATAAAGTGTTCATGTAACTATCTCAGTAACTGGAAAACTATTTATATTTTCTTCAGGACTCAATATCTACAATTATTGAACCGAAACACCTAGTTCCATTTCCTTTACCCACCCTAACACCCCATATCCTGTCATGACAAAAACTGCTTTCAGTACGGTCCATCCATTTGTACCTACTTATGGTCCCCACTATCAGCTTTCTTCTTTCCCCAGCTTTCCACTCTCTGGTCGAAGACATTTCTCCTTTATTTAATCCTTAATGACCTACCCAGTATAGTTAGACTGTGACCCCAGGTTCTGAGCTCCCAGGTCATGGTGAATAGTATGGCCTCAAGGAGTTTAGTGGAACAGAGGGACCTTGGAATTCAGGTGCACGATTCTCTGAAAGTGGAGTCCTGGGTAGACAGGGCAGTGAAGAAGGCTTTTGGCACACTGGCCTTCACTCAGGGCATTGAGTATAGAAGTTGGGAAGTTATGTTGCAGCAGTACAGGATATTGGTGAGACCACACTTGGAGTACTGTGTTCAGTTTTGGTCACCTTGCTATAGGAAGGATGCTATCAAACTGGAAAGAGTGCAGAAGAAACTTACAAGGATGTTGCGAAGACTCAATGGTCTGAGTTATAGGGAGAGGTTGGACAAGCGAGAACTTTTTTTCTTTAGGGAATAGGAGACTGAGGAGGAATCTTATAGAAGTGTGTAAGATCATGTGAGGCATGGATAGGGTGAGTGCACTCAGTCTTTTTCCCAGGGTTAGGGAATCGAGAATTAGAGGGCATCAGTTAAAGTTAGAGGGGAAAGAATAACTGCACAAAATATTCTGGGTGCGATCTCACCTTGTTCCTGTACAATTGCAGCAAGACATCCCTGGTCCTTAACGCGGGAAAATTCTGGAATAGTTCTGGAGAAGAACCAAAACTTTATAAAAGGTGCAGTAAACTAAATGATCCATTTCCAAACAAAAAAGAAATCCTCTCACGTTTTCATTGTTCCATTTGTCTCGCAGTGTTCCGAGCCCACTTGCTTGTCATGAGAACATGTGACAATAGTGATAAAAGATGAAGAAGGCAACTGAAGAATCGAGGAGCTCCAGGATGAAGACACCTTCTGGAAACGGCTGCAGCCTCAGTCTTTTGAGAAGAAAATGAGATTGTCAAAAGTGATCAATTAATTGAATCAAAAGCACTGGACCAGCAATAACAATAATTACACTGAAATCAGCTAGATCAAACATAACATAGAGTTCTGAACCATTCTGCTCATCAAATCCGTCATACCAGCAACATTTAAAAGAACATATTGCAGGAACGCAGACACGCGTTTTATGTCGAAGTGTCCTCCTTAAAAATAAAACTATTTTCTGAATGTTTGCCGACACACATCATTTCCAAAGCTGTATTGCCATCTATGATAAAGACTGCTTATTGAGCTTAAAAATTAAATTTTTCATCAAGGTGTAGAGTTATTTTTTGGTGGGTTATTTGGTCTACAGTTTACTTGGGAGATTGAAGTCAGACATTTCTCTCACTTTGCAGCGCTAACTGTTGGTTAGCTCAGTTGGCTGAATGACTGGTTTGAGATGTGGAATAACACCACCAGCCTAGCTTCAGCTCCTGTAACTGGTTGAGGATACCATAAAGGACTCTCTTTCTCAACCTCTCCCCTCACGTGAGGCATGGCCACCCTCAGGTTAAAACACCCCAGTCGTCTTGCTCTAAGAGAGCCCTCCCTATGGTCCAGTGGGACTATGATAAGTTTACCTTGACAGTGCCAACACAACCCATTCCTGATTTACATGAACGATTGTTCTTGTTCAAGTTTGGAAGGTGTTTGAAAGACGTGAAGTAGAGGCAGCTGTACATCTGCGCTGGCAATGACAAAGGGACTCCAATTTCTTCCACCTCTTTATCCATGAAATGTGCAATACCCCAGTAACTGGCCAATGAACAACAGATAAAATAAAAAGATAGTTTAAAGACGCAGGATCTTGTTGTGTTGTGGAATGCACTGTCTGGAAAGGGTGGGCATATTTGATTCAAGAGTAAAATGATTGGTCGAGATCGTGAACAAATATGGGGATTTATTTTGAAATATGCTTCAAAATGCTGGTCCATATGTCGACAAAATTGTGGCTCAGTGGTTAGCATTGCTGCCTCACAACGCTTGGGTTCTGGGTTCGATTCCATCCTTTGGCGACTGTCTGTGTGGAGTTTGCACATTCTCCCCGTGTCTGTGTGGGTTTCCTCCGGATGCTCCGGTTTCCTCCCACAGTCTAAAGATGTGCAGGTTAGTGGATTAGCCATGTTTAATTGCTCATAGTGTGCAGGGATGTGCAAACTGAGTGGATTAGCTGTGGGAAATGGGGGATTACGGAGAAAGGGTGGGTCTGGGTGGGATACTCTTCGGAGGGTCAGTGTGAACTCAATGGGCTAAATGGCCTGCTTCCACGCTCTAGGGGTTCCATGATTCTATGACATGATGGCTTCATTCTGTATTGTTGCATTCTATGATTAGTGGGCGGCACGTGGCACAGTGGTTAGCACTGCTGCCTCACAGCGCCAGAGACCCGGGTTCAATTCCTGCCTCTGGCGATTCTCTGTGTGGAGTTTGCACATTCTCCCAGTGTCTGCGTGGGTTTCCTCCGGGTGCTTCGGTTTCCTCCCACAATCCAAAAATGTGCAGGTTAGGTGAATTGGCCACGCTAAATTGACCGTAGTGTTAGGTGAAGAGGTAAATGTAGGGGAATGGGTCTGGGTGGGTTATGCTATGCAGGTCGGTGTGGACTTGTTGGGCTTAAGGGCCTGTTTCCACACTGTAAGTAATCTAATCTTGATTCTACAACATTATGAATTTCTCCCTGACAGTATAGCCTCAACATTGAAGCAAATATTCAGTAATTGTGTTACAAAGCCTGCTTTCTTGCCAAAGTCCGAAGCTCAATCTCTTTGTTAGCTGCAGCTCTGACTCCTTCAAACATGAAACAGGTTCTGCCTTTCAATAAAATCATGGCCGTAACTCGGCTTTCCTATTTTTCCCCAAATAACCTTAGACTCCCTTATCAATCAAAAATCAATCTAACTCAGCCTTGAATATATTCAATGTCCAATCTCCAATAAGGAATATTCCGAAGAGTAGTGATCATTTCATTGAAGAAATTCCTCTGTTATTATAAACTGCTTCCTAGTTCTAGACTCCCTGAGGAAATCCTCTCCTAATCTACCCTGTCATGCTCCCTCATTTTGTTTGGTAAAACAGGGATGAGTTAGCATCACTTCGACAAAGGGAGGTCATGTCTGTTAGAATTCTTTAAGAAAGTATTGTGCAAGATAGACAAAGGAGAGGCAGTGAATGCGATCTATTTGGATTTCCGGAAGACCTTTAGCAGGACTGGTAGATGGAATACAATGTGGGAAAGTGCGAGGTTATGCACTTTGATAGGAAGAATAGCAGCATAGACTATATTCTAAACAGATAAACGCTACAGAAATCTGAAGCACAAAGGGACTTGAGAGTCCGAGTTGAGGATTTTTCTAAGGTTAACATGCAGTTGGCAGTTAGGAATGTCAGTACAATGTTAGCATTCATTCTAAGAGGGCTGGAAAACAGGAGCAGAGAGGTATTGCTGAGGCTGTATAATGCATTTGGAATATTGTGAGTGGTTTTGGGCCCCGTATCTGAGGAAAGATGTGCTGGTGTCGGAGGGAGTTCACAAGAATGATCCCAGAGATGAAGGGCTTGTCATATGAGGCGCAGTTGAGGACTCTGGGTCTGTATTCAATGAGGTTTAGAAGGGGAATCTGATCAAGACTTGCAGACTACAGAGAGGCCTGGATTGAGTGGACAGGGAGAAGATGTTTCCAGCAGTAGCAAAGACTAGGAGCCTATTGGAACTGCCTCAGAATGCAAGCACGACACTTTAGAACTGAGATAAGGAGGAATTTCCTCAGCCAGAGGTGGTAAATCTGTGGAATTCATTGCTGCGAAGGCTGTGGAAGCCGAGACATTGAGTATCTTTAAGATAGAGATTTATAGGTTCTAGATTAGTAAGGGGAGTCCAGGGTTTTGGGGGATAAGACAGTAAAATTGAGGGTAGAAACATATCAGCCATGACTGAATATTGAAGCAAACCCGATGGATCAAATGGCCTAAGTCTACCCAAAACATACGGTCTTATCTGTTTCAAAGATATCATTCCCCATTCTTCTAAATTCCAATGAGTACTCATCCTACCTGTTTAGTTGTTCTTCATAAGACAACCAGGAATTTGCCAACTAAACCTTCTCTAAACTGTATCCATCAGATGTGAGTTTATACTTGAGTTTACAACACAGATTGGCTCCTCAGAACATCATTAATAGTGAGAGAATAAAGTATTCTTAGCTTTATTAATAAGGACATAGATTACGAGAGCAAGGAGGTCACTTTAAAATGATATAAGATACTAGTTTGGTCTCAGCACAAACAATGTGATCAATTCTGAATGCTGCACTTTCAGAAGACTGTAAGCATTGGAGAGAGCGCAGAGAGATTTACAGGAACTGGGGGTGAGTAATTTCAGTTCTAACGATAGACTGAAGAAGCTGGGAATATTTTCTTTGGAAGAGAATGCTGAAAGGAAATCCGAGTGATTTATTCAAGATAATGAGAGTTTTGGACAGAATAAATAGAGAGACAATGTTCCCCTTCTTGACAGGATTGACAGTGAGAGGTACAGATATGAAGTTGCTCGTGGAAAAAAAAAAGCAAAGATATTTAAGAATGAGTTCTGTGACCAGTGGTGTTCTGCAATGACCAGTGCTGGGACTTGTGCTGTTTGTAATTTATATAACTCATTTGGATGAAAATGTAGGTGGTCTGGTATGACACAGGAATCAGTAGAGGTGTGGGTAGTTAAGAAGGTTGTCAAAGGATACAGCACAGTATAGGTCAGTTGGGCAGAGAAATGGCAGATGGGAGTTTATTCTGGACAAGTGTGAGGTGAAGCATTTTGGGAGGTTAAGTGCAAGAAGAAGATAGAGAGCAAACGATAGAACCCTTAGAAATGTTAATTTACAGAGAAATCTTGGTGTTCAAGTCCACAGTTTCCTGAAAGTGGCAACATAAGTGGATAAAGTGTTAAAGAAAGCATGTGGCATTCAGGGCATTGTGTATAACAGTTGTCGAGCAATTGTGTAGTTTAATAAAACTTTAGTTCGGCCACATTTGGAGGATTGTGCTCAGTTCCGGTCGCCACACCCCAGGAAAGATGTAGACACTTTGGAGACAGTGCCAGAAAGGATGTTGCCTGGATCTGAGTGTATTAGCTACAAGGAAAGCTTGGACAAATTTGGAGTTTTTTCAGTGGAGCATTGGAGGCTGAGGGGCGACCTGATAGAAGTGTACAAAATCATGATGGGCATTGATAGGATGGATAGGCAGAGTCTTTTTCCCAGGTTGGAAATGTCAAATGTTAAGGTGCATAGGTTTAAGGTGAGAGGGGAAAAGTTTAAAGGAGATGTGCAAGGAGAGTTTTTTACATAGAGGGTGGTACGTGCCTGGAACGCACTTACAAGGGAGGTGTAGAATAGAGGGAAACAGACCATGTGCAGGCAGATGGGGTTAGTTTAGAATGGCATCATGGTCAGCACAGACATGGTGGGCCGAAGGGCCAGTTCTTGTGCTGTACTCCATTCTGTGATCAATGTTTTGATGTAGTGCTGTGGTGAAAGGGATCAATGGATATTGGGGGGAATGGCTGGATTAGGGTATTGAGCTCTGAGTAGATCTGGTCATATTGGATGGTGGAGCATGTTTGAGGAATCAGATAGCCTACTGTTACTCCTATCGTATATGTTACAATGACAGGAGGAAAGATGTTCTCATACAGTCAGTGCTGAGGGACTGGATTGCATGCTTGACAGTGTGGTGGAGGCAGATGCAGTCAAGGCTTTCAAAAGAGAATTAGCCTGTTAGTTGGAAAGGACCAATGTCACAGAGAGAAAGCAGGAAAATGGCACCCAGTGAGAAATGTATTTGGAGAGCCATGTGAACATGATGGGCCAAATGGCCTCCTCCTACACCATAACATCTGTGATTCTGAAAATGGCCATCCTTACCCGCTGTAGTGTAGATGTGACTCCATCCCCAGAGCAATGCTGTTATCTCCTTTTGCAGTGTTCTAGCTAGCCACTCTGTACTGGACCAATTAGGGATGGTAACAAATGCTGGCCTTACCAATGAAACCTACATCATAGAAAAGAATAAAGACAGGAAAGTTTAGACAAGGTGTATCGCAAGCATTGTACAATAGTTCTTTTCTGAGACCTTTGCTGAAAACTAAACAGAATGCTCATACTTACATTTTTTTTTTATTCTCACTGCCACATCTAAAATTGCTTCACATTAAGAATTGCCTCTTGCAGTGCATTGGCCGGTGGAGTCACTCTGTATCAAACCTGCACCAATAACAGAAACGAGAGAACTGACAACTTCACCCATATTTTCCTTGGTTGTGTTAGAGCTGGAGGATGATATATATTGCCCGTGTCAGCAGAAAGATCAGTATAATCACCTAATCCTAACTGAGCAAAATGGGTGGGGATTTTTTTTTGACAATTCAAAGGATTTATTCCAGGAAAGGACAATCATTCAGATTGTGAGACTGGAGAATTATTGATCAGCTCTGTCCTAGATGTCGGCACAAATTGGCTAAACAGCTACCATACACGTTACAAGGTTTTGTGAGCAATCTGATTCTTTTTCAATGGTGCCTGAGAATCTTTGTCTTCCAAAAAAACAAAGATTTTAGATGGGGGCGGCAGGTGGGTTCAGTGTTGGAGGGGGAGACACACTTTTGTTTGATCATTTCGTCAATAATTGAATCTTGTAACAATCTCTTTTATTACAATGGATAGTAAGAACTCATTAAGTAAATTGGAAGGATGGAAAATACAGAAAAGAATGGCTGTGTTTGCTACAACGTATTGCCTAAAGCGAGTGCTTTTGTCTAAAACATTCCACAATTAGGAGGGTAATAATAGGAGGAAAGAACAGTTTAAAGGCTGCCAATCTCTGCAAACAAATCAGAAGACTGTGTTAAGTGCCCCCATGTAGTTATTATTGCATCTCAAATCTCACCCGTGTAAATATTTTTTCAGGTAATAGCCTCAGCTTCACGCTGAGTGCTATATAACAGCTCCCAACTGAATTGGAGCTCACCTCTGCCATGTGTCATTTCAACGACAACAATTTTCAGTCTTTACTTGGGACTGTCTTCTGCAAAACTTTGATTCTACGTCTTCCCCTGGTATTGGTTGCTGACAGGATGACATTGATAAGGTGATATACAATAATTAATTGCTCTGTTTGAATTATACAATGTAAATAGCATAGCAAAGTGTTAATCTGGTGTTAAAAATTAATGACCATATAATTCGAATTAAGTAACTTTAAATTAAGGATAATGGAAATGATTTAAATCTGAAGATGGTGTCAAACTCGAAGGGGCAGGAGAATTGCCGGCAGCAGTCCAGGGAATGAAGATGGCAAAACGAAATTTCAACACAAAATTTCAAAATTCATTCTTTCTTGGGATTGTGGGCCAGACCAGAACTAATCGCTCCTATCTAATTGCCATCGAATTAATTAGCTTGCTGGGCCATTTCAGAGGGCAGGTTAGAGTTAACCACTAAAATGGAACAAAGTACTGTGGATGCTGGAACACTGAAGGTGTTGGAGAAACGCAACTTGTCTGGCAGCATCTGTAGAGAGAATAAACAGTTAATGGTTTAACAATGGGGCGGCAATTGGCTCAATGGTTAGCACCACTGCCTTACAGCACCAGGGACCCAGGTTTGATTCCAGCCTCGGGCGACTGTCTGTGTGGAGTTTGCACTTTCTCCCCATGTCAGTGTGAGTTTCCTCTGGTTTCCTCCCACAATCCAAAGATGTGCAGGTTAGAGTGAATTGGCCATGCTAAATTGCCCATGGTGTTAGGTACATTGGTCAGGGGGAAATGTGACTTGGTAGGTTACTCTTCGGAGGGTCAGTATGGACTGGTTGGGCTGAAGGGCATGTTTCCACACTTTAGAGAATCTAATCTAAACCAATATCCGTGCAACTGGGTGTTCTGATAGGAGTTTTATAGGAACTCAGTTTAACTTCAGTGTTTTTATAGTCAATGACTCTATCCCAATCCTTCTGAATTTTCTCCCCATTTAGAAAAGTCAATGCTTCTATTCTTCCTATCAAAGTACATGACCTTACACTTTCCCACATCGTACTCCATCTGCCACTTCTTTGCCCACTCTCCTAACCTGAAGAAGGGCTTATGCCCGAAACATCAATTCTCCTGCTCCTTGGATGCTTCCTGGCCTGCTGTGTTTTTCCAGCATCACATTTTTCAACTCTGGTCTCCAGCATCTGCGGTCCTCACTTTCTCCCACTCTCCTAACCTGTCCAAACCCTTCTGCAGCCTCCCTACCACCTCAATGCTACCGGTTCCTCTAGCTATCATTGTATCATCTGCAAACTTAGCCAAAATGCCCTCAGTTCCTTCATCCAGATTGTAAATGAAAGACTCTATTGCCTGTCTCTTTCTTTTCCATCACATTGCAGGAACATGCAAATTAGGAGCAGCAATCGGCCATTTAGTCCCTTCCTGAAATCCCCTCTAGAACATACCCTTCACTTTGAAATTATGCACCCTTATAGTTGACCCTTCAACTAAGGGGAATAACTGCTTTCTATCCACCATGTCTATGCCCCTCACAATCCATACACCTCAATCAGGGCCCCCCTCAGCTTCCTCTGCCTTAACAGAAAACATAGAGTCATAGAGTCAAGCTAACCCATGCTTATTCAGCCTCTTGTCATCACTGAAATGCTCCATCCCAGGTAATACCCTTATGAATCGCTTCTGCACCCTCTCTGGTGTAAGCACATTCTTCCTATCATGTGGTGACTGGAACTGCACACAAGACTCATTGGAACATAGGAACTGGAGTAGGCCATTCAGCCCCTTATGCCTGCTCCACCAGTCAGTAAGATCATGGCTGATCTGTCGCCTAACTCCATGGACCAGCATTAGACCCATATCCTTTGATAATCTTGCTTAGTTAAAAAAATTGTCTGTCTAAGATTAAAACTTCACAATTCAATTAGCAATGGCTGCCATATGAGGACAAGAATTCCAAACCTTCCCTACACTTTGCAAAGAGAAGTGTTTCCTAAAATTTCTACTGAATGGTCTGGCCCTAATTCACAGACTATGTCCTTTGATTCTAGAGTCTTCAACCCATGGAAATAGTTTATCTCTATCTACACGGTCCTTCCCTGTCAATATCCTAAAGACCTTGATTAGGTCAGTCCTCAACCTTCTAAATTCTGAGAATAAAGGACCAATTTGTAACATCCCTCCTCATAGTGTAACCCCTGAAGCCCTGGTGTCATCATTATAAAACTATATTGAACTCCCTCCAAGGGCCAAAACATCCTTGTGAAGGTTTGGTGCCAAGATCTTCTCACAATGCTCTGAGTGGTGTGGTGAAGCTGCTCCTTTAACAAAGTTATTTGTTGTCCTTGATTTCTTTTCCAGAGGAGTCGTAAAAGACACAGACTCCAAAAAGTCTGAACTTATAGAGTCATAGAGATATACAGCATGGAAGCAGACCCTTCGGTCCAACCTGTCTATGCCGACCAGATATCCCAACCCAATCTAGTCCCATCTGCCAGCACCTGGCCCATATCCCTCCAAACCCTTCCTATTCATATACCCATCAAACTGCCTCTTAAATGTTGTAATTGTACTAGCCTCCACCACATCCTCTGGCAGCTCATTCCATACACGTACCACTCTCTACGTGAAAAAGTTGCCCCTTAGGTCTCTTTTGTATCTTTCCCCTCTCACCCTAAACCTATGCCCTCTAGTTCTGGACTCCCCGACCCCAGGGAAGAGACTTTGCCTATTTATCCTATCCATGCCCCTCATAATTTTTTAAACCTCTATAAGATCCCCCCTCAGCCTCCGATGCTCCAGGAAAAACAGCCCCAGCCTGTTCAGCCTCTCCCTGTAGCTCAAATCCTCCAACCCTGGCAACATCCTTGTAAATCTTTTCTGAATCCTTTCAAGTTTCACAACATCTTTCTGATAGGAAGGAGACCAGGACTTGAAAGGTTTCAGGGCCATTTTGATTATGGTTAACAGGTACTGCCTTGGTAAGAAGGCTTTCAAGTTTAAGAAACACTCGTGTAATGAAAGGGGAGTGGCCAGTGCTCCTAGCTCAGCTTTTCCCTGTTTTAGTTTGGTTTTTAGGAGTAGTGAAAAAGAAGCTGCTGGACTCAAAGAAGGAGGCCCATGCTGATTCTCCTCCCTGTGACTTCTCTCCTGTAAGACCCTGGGTTTGATTTTACCTTTTGTGCCAAGGAGTGTTCATGGGGATTGTTGCAAGCATTTGGAACAGCATCATTAAGTTGGGATAACGTGTCAGGTTTTTGGATCGGTTAAATTATTATTCTGTATTCTGTTCTCTTTTATTTGTTTAATTGGGTAATCTTGTAAATAAAACTGTTTTGTTTAAAACTAAGTGATTTGATTCAGCTGCATCTCTCCTGGGATATCCACGGTACAACTGCTTAGAACAACTAACAAAGTTACGGTCTGGGCTACTTGCTTGAAATGTTTTGAGGGAATCTGGCCTGATTCATAACAGTGGGTATGATGTGGAGAAGCCGGTGTTGGACTGGGGTGGGCAAAGCTAAAAATCACACAACACCAGGTTATAGTCCAACAGGTTTATTTGAAAGCATCAAATAAACCAGTTGGACTATAACCTATTGTTGCATGATTTTTGACTTCGTAACAGTGGGGTCTAACTCAGGTTTTGTCTAACTGCAGCATACCTTCTGCATCCTTACACTCCAGCCCTTTAGAGATGAAGGCCTCCATTCCATTCACCTCCTTGACTATTTTCTGCATTTTTTAATGACATTTTAAAAGCTGTGCACCTGAACCACCACTTATCATTGGACAGCCACCGTATTTAATGTTGTGGTCTTCTATAAATCACCCTGACCTATCTTTTCTTAGTCTGAAATGGATAACCTCACACTTGTTAACTTTAAGGTCCATCTGCCACAACACTGCCTAATCTATCAATATCCTGTTGAAATTTGCTTTATTGTTAACACAGCCTCCAATCCTGCCCAATTTTGAGCTGTCAGCAAAATTGGATATATGACTTTTTTACTCCATTATCCCACTTGCGACCTTAACCACCCTCTTAACCTGTCATGGCACCTTTAGGGATCTTTGGGTAAGTTCCCCAACATCCCTCTGTTCCTGGGAGCTTCAAATTATTCCCTCCATACTGGTAAAAATCTTGCCTACAACTCAACGCTGTTGAACTGTAGGTCTCAGATTCTAACCCCTTTGTCAGAAAAACAGAATCAGACAAATAATCCTTGGATCTGCTGGCACCCTGCCTATGATCATCATCATGCCTGACCTGCTGTACTTTTCCAGCACCACTCTAATCTAAACTCAGGTTTCCAGCATCTGCAGTCCTCACTTTCGCCTATCATCATCTCCCTGGTCACTCTGAGATCCATCCATTAATAAAGATGCAGCATTATCTGTACCAAGTCCTCTTCATCTATCACCTCATTGACCTGCAAAGGATTTCTTTCAATGCTCAAATTCATGTCCTTATTTTCAACACCCGAGAGATCCTCCTTGGTCTCTGATCTCTGCCCTGTGTCCCCAGTAAACTATCCTTCCCTGTCTCTCCATCATCCTCTTTCCCATGGTTACTAAATCTGTAAAATAAGGATTTCTCTCCTGTTGTTGGATGTGGAAAAACACAAAGTCGCTTTCTCCTTTTTCAGCTCATATCTTTCTCCTTTATGCACAAATCTTTCCACCATTAAACCTGGTTTTCAATTGTTCTTTGTCTCCCTATACAGGGAAGACTGACTTGCTGATAACTGACCTTTCTTTTGTCATTGTAGATTACATGAATTATAAATCAGGGCTATAATGAGTACAAAGACAGTTCCTGCATGGTCAAAATCCCTTATTATCCAAATTAACCCTCTTCTCAATTATGGCGTGTTTACAGTGGTCTCAATGTCCTTGATGAAAATTAGCCAGTCTGTCCACTCTTAATTGCTTTCACGTCAGAGACTGAAAAGAAAACAGAATGTATTTAAAACGCTCAGCAGGTTAAGAATTGCCCGTGCACAGAGCAACAGAGTCTTTGTTTCAGGCCAATGATCTTTCATCAAACATAGAATAGTCTGTTTTAATGAAGTTGCATGAGGGTCAAATATTGACCACGATATTGGAGGAAGACTCTTCTCTCAAAATATGCATCTTCCTGAGAGGACAAAAGCCAATCCCTCTCTCTGACAGATACAGCGTTCTCTCAGTATTGTGCTGAAGTGTCAGCCGAGAGTAGGAAGGCTGAGTCAGTCTCAGCACAGTGGCTCAGTGCTTAGCATTGTCTCACAGCACCAGGGACCTGGGTTCGATTCACCCTCAGACAACTGTCTGTTTGTGTCTGTGTGGGTTTCCTTTGTATGCTTATGTTTTCTCCCACAGTCCAAAGATAAGAGTTTAGAGGGGTATGGGCCAAGATTAATTTAGGATATCTGGTCGGTATGGATGAGTTGGACTGAAGGGTCTGCTTCTGTGCTGTACAGCTCTATAACTCTATGGGAGGTTGGAGTGGATTGGCCATGCTAACTTGCCCATAGTGTCCAGGAATGTGCAGGTTAGGCGGATTGGCCATGCTAAATTGCCCATAGTGTCCAGGAATGTGCAGGTTAGGTGGATTGGCCATGCTAGATTTCTACGTAGTGCCAAGAGATGTGCAGGTTATGGTTGATCAGCCATGCTAAATTGCTCATAGTGTCCAGAGATGTGCAGGTTAGGTGGATTAGCCATTGGAAATGCAGAGTTACAGGGAGTAGAAGGGATAGTCTTTGCACGGTTGGGGGAACGTTATGGGCTGAATGACCTACTTCTGCACTGTAGAGTTTAGAACATAGAACATAGAACATAGAACAGTACAGCACAGAACAGGCCCTTCAGCCCACAATGTTGTGCCGACCACTGATCCTCATGTATGCACCCTCAAATTTCTGTGACCATGTGCATGTCCAGTAGTCTCTTAAATGTCCCCAATGACCCTGCCTCCACAACTGCTGCTGGCAACGCATTCCATGCTCTCACAACTCTCTGTGTAAAGAACCCGCCTCTGACATCCCCTCTAAACTTTCCTCCAACCAGCTTAAAACTATGACCCCTCGTGTTAGTCATTTCTGCCCTGGGAAATAGTCTCTGGCTATCGACTCTATCTATGCCTCTCATTATCTTGTATACCTCAATTAGGTCCCTCTCCTCCTCCTTTTCTCTAATGAAAAAAGTCTGAGCTCAGTCAACCTCTCCTCATAAGATAAGCCCTCCAGTCCAGGCAGCATCCTGGTAAACTTCCTCTGAACCCTCTCCAAAGCATCCACATCTTTCTTATAATAGGGCGACCAGAACTGGACGCAGTATTTCAAGTACGGTCTAACCAAAGTTTTATAGAGCTGCAACAATATCTCACGACTCTTAAACTCAATCCCCCTGTTAATGAAAGCCAATACACCATATGCTTTCTTAACAACCCTGTCCACTTGGGTGGCCATTTTAAGGGATCTATGTACCTGCACTCCAAGATCCCTCTGCTCCTCCACACTGCCAAGTATCCTATCCTTAATCCTGTACTTACCTTTCAAATTCGACCTTCCAAAATGCATCACCTCGCATTTATCCAGGTTGAACTCCATCTGCCACCTCTCAGACCATCTCTGCATCCTGTCAATGTCCCGCTGCAGCCTACAACAGCCCTCTATACTGTCAATTACACCTCCAACCTTTGTGTCATCTGCAAACTTGCTGACCCATCCTTCAATCCCCTCATCCAAGTCATTAATAGAAATTACAAACAATAGAGATCCAAGGACAGAGTCCTGTGAAACACCACTCACCACTGACTTCTAGGCAGAATATTTTCCTTCTCCTACCACTCGCTGTCTTCTGTTGGCCAGCTAATTCTGTATCCAGACAGCTATGTTCCCCCGAGGACAAATCTGGTCCGGGCCTGGCGTCTTACAATCTTAATGTTTGACAACATTTTCAGCACATCAGCTTCCTCTATCTCTATCCATTCCAGCATGCACACCTGCTCTTCAAAGGTTTCATTCACTACAAAGTTTGTTTCTTTCGTAAAGACAGAAGCAAAAAACTCATTTAGGGCTTCCCCTACCTCCTCAGACTCCACACACAAGTTCTCTATGCTATCCCTGATCGGCCCTACTCTTTCTTTGACCATTCTCTTATTCCTCACATAAGTGTAAAATGCCTGTGTTCTCCCTAATCCGTTCTGCCAAGCCTTTCTCGTGCCCCCTCCTGGCTCTCCTCAGACTATTTTTAAGCTCCTTCCTCACCTGCCTGTAATCCTGGGCTTGACCTTAGCTTCGTCCACCTTATGTAAACTGCCTTCTTACTTTTGACGAGAAGCTCCACCGCTCTCATCATCCAAGGTTCCTTTATCTTACCCCTTCTTGCCTGTCTCAGAGGGACATATTTATTCATCACTTGCAACAACTGTTCCTTAAACAGTCTCCACATGTCTATAGTGCCTTTACTATGGAACAATTGCTCCCAATCCATGCTTCCTAACTCAAGTCTAATCGCATCATAGTTTCCTCTTCCCCAATTAAATATCCTCCCATTTTGCCTAAGCCTCTCCTTCTCCATATCTATGTAGAATGTGAGGCAGTTGTGATCACTATCACCAAAATGCTCTCCCACCATAAGATCTGATACCTACCCCGTTTCCGAGCACCAAGTCTAGAATGGCCTCTCCCCTCGTCGGCCTGTCAATGTACTGAGTTAGGAAACCCTCCTGAACACACCTTACAAAAACAGCTCCATTCAAATCTTCTGCTCGAAGGAGGTTCCAATCAATATTGGGAAAGTTAAAGTCACCCATTACAACAACCCTACTACGTCCACACTTTTCCAAAATCTGCCGACCTATGCTTTCTTCCATCTCCCTGCTGCTATTGGGGGCCTGTAGTAAACCCCTAACGAGGTGACTGCTCCCTTGCTGTTCCTAATTTCCACCCATACTGACTCGGTAGGCAGATCTTCCTCGACATGGAAGCTTCTGTAGCTGTGATACCCTCTCTGATTAGTAGTGCTACACCCCTCCTCTTTTTCCCCCCTCCCTATTCTTTTTAAATGCTCTAAACCCTGGAACATCCAGCAACTATTCCTGCCCCTAAGAAGCCCCATGTCTCTGTTGTGGCCACAACATCATCACACCAGGTACTGATCCATGCTCTAAGTTCGTCACTTTTATTCCTGATACTCCTTGCGTTAAAGCAAACACATTTTAACTGATCCCTTGGTTCCTTGCCAGGAAAATCCTTCCCACTAGCTGGTCTACCTCTTGCTATTGCCTCATCTGCATCAACTCTCACCTCTGGTATACAGCTCAGGTTCCCACGCCCCTGCCATACTAGTTTAAACCCTCTCGAACTACTCGAGCAAACCTTCCACCCAGGACATTGGTCCCCTTCCAGTTCAGATGCAACCCGTCCTTCTTGTACAGGTCCCACCTTCCCCAGAAGGCATCCCAATTATCTACATACCTGAAGCCCTCCCTCCTACACCAGCTGCGTAGCCACGTGTTAAGCTGTGCCCGCTCCCTGTTCCTCGCCTCGCTATCTCGTGGCACCGATAGTAAACTAGAGAACACTACTCTGTTCGTCCTGCTTTGCAGCTTCCATCCTAACTCCCTGAAATCACTTTTTATATCCTCGATCCTTTTCCTGGCTATATCATTAGTGCCAATATGTAACAAGATTACTGGCTGTTCGCCCTCCTCTTTTAGAACCTTATATACCCGATCGGAGACGTCCCGGACCCTGGCACCAGGGAGGCAACATACTTTCCGGGAATCCCGATCCTGACCACAAAATCTCCTGTCGATTCCCCTAACTATCGAGTCCCCTACCACGATATATATGGTCACTGCTTTCCGGCTGCCCCTCTGGTCCTCGTCACTTCCCCCGCTGCTCCCGCTCCTTCTGTGAAAGGGAAAACACCGCTGTCCGCTACCGGTAAGTAATTTTTTTAAAAAACTGCCTTACCTTAGCTGCAGTGTCCCGGGTTCGTCTTACCCCCGCTGCTGATAGCAGTCAAAATGGCCGTTGGCATCGAAGGGTGAGTATTTATAATTTCTAAGATAATCATAGTTAAAAATCACACAACACCAAGTTATAGTCCAACAGGTTTATCTGGAAGCACTAGCTTTCAGAGCACTGCTCCTTCATCAGCTGATTGATAACCCCCTTCTCAATTATGGTGTGTTTACAGTGGTCTCAATGTCCTTGATGAAAATTAGCCAGTCTGTCCACTCTTTATTGCTTTCACTTCAGAGTCTGAAAAGAAAACAGAATGTATTTGAAATGCTCAGCAGGTTAAAAATTGCTAGTGATTCCAAATAAACCTGCTCCTCCATTCAATAACATCAGGCTGCTCTGATTTTAGCCTCAACTCGACATTCTTGCCTGTCCCCAATAACCGTTCATCCTCTTTATCATCAAGACTCTATAAAGAAGTTTTACAGATTCTTTACCCGGTGCCTTGTGAGGAAGGGAATTCCAAAGACCCCTCAGAGAGAATACCAGGGCTCATGACTAGTGTTGTTTGACCCCATTCCTGGAGTCAGCCATTTTGTTGTCCAAATTGGTGCAAGGCTAAAGCTCACATTCCCTCCCCCCAACTATGAAATTCTAAAACAGCCTGGTTAAATGCAATTAAATGAGTTCAGCTGGTACTTTTCAATTAAGCTCAAGCTCCCAACGTGACAGAAGGTGGCATAACTACCTTGATGTGGACTCCAGCGAATGGCCAGTAACCAACATCCCAATCAGACCCAAGTCCGTATCTGACTGGGTGAGGGTGCAGCCAAAGCCTCCCCTGGAGACAGATCCTTAAACACAACCCATTCACCTCCATGAGTGGTGCTTTGGTGAACTATAAATTTTCTCAAGTTGGTGACAAGCACAAGAGCTTTCTTGTTTATCAAAACAGAAGCAGAAATTGCTGAAGAAACCCAGCAGGTCTGGGAGCAACTGGTGGAGAGAGGCAACAAAAGAAATATTTGGGTCCGGTGATCCTTCTTCAAAACTTGTGGTCGGTAGGAAATCGTGGTGAGCCCAAGAAGAAATGTTAGAATGGAAATCTTTTCAGAGAAAAGAGCAGAACATTTTCAAGGTGGGCATTTCTGGAAGAGGCGTTGCATTGAGCTAAACACTAAAGAACTGGCCTGCTGGAAATCTGAAACAGAAGATTGAAACTGTCATCAGCTGCTCCTCTCAAACTGAAAAATCTCAATTTGGCCACTTCAACTTTGAGAGCTCTTCTTCTTTCGTTGGCTTAGAATGACTCTGCACTGGTCAAAATCCCAGGACCTTGCCTCTTTCCATCTAGGGTTGGTTCCAGACTCAGAACCAGTGCCAACTCATTTGTTCCACACCCAATGTGAAAATTCAACCCACAGGCTTTTGATAAGGAGTCAGATCTAGAGGAGCAGCATGAGTTACCCATTCACAGGAACACTGGGGTCACATGAACATCCTTTGACCAGTCAGCAATGAAACACAGTGTCATTGAGTCATAGAGATGTAAAGCACGGAAACAGACCCTTTGATCCAACTCGTCTATGCCGACCAGATATCCCAACCCAATCTAGAACTATTTGCCAGCACCCAGCCCATATCCCTCCAAGTCCTTCCTATTCATATACCCATACAGATGCCTTCTAAGTGTTGTAATTGTACCAGCCTCCGCCACTTTCCCTGGCAGCTCATTCCATACACACACTACATGCTGCATGAAAAAGTTGTCCCTTAGGTCCCTTTTTTATCTTTCCCCTCTCACCCTAAACCTATATCCTCTAGTTCTGGACTCCTCCACCCCAGGGAAAAGACTTTGTAAATTTACCCTATCCATGCCCTTCATGATTTTATAAACCTCTATAAGGTCACCCCTCAGCCTCCGATGCTCCAGGGAAAACAGCCCCAGCCTGTTCAGTCTCTCCCTTTAGCTCAAATCCTCCAACCCTGGCAACATCCTTGTAGATCTTTTCTGAACCCTTTCAAGTTTCACAACACCTTTCTAATAGGAAGAAGACCAGAATTGCATGCAACATTCCAAAAGTGGCCTAACCAATGGTCCTGTACAGCCACAACATGACCTCCCAACTCCTGAACTCAATACGCTGACCACTAAAAGAAAGCATACCAAACATCTTCTTCACTATCCTATCTACCTGCGACTCCACTTTCAAGGAGCTGTGAACCCGCACTCCAAGGTCTCGTTGTTCAGCAATACTCCCTAGGACCTTACCATTAAGTGTATAAGTCCTGCTTTGATTTGCTTTTCCAAAATGCGGGACTTCGCATTTATCTAAATTAAACTCCATCTGCCATCTGACTTGCTATTGAAGAGATGGGTAGATTTGAACTTGAAACTCACAGACTGAGCAGAGACTGCATTTGTCCTTGTTATATTTCCAATTCATAATTAGCACACAGTGAGGAGTGAAAGGGTCAGTTACCATCAAAGGAATATTGCCTTTTACGATGAAGCTTTTGACTGTTCACAGAAATACCAAGCTTCTTGCACAGAAAAAAACATTGCAATGTGGATTGAAGTGCTAGTGAGTTGGCAAAGGTAGGATTTTGAAACTTTAATGCTCTTGCAACATGTTCAAAGTAAGCTGATTTGTGGAGCATGCAACACGCATAATTCGTTCTAATCAGTTGCGTTTGAAGTGTAAACTCAACAATATTGAATTCAAATTTTAATGACCTAAAAAAATATTTTCCTTGCAATGAAACATATTCAAAGCATACATTTAACAGTCACATAAAAAATTTAAATGCTAAAATAAATTCATGAGAAATTCATGAATTTAATACAATTCTAATGATTGCTCCTGTGATGTGGTTTAAATGCAGTAAGCATCTATTAAAATGCTTTATTTGCATTTGCTGAAACATTAATCAGAAATCTCTCTCAAACTAATGTCTGATTTATGTCAGGCGGTGAAATACATCAAAGACAATGCAAAAGTGACAGATTTTTGCATTAGAATGTTATTTGGAAAAGATGGGCTTCCAAAAGACAACCAGAAAATCATGGAATGGTTTGTACACATTTCTGCTTTAAGGTTCACAACATATTTACGAGAATACCATTGTGAAGGGGGCTGCCATTTTATACTGTAAGAGATGACAGTCCCGATTTGTTAGCGACTTAGCTGTGAAGGTTATAATCTCTTCCAATCGCTTCCGTCAGGCAGCAGACACAGAGGGATATTTGTTGTACAAAGGGATCTTGGGGTTCAAGTCCATAGCTCCCTGAAGGTAGCCATGTCAGCAGATACGTGGTAAAGAAGACACATGGCATGGTTTATTGGTCAGTGAATTGAGTAGGAGAGTCAGGATGTCATGTTGCAGCTTTATTAGGCTTTGGTTAGGTCACACTGAGAGTATTGCATTCAGTTCTGTTCACCACATTACAGGAAGGGTGTGAAGGCTTTGCAGAGGGTGCAGAAGAGGTTTATCAGGATGTTGCCTTGGATTAGAGGGTATGAGCTATAAGGAAAGATTAGAAAAACTTGGTTTTCTCTGGAGCGGCAGAGGCTAAGGGGAGACTCGACAGAAATCTATAAAATTATGACATTCATAGAGATGTAAAGCATGGAAACAGACCCTTCGATCTAATTAATCCACACTGACTAGATTTCCTCTATAAACCTAATCCCCATTGTCAATATTTGGCCAATATCCCTCTAAACCCTTCCTATTCATATACACATCCATATGCCTTTTAAATGCTGTAATTGTACCAACCTCCACCACTTCCTCTGGCAGCTCAAGCCATACATGCATACCTTCTGCGTGAAAAATTTGCCCCTTAGGTCTCTTTTATATCTTTCCCCTCTCATCTATACCCTGTAGGTTTGGATTCCCACACCCCAGGGAAAAGATTGTGTCTATTTATCCTATCCGTGCCCCTTGTGGTTTTATAAACCTCTATAAGGTCTTGATGATCAGAATCTTTTTCCCAGAGTTGAAATGTCTAAAACTAGGGGGCATGCATTTAAGGTGAGGGGGGAGTGGGGGGTGGGGGGGGAAATCCAAAGAAGATGTGAGGGGCAAAGTATTTACCCAGAGAGTGGTAGGAGTCTGGAATGTCTTGCCAGGGATGGTGGTAGAGGAAGATGCGATAAGGCAGTTTAAAGGACTTTTGGATAAGCACATGAATATGTGAGGAATATAGGGAGAAATGGAACAAGGCAGGCAAAAGGGATTAGTTTAATTTGGGCACAACATTATTGGCTAAAAGGCCTGTTCCTCTGCTGTATAGTTTTATGTTCCTTGCTCTATCCAAAAGCTTAAACACATGTGCCAACAGGCTGAAGAATAGCTTGTTTCCTGTTGTTATTAGAGACCTCTCAAATTTCAAATCTAATGTTGATCTTGCTTCTTGTGCATTTTCTTTGCAGTTGTTACTCTGTATTCCTCACTCTGTTCAATCATCCTATGATGTTTGTTTGTTATGATATGCCTTTATTGCACACAAAACCAACGTTTCACTGTACCTGGGTCCATGTGATAATAATAAATCAAATCAAATGAAATCAAGGAAGAACTAGTGATTGTCAACTGAGAAACAAAGAGACTTAAATAGTGTAGCTGGATTTCTTGATGTCATTCCTGATGAAGGGCTCTGTCCCGAAACATCGATTCTCCTGCTCCTCGGATGCTGCCTAACTTGCTGTGCTTTTCGAGTAACACATTCACAACGTCATATTATTCATGACTGGACCCTTATTCCAAAACTATTCCTTTAAACTCCTGACGTGGTTCAAGATACATTCTGAATGTTCTCTGTGAAGGATCATGTTGAAGTCTCCACTTGAAAGAAAGATATATTGGTGTTGGAGGAATGGAGACAGTCCAGAGAAGATTCATTTGCTGATCCCAGGTAAGGAAAGACTGTTGTTTGAGAAGATGTTGAGTAGGCTGGGCCAGTGCACGTTCAGAGCTTAGAAGAATGAAAAGTGACATCGTTGAAAAATTCTGGACTCTTAGGGGACATGACAAGGTGAATAGGGAAAGGTAGTTTCCCTTTGTGGGATAGTCTAAGACCAGAGGACATCATCTCAGAATAAGGGATCACGCATTGAAGACAATGATGAGAAGAAATTTAAAAGGGACCTTAGGGCCAAATGCTGGCAGGTGGGAATAGATTAATTTAGGAGATCAGGTCAGTATGAATGATTTGGGCCAAAGCCTGTATTTCCGTGCTGTAAGTCTCAATGGGATGTTGGGCAAGTCCAGATCTAGGGGTTATAATCTAATAATAAGGGCTAAGCCATTCAGGACTGAGGGAAGGAAGAATTTCTTCACTCAGAGAGTTATGAATTTGTGGAATTCTCTCCCACAGGATGCTGTCGGGACCAGTTGGTTAGATATATTCAATAGGGAGGTGCTGGAAAAGCACAGCTGATCAGGCAGCATCCGAGGAGCAGGAGAATCGACGTTTTGGGAAAAAGTGATTCCTGATGAAGGGCTTATGCCCAAAACATTGATTCTCCTGCTCCTCGGATGCTGCCTGACCTGCTGTGCTTTTCCAGCACTACATTAATCTAAACTCTGGTTTCCAGAAACTGCAGTCCTCACTTTTACCTATATTCAATAGAGTGCTGGACATGGCCCTTGTGGTTAAAGGGATCAAGGGGTATGGGGAGAGGGTGGGAATGGGATACTGAGATTGCAGGATCAGCATGATCATATTGAATGGTGGTGCAGGCTAGAAGGGCTGAATGGCCTACTCCTGCACCTGTTTTCTATGTTTCTATGTTTTCTACCCTGATTCTCAGAGGGGAGTGAATCTGCAGAATTCTTCACTGCAGAGAAAAGTAACTTCTCCACATCTGTGTTGTAAAACTGCTACCCCTTATCCTAAAACTATGACTTCTCATTCTACATCACCCCACAAGAGGAAACATCCTTTCTGCATTTACTTTGTCAGTCCCCTTTCGCACCAACTAAATTTACTTTCATTTCTCAAAACCCTCAACAGTATAAGCCTAAACTGCTCAATCTGTCTTCGTAAGACAAATCCCTCATCCCTGGAATCAAACCAGTGAATCTCCTGATGCCCTGATGCCAAAATCCATCCTCACGTCAGGGGACAAAGATTCTGTGCTGTAGTCCAGCTGTGGTCTCACTAATGCTTTCTTAACTTATTTGTTTATTTTCTACTTCTGTAACTAAGATTTTATACCTGGGCATGTTGTACCTAAGATAGCACCACGTGTGGTGATATTAAATACTTTTCCATTTGCTCTTGTACACCTTACTTGAGTGTGTGTGACAGTAAAACCTAAGGCCTGAAAAACACCTAATATTGTAAACGACAGTAATAACCCTTGTGGATTGGGGTTTGAGGGGCTGATGGCTTTGAGTTTAGTACTAACGATGTTTAATGTAATCTCCTCCAGCCCCGCAATGCACAAAACCCTGCACATGCTTAATACTGACCTCTTATTCCCCCCCCCATTTCCATTCAACCCTTCAGCTCCCTAAGTCTTTAACTCAAATAAAATCCCTACAGTGTGGAAGCAGGTCACGCAGCCCAGTGAGTCCACACCGAACCTCCGAAAAGCACCCTTTCCAATCTCACTCCATCCCTGTAACCCCATGGATAAACTATGGGCAATTTAGCACAGCCACTCCACCCTAACCTGCACATTTTTAGACCGTGGGAAGAAACCAGAGGACTTGGAGGAGACCCACATCACAGGCAGAACGTGCAAACTCCACACACAGTCACAGTCACCCGAGGGTGAAATTGAACCCAGGTTCCTGGTGCTGTGAGGCAGCAGTATTAACCACTGAGCCATTGTGCCACCCCTGGCAGTGTGATTCAAACCTCTCTCATTGCCCCTTTGAGAGCTATCTGCTGTGGTTTGGTTGGTTATCAACTGAATCTCATGGCTCTGAGTTCAAGCACTTCTCTAGAACTTGAGCGTGACTACCAAGAGTGACGTTCCCAGTGCAGTACTGAGTAGATGCTGCACAGTAGAAAGTCGATTAATCATAGAATCCCTACTGTGTGAAGGCAGGCTATTTGGCCCATTGAGTCCACACCGACCCTCTGAAAAAACATCCCTCCCAGACCCATCTCCTACCCTATCACTGTCACTCTGCATTTCCCATGGCTAATCCACCTAACCTGCACAATCCTGGACACACTTTGGGTGAGCAAAGCATGGCATCCTGCCTGGTGGATGGGAGCTTAAATTTGAGCTTTCATCTGGCTACTTTAGGATGGGTGTAAGACTATATGAAGGAGATCTGGTAAGGTATACTGTCCAATATTTATCCCTTAATTAAAATTGCAGAAACAGATTTCCTGGCCATCATTACGTTGCTGTTTGTGACAATGTCTTTTGTACAAATACCTGCCATGTTTCTTGAATACATTCGGGGTAACACTTAGAAAAGAAAGCATTGCATTGACTGGAAAGCATTTGAAAGTGTCAGATGTTCATGAATCACACTAAATGAGTGGAAGCTTTAGCTTCTGAAGACATGAGCTGTCTACTTACTATCCAATGAGTCTGTTTGATAATTTCTCCTTAGAAACAGTTTGGTGCATGTCACTGTTGAAAGACGCTCGATAAATACAGGTGCTGATGTTTGAATATTGTGCTGACATGTGAGGAGTGCGAATTTGATTGGAATAGCTGCGAATGACTGACATTCTCTGAAACCAGATCTCAGCAGGTGGCCATGCCTTTCCAAACGCAGCTGGGTGTAAAGGAGAGGGAAAGAAATAAATGAACTTCCTGATTAACTCCAGGTAGCTAATCTGTTCCTTTGTTCACTGTGAACCTTCAGCATTCGATCAATAAAGTTTTTTCTGACTGGTGTTTCCAGTCAAGAGACTGGAATAAGTGGAGCTGACTAACTGAAGGAACAATGTTGGTCACCTGCAGTAATTCATAGATCTCTAAAGTTGGAAACAGGCCATTTGGCCCAGCGGGCCCTCACCAACCCCCCTGAAGAGCATCCCATCAACCCTATCCCTGAAACTTTGCATTCCCCATGGTCAGTCCATCCTAATGTGAGCATCATCCTGTGGGAAGAAACCAGAGATCTCAGAGGAAGCCCAACAGACACGGTGGGGAGTATGCAAACTCCACACAGACAGTTGGCCGAGGATAAAATTGAACCTGGCAACAGTGTTAACCATTGAGCCACCGTGTCAGCCTTCATACCAGGGCCTTGGTATGCAGCCTATAATAGCAATACTGGAAACATTACATACAACTGATGGCAAGGCTTGGAAAAGTCAAAATTATTATTGTCTATTTTCCTTTCATAACATGACATTCGCAATTCATAGGTTTGCATTAATTGACCTTATGATACTCACACACTAGTTAGAACTTCTGATTTTGGTTCTGGTTCTGAAGGAGGGTCGCTGGACCTGAAATGTTAACTCTGATTTCTCTGCACAGCTATAATCAGACCTGCTGAGCTTTTCCAGCAATTTCTGATTTTGTTTCTGGTTTTGATCCCTTCCTTGAGGATGAATGTAGTTACATTGCAGGCAGTTCAGAGAAGCTTGACTACATTAACTCCGGCAATGAAAGTCTTGCATTATGAGGAACTATAGAACAGTTTAGGCTTCACTCGGTAGAGTTTAGAAGGATGAGAGGAGATCTAACTGAGGTACATGAGAAGCTAATGAGGATAGAGTCAACATAGAGTCAATGTTCTGGATCAGTGGTGCTGGAAGAGCACAGCAATTCAGGCAGCATCCAAGGACGGGCAAAATCGACGTTTCGGGCAAAAAAGGGCTTTTGCCCGAAACGTCGATTTTGCCTGTCCTCGGATGCTGCCTGAACTGCTGTGCTCTTCCAGCACCACTGATCCAGAATCTGATTTCCAGCATCTGCAGTCATTATTTTTACCTCATAGAGTCAATGTTGCCCCTTGTGGGGCAATCCAGAGTGCAAGGTCATAGCTTTAGGAAAAGGGGCAACAGAGAGGAAGAGAAATAACTTCTATCCATGGAATTCACTTCTCCAGATTGTGGTGGATGCTGGGCCATATATATATATGGAGGAGATAAATTAATAGGTTGAAGAATTATGGAGAGCAGGCAGGAAAGTAGAGTTGAGGTCAAGATGCTATGAACCAGCATCATATTGAATGGCAGAGCAGGCTAGAAGGGCTGAATGGCCTACACTTGTTCCTAATTCTTATGTCCTTATTACCTAAGATATTTGTGAATGCTGCCACCAATCCGCTTAGACAGGAAAATCAAACGGTATTGAGTTTTAACAAAATATAACCTACTGCAGGATAAGAATTAGCTACAAGTTATGTGAGTGAGTTAGACATTTTTCATTCATTTATGAATATGGGTATCACTGTTTATGCTGGGCTTTATTGTCCACAACCATCCATTATCACAGTGGGGAGACTTCAATTTCACAGTTTGATTGGCAACTATAAATGGTGACAGACTCCATGAAGTAGGGTAATAAATAAGTTCCAATGCATGTTGTTTCAAGGGAGTGTGCACTTCACTGAAATACTTGTTGTTAAGATTAGATTCCCTACAGTATAGAAACAGGCCCTTCGGCCCAACAAGTCCACACCGACCCCTCCAAAAAGTACCTACCCAGACTCACTTCCCTACGTTTGTGGGTGGCACGGTGGCACAGTGGTTAGCACTGCTGCCTCACAGCGCCAGAGACCCGGGTTCAATTCCCGACTCAGGCACTCCAATTGGGTGCTCCAATTCCTTTGGGTGCTCCGGTTTCCTCCCACAGTCCAAAGATGTGCGGGTCAGGTGAATTGGCCATGCTAAATTGCCCGTAGTGTTAGGTTAGGGGTATGGGTGGGTTACGCTTCGGCGGGGCGGTGTGGAGTTGTTGGGCTGAATGGCCTGTTTCCACACTGTAAGTAATCTAATTTACCCCTGACTAATGCACTTCACACCATGGAAAATTTAGCTTGGCCAATTCACCTAAGCTGCACATCTTTGGACTGTGGGAGGAAATTGGGGCACCCAAAGGAAACCCACACAGACACGGGGGAGAATGTGGAAACTCCACACAGGCAGTCGCCTGAGGTGGGACTCATACTCAGGGCCCTGGTGCTGTGAGCCACTGTGCCGCCTGCTTGTTGAAGGAATGTAAATATTGTAAATAGGTTTCCATGAATGTTTTTATTTAACAGACTTGAAATCTTTAATACACAATCAAACATTTACTAAATAAAACTCATTTTTATTGCAGCTCTGCATGGCTGCTGAGGTCTGTTCATGGTGGATGCTCAGTGAATTGACTTTTACTGGAAAGACAAAAGTGGTACATGTGTTGGCATAAAGGGCCATATGTGTGTGTGAGTAGAGGAGCGTTGATAGACACAGAGGACATGAGGTACCATGGGGGTGGTATAAGGGTATGAGGTGGTATGATTAGGTGTGGGCGGGGCATGCAGAGTGTCTGGCAGCATCAGGGGGTTGGAGGTGGGGGGTGCATCAGGGCTGACAACTGGATGTCGGTTTTATACTTTATTCATTTTCACTTGAGACTTCAATGCAGTACTAGCGCATGGGGGAGGCAGGTTTTCCACAGAGGCCACTGTGGGTGGCATGGTGGCTCAGTGGTTAGCACTGCTGCTTCAGAGCGGCAGATTCCAGCCTCGGGAACTGTCTGTGTGAAGTTGAGAAATTCTTCCATGTCTGTGTGGAGAATTTAAATCTGCCGTTCCTTTTCCCCCAATCCCAAAGATGTGCAGGTTTGGTGAACTGGCCGTGCTAAATTGCCCATGGTGTTAGGTGCATTAGTCAGGGGTAAATGCAGGGTAAGGGAATGGTTGTGGGTGGGTTACTCTTCAGAGGGTTGGTGTGGACTTGTTGGGCCAAAGGGCCTGTCTCCATACTGAAGGGAATCTAATCTAATCTGTGCGTGATATCCTACAGCCCCACATTGGGCCTGTCAGTCCTGACTTCCAAAATAGCGTGGTATAACTCCTGGTACCTTGTGAATTTTGCCAGTGATATCAATATATAGCAGAGGTTAAAGTTTGAGATACTTTGCCTTGAAGTAATTGATTGCCACCATGTCTTCTTAATCTTTGCTTGTCTTTGGCTTATCTAGTGATTAGTTGAAAAGTCACATGACACCAGCTTATAGTCCAACAGGTTTATCTGAAATAGAACATAGAACATAGAAGAATACAGCGCAGTACAGGCCCTTTGGCCCTCGATGTTGCGCCGATCCAAGCCCACCTAACCTATACTAACCCACTATCCTCCATATACCTATCCAATGCCCGCTTAAATGCCCATAAAGAGGGAGAGTCCACCACTGCTACTGGCAGGGCATTCCATGAACTTACGACTCGCTGAGTGAAGAACCTACCCCTAACTTCAGTCCTATATCTACCCCCCCTTAATTTAAAGCTATGCCCCCTTGTAATACCCGACTCCATACGCGGGAAAAGGTTCACACTGTCAACCCTATCTAACCCCCTAATCATCTTGTACACCTCAATCAAGTCACCCCTAAACCTTCTTTTCTCTAATGAAAACAGCCCCAAGTGTCTCAGTCTTTCCTCATACGATCTTCCTTCCATACCAGGCAACATCCTGGTAAACCTCCTCTGCACCCGTTCCAGTGCCTGCACATCCTTCCTATAGTATGGCGACCAAAACTGCACACAATATTCCAGATGCGGCCGCACCAGAGTCTTATACAACTGCATCATGACCTCAGGACTCCGGAACTCAATTCCTCTACCAATAAAAGCCAGTACGCCATATGCCTTCCTCACCGCACTATTTACCTGGGTGGCAACTTTCAGAGATCTGTGTACATGGACACCAAGATCCCTCTGCTCATCCACACTACCAAGTATCCGACCATTAGCCCAGTACCCCATCTTTTTGTTATTCTTCCCAAAGTGAATCACCTCACACTTAGCTACATTGAATTCCATTTGCCACCTTTCTGCCCAGCTCTGCAGCTTCTCTATATCCTGCTGTAACCTGCCACATCCTTCCTCACTGTCAACAACTCCTCCGACTTTCGTATCATCCGCAAACTTGCTCACCCAACCTTCTAACCCCTCTTCCAGGTCATTTATAAAAATGACAAACAGCAATGGTCCCAAAACAGATCCTTGCGGAACACCGCTAGTGATGGCACTCCATGAAGAAACTTTGCCATCAACTACTACCCTCTGTCTTCTTCCATCCAGCCAATTCCTAATCCAAACCTCCAACTCACCCTCAATGCCATATCTCCGTATTTTCTGCAGTAGCCTACCATGGGGAACCTTATCAAACGCCTTACTAAAATCCATATATACCACATCTACCGCTTTCCCCTCATCAACCTCCTTCGTCACCTTTTCAAATCACAAGCTTCACCTGACGAAGGAGCAGTGCTTTGAAAGCTTGTGATTTCAAATAAACCTGTTGGACTGTAACCTGCTGCTGTGTGATTTCTGACCTTGCCCACCCCAGTCCAACACCGGCACCTCCACATCACGGCTAGCAATTAATGATAACATATGCACCAACATAGAGTATCTATAGAAGAGGATCTCTTCATAGATAACAAACAGGTTTCTTGCCATGATGGCAGTCGATACAACTACATTTGGTCAAGGGTAATTGCCAGGGCCTGAGGGAGCTATTGCAAAATACTTCTGCTCCCTCCAAAAGCTAGAGTCGAACTCCCTGTGTCCACTACCGACTGTATGTGACCTCAGTAGAATGGGTGGATCTAATGTAACATGAACTTTAACTCTCATTTGCCACAGTGATGTTGATTTCTATCTTCAGCAGGTTATTCACATGGATGAGGCAATACTTACGAAAGCTCCTATAACATAAGAATTAGATACGGGGGGGGTAACATACGACTGAAATATTCATAGATGCTTGTTGCTGCATCTGGCATAAATAAATATTACAGCCACAGGAACGTCAAGACCTCGGCTAATACTCAGCTCTTGACTACAACCTGCAGCACATTTCCATCAGTATGCTCAGCTTCAAGTGGCCCCGTTTAAGATGGAGACTGAGATCCTGATACCAGCAGGTCGCACGGTGATGATATTGTGGGCAGGTCTCTCAAAGGAATACTGCACACTAGCTCTGAGGAAAGAGAATGTACTATAGCCAGGTTTATGGATGGCGCAAAATAATTAGGGGGTGAGGTGGTGAGGATGATGCAAAGAGTTTGCACAGGGATATAGACAGGTTAAGTGAGTGGACAAGAACTTGGCAGATGGAATATAGCATGGGGAACTGTGAGGTAATGCACTTTGGCAGGAAGAATAAAGGAACTGAGTATTATTATAATGGAGAAAGGCTGCAGAAAGCTACAGAAAAGAGGATTGCGGGAGTCCTCATCCACGAATCACAAGAAGTTAGCATCCAAGTTGGACTGATTTGGCTAAAGGTGTTTCCAAGGTGGATGACTCAATGAATCTAGGTTCAGCTAACAATGGGGAAGGCAAATGGGTGTGGCACGGTGGCTCAGTAGTTAGCAATGCTGCCTCACAGTGCCGGGGGCCATGTTCAATCCCTGCCTCGGGCAACTGCCTACTAGAGTTTGCACGTTCTCCCCATGTCTATGTGGGTTTCCTCCGGATGCTCTGGTTTTCTCCCACAGTCCAAAGATGTGCAGGTCAGGTGAGTTGGCCATGCTAAATTTCCTGTAGAGGAATGGGTCTGGGTGGGTTACTCTTCGGGGGGTCAGTGTGGACTTGTTGGGCCGAAGGGCCTGTTTCCATACAGTAGGGAATCTAATCAAATGGAATAGTGGCCTTTATTTAAAAGGGAATGGAATATAAAATAGTGAGGTTTTGCCAAAATTATATACGACACTAATCAGACTGCATCTGAAATATGATGAACAGATTTAGGTCGCTTATCTAAATAAATATGTACTAGCAGTGGAGGCAGTCCAGAGAAAGTCCATGAGGTTGATACCACATATGGGCTGCCTGTCCTTTAAGGAGAGGCTGAGTCAATTGGGCCTGTAGTCATTGGAATGTTGAAGAATGAGACATACCTTATTGAAACATGGAAGATTCTTAGGGGACTTGACAGGGGAGATGCAGTAAGGTTGCTTTCCTTGTGAGATTAGATTAGATTCCCTACACTGTGGAAACAGGCCCTTTGACCCAACAAGTCCGCACCCATCCTGCAAAGAGCAACCCACCCAGACCCATTCCCCCGAACTAATACACCTAACTCTATGGGCAATTCAGCATGGCCAATTCACCTGACCTGCACATCTTTGGAGAAAACCTGAGCACCCAGAGGCAACCCACACAGACACGGGGAGAACGTGCAAATTCCACACAGACAGTTGCCTGAGGCTGGAATCGAACGTGGGTCCCTGCTGCTGTGAGGCAGCAGTGCTAACCACTGAGCCACCGTGACCAGAGGCAGTCATTACAGAAAACGTGGTCACACATTTAAATCAGAGATGAGGAGGAATTTCTTCTTTTAGATGGTAGTGAACCTGTTTAACGCAGAGGGCTGTGAGATTGGGTCCTCAAGTATATTCAAGGCTGAGACAGACAGAGTGTTAATCAGTAAGGGGAATCAAGGCTACGGGGAAAAGGCAGGAGAGTGGTTTTGAGGATGGTGAGATCAGCCACGATCTCATTGAATAACAAAGTAGACTCAGTGGACTGCACGTCAAAGAGTGTGGTGCTGGAAAAGCACAGGGGTCAGGCAGCATCCGAGGAGCAGGAGAGTCGACGTTTCGAGCATAAGCCCTTCATCAGGAATGAGGCTTGTGGGCCGGGGGGCTGAGAAATAAATAGGGGGTGGGGCTGGGGGAAGGCAGCTGCGAATGTAATAGGGAGATGGAGGTGGGGATGACAGTGATAGGTTGGACAGGAGGGTGGAGCAGATAGATGAGATGGAAGATGAACAGGTAGGACAGTTCAAGAACGTGGTGCCAAGTTGGAAGTTTGGGATTGGAATAAGGTGGGGGGAGAGGAAATGAGGAAACTGGTGAAACCAACATTGATCCCGCGTGGTTGGGGGGTCCCAAGGTGGAAGATAAGGCGTTCTTTCTCCAGGCATCTGGTCGTTAGAGTTTGGCGATGGAGGAGGCCCAGGACCTACATGTCCTTGGTGGAGTGGGAGGGGGAGTTAAAGTGTTCAGCCGCCAGTGGGGTTGGCTAGTGTGGGTGTCCCAGAGATGTTCTCAAAAACAATCTGCAACGCCTCATCTTCCACCTGTGACCCCCCAACCACACAGGATCAATGTGGATTTCACTAGTTTCCTTTCCTCCCCCCACCTTATCCCAATCCCAATGTTCCAACTCGGCACTGGCCTCTTGAATGGTCCTACCTGTCCATCTTCCTTCCCACCTGTCTGCTCCACCCTCCTCTCTGACCTATCACCTTCACCCTCACCTCCATCTACCTATTGAACTCTCAGCTATCTTCCCCCTCCCAGCCCCACCCCCCTCCCATTTACCTCTCAGCCCCCTTGGCCCACAAGCCTCATTTCTGATGAAGGGTTTACGCTTGAAACATCAATTGTCCTGCTCCTCGGATGCTGCCTGACCGGCTGTGCTTTTCCAGCACTACACTGTTTCACTCTGATCTTCAGCATCTGCAGTCCTCACTTTCTCCTCCTTAATATGGCCTACTGCTGCTTCCATGTTGCGTGGTCTGATGGTCTCAGTACAACTAATCCTTTCAGACCAATTACTTGGTTCAGCACCTGCAAACTATCAGCCTGAAAGCTTGAGCAGCCTTTTAAAACATTATGTTTGTGGAGCCAGAGATTCTTCTGAATGTACACAAGCAACATGCACTCAGAATGTAGAGGTGTTGGCCTCATGATATTATCGCTTGACTATCAATCCTGAGACCCAAATAATGTTCTGGGGAGTTTGGGTTCAAATCCCACCATAGCAAATGGTGTAGTTCAAATCTAGTAAAACTCACCAATTAAAAGCCTAACAAAGGTCATGAAATGACTGGGGAGGAGAATGTCCATTTGGTTTTGAAAAAGAGTCACATGTCTTGGAATGTTAACTCTCTCCACAGATGCTGCCAATCCTGCTGAGTTTCTCCAGAAGCTTCTATTTTTGTTCCATCCGGTTTACTCACGTCCTTTAGGGAAGGAAACATCCCATCTTCACCCACTCTGGCCCAAACGTGACTCCAGACCCACAGCAATACAACTGACTCTTAACTCCCTTCCGGGCAATTAGGGATGAGCAATAAATGCTGGCCTAGCCAATGAGGCCCTCATCCTGTGAATGATTTTAAGAAAAACTAAAAGTCTAATTCCTTCCATGGAATGCAGCCTCATTAATTCTTTCATTTTCAGTTTTTTTATTTCAGAATTGCAGCATCAATGGTGCTTTGCTTTCTTTAGGAGACGCTTTATACCTAGTGAAGGCCAACCTTTCAATCATTTGTAAAAAATTCTATCTTACAGCATACAATTTATTGTCAGTTGCAGAGTGAATAAGAGGTGGGAGACACATCATCTTAAATTTGTCTATTTGGCAGCACATTGTGAATTATTCATTTGCACGCCTACCTGCTTATTATATGTAATATGTAATAACATTGCTCTTTGAAACAATTTTCCTTTCACTCTGTATTCATAGAGTCATAGAGCTGTACAGTATGGGAACAGACCCTTCGGTTCAACTTGTCCATGCCGACCAGATATCCTAAATTAATTGAGTCCCATTTGCCAGCATTTGATTCATATCCCTCTAAACATTTTCTTTTCATGTAGCCATCCAGATGTCTTTTAAATTTTGCAATTCGCATTGTATTCACCAAATAGAAGTTTATAAAATCGTGAGGGGCATGGATAGGATGAATAACCATGTATTTTTCCCAGGGTAGGGGAGTCCAAAACTAGAGGGCATAGTTTGAGGTGAGAGGGAAAGATTTGAAAAGAATTTGAGGGCAAACTTTTTCACACAGAGGGTAGTACGTGTATGGATTGAGCTGCCAGAGGAGGTGGTGGAGGCTGGTACAATTACAACATTTAAAGGGCATCATAAATAGGAAGTTTCTTAGAGGGATATGGACCAAATGCTGGCAAATGGAAGTAGCTCAGTTTAGGATATCTGATTGGTGCAGATGAGTTGGACCAAAGGGTCTGTTTCAATGCTGTACAATTCTATGACTCTATGTTTTATTCTATGATTCTATGTTTTTCAGCAAATGGTCATCACTGACATCTCCAATCATGGTTTTCCAACTGGGAGCACAGTTACAGAATGAACCTGAACTTTTGGGAGGGTCATTGATAATATTCCTGAATGCCCAGCCAGCTTTAAGTGTCATCTGTTGCCCAATATCACAAAGTCTTGTAAATTTACACAGCACACCGTTAAGGTATAGCACTAACGTTTGATTAACAGGGACGTGAAGTACAAGACCAAGACATTTACGGGGTTAAACTTGGATAATGTGACTCTAACTGGAGTCTTGTGTCTAATTCTGGGCTATACACTGTGAGAATGAAATTAGAGAGAGTGCAGAAATGATTCACAAGAATGATTATAAGGATGAGGAACTTTATTGAGGCCGATAGACCCGAGAAGTTGGACACTTGAAGAAATTGAGGGGAGACTTGATTGAGGTGAAGGAGGAGGTGTGGTTTTTCAGGTAATTGGCAAGTGAAACAATGTTGGCATGAGGAGAAACAATGAAAGTAACTGAGGGCTGGAATGCACTGTCTGAGAGAATGGTGGGGGCAGATGCAAATGAGGCATTCAAAAAAGAATTGGACTGTTATCTGAAAAAGGAGGAACATGCAGGGTCACAGCAGAATTTCCCCAGGGCAGGATTGACTGGTACACGGAGTCATATTTTGAAGATATTAGGTGGAAAGTATAAAGGAGACATCAGAGGTAGGTTCTATACGCAGAGAGTTGTGAATGCATGGAATGCATTGCCAGCTGTGGTGGTGGAAACGAAGTCATTGGGGACATTTAAGCGACTGCTGGACGTGCACATAGATAGCAGTGAGTTGAGGGGTGTGTAGGTTAAGTTATTATATTTTACGTTAGGATTAAGTCTCGGCACAACATCGTGGGCCTAACGGCCTGTTCTGTGCTGTACTTTTCTATGTTCTAGAATTTGGGAGAGTTGCTCTGGATAGATGACTTAGTCAGAGAGATGGTGCAGGCATGATGGGCCGAACAGACTCTTTGGCCCTGCAACCATTCTGTGAAGTGAACAAAACTCAGCACACAATGCTCAGCGCATCACGGACTCCCAACACGGTCACTCCTTCATCTTCCCTGTGCATCAAAAGCCTACACACTCCCCTTCGATAATATCTGAAACGGCATTCCCTGCAGACTGAGTGTGTTCCATCACTCCGAGATTCCATGTGCGGCGACTGGTATCAGCAAACCGATCGCGGCGTTGGCTTCCGATTCCGGAAGTCTCTGCTGCCCACTGTCACTGGACATCCGTGAAGAAGATTAGTGGGAATCCTTAAGCTGTACCCTGACTGTTCCCTGCTGATCAGTTACACTGTGTACTTTGCAAACCTGCTGAAATATAGTGGGGTTTTGAGTTTGTGCCTCACCATGACTGTGGATAATATGACAATGTGATGCACTGCTAAGGTTTCCTGCTTCAGTGAAGGATTTAGCCAGGATGAAAAAGACTTACACCCACAAATACTGGAAACAGCGAAGTAAGTTTTGTATCTCAATGAAATGTGTAATGACTCAGCGTGGCCTGTATTTTCTCAGCTCTCTTTACTCCATCCTCCCCTGACATGACAAGTTCCAGGTCACTTGCTCCACTGAACTGAGCAGGCCTCTGTGACAGTGGGTTCTTTCACAAGAGAAGCCCCTGTCTTCAGTCTTACATTTGCTTCATGTGTTACATTTCACTTTCACCAGACAGTCTGAAACGAGTAAGATATACGTCAGGAGTCAAGCACCAACTAAACGAGAAACAAAACAAAGGAGTCAGTCAGAAAGTCACAAAAAAAATGGTGGTCTTTAGTACAACACAAAGTCACAATTTCCACCTTTCTCCTCCCCCCACTGCCAGCAACTCTGGTGTCTCCAAAAGGCATTGTGTAGCTAGAACATAAGCACAAAGCAAAATAGACATTAGAGCACGCTTTTCTGTTCCTTTAGTCTGATCTGGCATTCAAAATCATCAATGGTTAATCTACTCCCTCAGTTCCACTTCCGACTCAAGTTAATCTTTTGTCTTACTTCCGTCACAAGACTGTCAATGAAATCCATATTGAAAGGAAGCCACAGAAATGGGCCTGAATCTGTTCATCAGTGGTCTCATCGTTTAGACCAGCTTCGTGGATAACAGTGCACTCTCAGAACTAACACCATGTGATTGGTGTTGGAGATCGATTGGTTAAGATGGAGGGCTCTTGTAGCTTTGGGACCACCCACCCTTCCTCTTCCCACGAGTCCAGGTTGAATGAACCTCAGACGAGGGGCGGTATTCTGTGCAATTGTGCTTCTGAACGCCTCCATTTCTGCCCCTGCCGTTTACTTTGGAAAGGGGAAGTGGACACTGTACTCCTTATGAAGGAATTAAGGTAAGCATCAGAAAACTATCTGAAAGCTGACAGATTTCCAAAACAGATTCAAGCTGACAACCTCCAAGAAGAAGCGAGGAGACAAGAATTAGATTAAACAAAAGTGAAAACAGCGAGAAATAATCTTTCCTGCATCTCATCTTAAGCTAAATCCTATTCATTCTCTTCTAATATTATCCTTTACAATACTGTCAGCCACACAACGTTCCAGACATCAGCATAGTTGTCCAGTGATGGTACATTAGCATTCAGTTGTTCAGTGTGTGATTATGTCAGTTTGGCACTGATCAGTGTGCTAAATAGATTATACTTGGGAGAATAGAAGTGAAGAAACTAGAAAAAGTTAGCAAAGAACATAGAACATTACAGCGCAGTACAGGCCCTTCGGCCCTCGATGTTGCGCCGACCTGTCATACCAATCTGAAGCCCATCCCACCTACACTATTCCATGTACGTCCATATGCTTGTCCAATGACGACTTAAATGTATTTAAAGTTGGCGAATCTACTACCGTCGCAGGCAAAGCATTCCATACCCTTCCTACTCTCTGAGTAAAGCAGCGTGAGCTGAAGTATGGAGCAGACATTTCAAAGCCTTATGAACAGAAACACTGACCTACGTAGAAACCTGACTCATTGCTGCAGAGATGTGAGATAAAAAATATACAACTTGTGCCTAATTATTTGTCTTAGTGACGTGGAGAACTGCTCCAGATTGCCAAGCCCTAGGCTGCTATGTGCAACTATGTTGGGTTCTGGCAATTTGTGTCTCCCAGGTTCTCAGAGCATGGCCTTGCTGATTTTCATTGTTGCAATAAAATGGATAAATAAATACTAATTTGATTTCTACTTTAGTGCCAGGAAGAAAAAGGATTTTGCAAAAAGAAGCATAAACTTTGAGGCCACCCCATGATATAAAGATTGAGAATCTCAAAAACCTGAATCGTCTTTTCTTTAGTTCCCTCATTATCAGAAGATGTCAGTTTCATAGAATCCCTACAGTGTGGAAGCAGGCCATTCAGTCCTTCGAGACCACACCTGACCATCCAAACAGCATTCCACACCCTCCTTGTAATCCTGCATTTCCCATGGCAAATCCCCCTGACCTACACATCTTTAGATTGAGGGAGGAAACTGGAGCATCCAGAGGAAGCTCACAGGGACAGCCTGAAAATTCCACACAGACTGTTGCCTGAGGGTAGTATTGAACTGGGTCCTGGTGCTGTAAGACAGCAGTGCGAACCACCAAGGGCTGTGCTGCCTTCATCCAAAGGTTAGGTGGATTAGACACATGTGAGGTTTCACGGATAGGTTTGAGGGTCTGGGTGGGATGCTCTTTGGTGGGTCAGTGCAAAATGATGGGCCAAGTGGCCTCTTACCTCACTGTAGGTATTCTACGATTACTATGTATAAAATATTAAGATGGCATAAACAAGATAAATGCATATATTTTGTTCAAAGCAGGGCAGGGCAATAGCGACAGCAGAAATAAAAGAATCCCTACAGTGTGGAAACAGGCCCTTTGGCCCAACAAGTCCACACCAACCCTCTGAAGAGTAACCCACCCAGACCAATTCCCCCTACCTTAACATAGACATCCCTGAACACTACAGGCAATTTATCATGGCCAATTCAACTAACCTGCACATCTTTAGACTGTGGGAGGAAGCCAGAGTAAACCCACTCAGACACAGAGAGAATGTGCAAACTCCACACAGACAGTCCCCTGAGGCTGGGATTGAACCCAGGCCTCTGGCGCTGTGAGGCAACAGTGCTAACCACTGAGCCACTGTGCCCGTGCTGTAATGATGAAAAGCAAATTAGAAACTGGTTCCCAGGTGAATATTTTCGATGAATCTATCAAGTAACAAAGGCAAAGAACATGTATTAGTTTGTTTGTCGGTGTCATCTTCCTTCTAGATGTTGAGCTGGTGAACAGCTACCTCTGACTGCCCTGTGTTGTCATGACACAATTTCCATAGATCAACCACATCAGGTCCATAATACCCTCCATCCATTTTTGTTCTGCTGCGGTCTCCTATTTTATCTGTGGCTCCATTACAACATTCAAAAGACATTTGGATAAATACATGGACAGGAAAGGTTTGGAGCGATATGGCCCAGGAGCAGGCAGCTGGGACTAGTTTAGTTTGGGATTATGGTCGGCATGGACTGGTTGGACTGAGGGGCCTGTTTCCGTGCTGGATGACTCTATGACCTTATGTTGACTATTCTCTTTTGTGTTCACATTGTGAATGCAGTTAGCTTATCAAGTCTCTTTGTTCGTTGTCTCTGTCTCCAAGGCAGACAACATGGATAACAAAACGTCCTATCCCGGCATTCATTTCCTCAGATACAGCTTCAGTTTCTTTGATGTTAACACATGGTTTGTTTTGACAAAAAAAAATTGCAGTGTTTAAAAATATGTTTGAATATAGCGATGGCTCTGATTCATTTAGATGTTTGAGAGGTCTACCCTCCAGCCCTCGAGGAAACTAGAGCTCTCAAAAACCAAATGGAAGGTTTGAGCTACAGGAAGAGGCTGAATAGGCTGGGGCTGTTTTTCCTGGAGCATCAGAGACTGAGGGTGACCTTATAGAGGTTTATAAAATCATGAGGGGAATGGATAGGATAAATAGCTGAAGGGAGGACTGCAGATCAGAGTCACGATTAGAGTGGTGCTGGAAAGGCACAATGGGTCAGGCAGCATCCAAGGAGCAGGAAAATCGACGATTTGGGCAAAAGCCCTTCATCAAAAGCCCTTCACCACTCTAATCTTGACACAAAATACCTGAAGTGTTTTCCCCAGAGTAGGGGAGTCCAAAACTAGAGGGCATAGGTTTAAGGTGAGAGAGGAAAGGGACCTGAGGGGAATGGTGCATGTATGGAATGAGCTGCAAGAGGAAGTTACAACATTTAAAAGGCATTTAGACAGGTAGATGAATAGGAGAGATTTAGAGGGACATGCACCAAATGCAGGAAAGTGGGACTGGTTCAGTTTAGGGATCCTGGTCGGCGTGGACAAGTTGGGTGAAGGATCTGTTTCCATGCTGTATGACTCTAAGAATCCTTGCACTGAGATTGCCGACTTGCTTGGTGCATTTTGAAATCATAGTCATAGAGTCATAGAGTTTTGCAGCTTGGTAAGAGCTGGTCCATCCTTATGACAGAGGTTCCTTTACCATCTCTTCAGACAGTGAGCATCAGAAATCCTGTTCCTCCTCCCCCAACCAGCAAATGCTGACACTCATGCATCCTGATGACAGATTAACAGATTCAGTCTGCTCCCACTCTCTCAATTGCATTGCATTCCAAAGTCTGACAATACACTGCCTCATTAACATTTTTGTACCTAGCCAATTCTTTCATCGTTTACCTTAAGTCAACTTCCCTGTGTTACTGAGTCAGCTGACAGGATAGATAGTTTGCAATTACTTACCTTACTAAATGCCCTCATAATTTTCACACGATCACCAGATAAAGGTCCAAGAGCAGGCCATTAGGATTATAACATTGAGAATGAGGTTCAGCCATGATCATATTGAATGGCAGTATGCTTTCCTTTATTGGACAGAGCATTGAGTATGGAGTTGGGAGGTCATGTTGCAGCTGTACAGGACATTGGTTAGGCCACTTCTGGAATATTGTGTGCAATTCGGGTCTCCCTCCTATAGGATGGATGGTGTGAAACTTGAAAGGGTTCAGAAAAGATTTACAAGGATGTTGCCAGGGTTGGAGGGTTTGAGCTATAGGGAGAGGCTGAACAGGCTGAGGCTGTTTTCCCTGGAGCCTCAGAGGCTGAGAGGTGACTTTACTGTCAGAGGTTCATAAAATCATGAGGGACATGGATAGAGTAAATAGACAAGCTCTTTTCCCTGGGTTGGGGGAGTCCAAAACTAGAGGCTATAGGTGTAAGGTGAGAGGGGAAAGATATAAAAGGGACCTAAGGGGCAACATTTTCATGCAGAGGGTGGTGCGTGTATGGGATGAGCTGCCAGAGGAAGTGGTGGAGGCTGGTACAATTGTAACATTTAAAAGGCATTTGGATGGGTATATGAATAGGAAGGGTTTAGAGGAATATGGGCCAGGTGCTGGAAAATGGGACTAGATTAGGTTAGGATATCTGGTTGGCATGGACGGGTTGGACCGAAGGGTCTGTTTCTGTGCTGTACGTCTCTATATCTCTATGATTCTAATCGATTGAAAGGGCCTCCTCTTGGCTTCTGTGTTTCCATACACACCTCCCCATCTTCCCTCCGATTCCCATTGTTGTGTTTGGCAAGCATCCAGCTGCTGATTTATGTCCAATCATATACAGCAGCCTCTGCGCCTGCTTGGAAATCATCTCCCAGCAGCAGAGCGGATTTTCATTCTGAATGACTGCAGGGGAAACCCAAACCTCTCCTTAAACCACTAGCGTCAGAGATTTCATTTTGTTCTCGGCTGGTGGCGATTTATGAGGGGATTGTTACTCCGGTAAGTAGGAGTGAAAGCAATGTCTGGCTGGGATTCATGCACTAAAGGGTATATTTAATAATTCCCCCCCACCCGCAATGGATCGTGGTGGTTGCCAATTCTTTACAGCTCAGATTGAGTTGCAAAGAAAGTGGGCAAAGTACTTTGCGTTCTCAGTCAATCGTCATACAACTCTATTCTTTGATCAAACAGAATTAGTTTGCAAATTTAAGGATATGTTTAGATCTACACGCACCTGAGCCTTTCAAGGAAATACCATGAGAGAGCAGGATACAAATGTCAGTGGAATTGAGTGGTGCTCAGTCCTACTTTCTTGAAACAGTGCCACATTCAATCTTTTGCTCTCCTTTACGCTACGGTTGCAACCGAATTTAAATCCGTTTAATCCTGCTCTACCAGTGGGGATGGGCTGTGGAGCAGCTTTCACATTGGAAGGTTGTTGGGTTAGTCCTGTAGGCCCCAGCTCAGCCCGTGTTCTCTTTGTACTAACAGGTTGCCTGGCAGATGGATTCACCTTATGAGAATGCCATTGGTTAATCTTGGAAAGCTGACCCAGAGTTCTGAAAGTCTTTCATTTTCAATTCGCAGCTCAGCTCCCACAGTGATGTCCTCTATACAAGCAGATTCTTTTTGTATTCTCTTGTTGGATAGTGTTGGCTGGGTCAGCATTTATTGCTCATCCCTAGCTGCCCTTGAGAGGGGGGTGGTGAGCTGTCTTCTTAAACTGTTTTAACCTTGCTGAAAAACTATTTTAAATGAAATATCCATACTTGGGTCATCAATTGTTAAAGCTGAAAAATGTGTTGCTGGAAAAGTGCAGCAGGTCAGGCAGCATCCAAGGAGCAGGAGAATCGACGTTTCGGGCATAAGCCCTTCTTCAGGGAGGCTTATGCCCGAAACGTCGATTCTCCTGCTCCTTGGATGCTGCCTGACCTGCTGCGCTTTTCCAGCAACACATTTTTCAGCTCTGATCTCCAGCATCTGCAGTCCTCACTTTCTCCTCATCAATTGTTAAAACCTGTTTCAATTTGAGATGCGCGAGTAGGACCTTGACTTTCCTGTAGCTGGTCATTGTAACAGTGTCCTGCCCATGTGCCCATGTGTCTGTCCTCGGCATGCTGCTGTGTTCCAGTGAATCACAGCGCAACCTGGAGGAACAACATCTCATCTTCAAACTAGTCACTTTTACAGCATTCTGGACTTAATATTGAGTTCAACACCTTCAGATTGTGAACCCAGTCCCATTCCTTCCCTTTCTTGTTACATTCTCTGTCACCATACCATCTCCCCCCTCCCCGAACCCCAGTGGGACTGTCTGTCCTTTCCAGTCTGGCAGTTAGACACACCATTATTCTGCCATTCTCACATTCTGATCACTTAACCCGAACTATCAATATCTTTTGTCCAACAGCACTCCAACTCCACCCCACCCGCAACAATCACATAAATGCTGCCCCCGTCACACTTCACATCAGCTCTGATGAAGGGTCATCTCAACTTGAAACGTTAGCTTGCTCTCTCTCTGTGGATGCTGTGTGACCCGCTGTGATCTCCAGCATTTGTTTTTTTTCAGGACAGATTTGCTTTGGATGCTGCCTGACCTGCTGTGCTTTTCCAGCACCACTCTAATCCAGACTCGGATTTCCAGCATCTGCAGTCCTCGTTTTTACCTAATAATTTGTTTTTCCCTCATCTCAAGATCTGCTTGTTTGCATATCTCAAAGAACTAATTAAAAAATGGAATGAATTTCTCCTTCAATATTACTCACACAGGCAATTCCATACAACCCAAATGACTCAGCTAATTACTGTTATTATAGACTAGAACAAGATGCCTTCAAAATATATTAAGGAGAGAACCTAGAACTTCACCTTTTCTTAAAGACAAGTGCCAGGTGTTTCTTTCCAAATGCAATTCAATTGGTTGAACTACCAGACTTGAAGCAAAACACCCTTTATTCAAACACTATAGTTAAAACACAATGAAAGAAAAAAAAAATTGGTTTAGCTGTAACTCTATTGAAAAAGTTAACGGAATAATAGACTATTGTACGACTAAACTGTAACTGTTCCAGTTTGGTAAGGCCTTTTCTGGAATACTGTGTCCAGTTCTGGGTTGTCCAGTTATTATGGACTAGGCCAGACCACTCAAAACATTCTTAAGCAGGAAGCCCCAGACCATACTTTTGCAACTTATTTTGTTAAGTGTACCATGAAAATTACCCAAAGTAAGTTAGCAAGGTTGACTGTTGAAACTTTATTGCTGGAACAGCACAGCAGGTCAGGCAGCATCCAGGGAACAGGAGATTCGACATTTCGGGCACAGGCCCTTCTTCAGGAATGAGGAAAGTGTGTCCAGCAGGCTAAGATAAAAGGTAGGGAGGAGGGACTTGGGGGAGGGGCGTTAGAAATGCGATAGGTGGAAGGAGGTCAAGGTGAGGGTGATAGGCCGGAGTGGGGGTGGGGGCGGAGAGGTCAGGAAGAAGATTGCAGGTTAGGAAGACGGTGTTGAGTTCGAGGGATTTGACTGAGACAAGGTGGGGGGAGGGGAAATGAGGAAACTGGAGAAATCTGAGTTCATCCCTTGTGGTTGGAGGGTTCCTAGGCGGAAGATGAGGCGCTCTTCCTCCAACCGTCGTGTTGCCATGGTCTGGCGATGGAGGAGTCCAAGGACCTGCATGTCCTTGGTGGAGTGGGAGGGGGAGTTGAAGTGTTGAGCCACGGGGTGGTTGGGTTGGTTGGTCCGGGTGTCCCAGAAGTGTTCTCTGAAACATTCAGCAAGTAGGCGGCCTGTCTCCCCAATATAGAGGAGGCCACATCGGGTGCAGCGGATGCAATAAATGGTGTGTGTGGAGGTGCAGGTGAATTTGTGGCGGATATGGAATGATCCCTTGGGGCCTTGGAGGGAAGTAAGGGGGGAGGTGTGGGCGCAAGTTTTGCATTTCTTGCGGTTGCAGGGGAAGATGCCGGGAGTGGAGGTTGGGTTGGTGGGGGGTGTGGACCTGATGTAGGAGTCACGGAGGGAGTGGTCTTTTCGGTACGTTGATAGGGGAGGGGAGGGAAATATATCCCAAGTGGTGGGGTCCATTTGGAGGTGGCAGAAATGACGACGGATGATACGCTGTATATGGAGGTTGGTGGGGTGGTAGGTGAGGACTAGTGGGGTTCTGTCCTGGTGGCGATTGGAGGGGCGGGGCTCAAGGGCAGAGGAGTGGGAAGTGGAGGAGATGCGGTGGAGATTTTAAACCAGGTTTTAAACCAGACAAAAATTTATTCACAAAATTACACAATGAAACACAAAGAACAGAATAAGGAACCCCTACAGAACACAGTCTATCCAAACTAGACTTAACTATGCTGTTCTGAATACACACCACAGTCCCACTAAGCAAACTACCTTAAAATACAGTAAAAAAGATGGAACGGATGCTTACAGGTTGAAGTTGGAAGGGCAGAAAGAGAGAGAGCCTCTTGACCCAGTCCACGGCTGAGCTTCTAACTGGTTCTGGACTGAACTGCTCAGCTAGACAGCTGACCACTCCCCTTCCATTATACTTGTCACTTCTAAAACATGACCACTGTGGCCTGAAGTCTCATCTGTTTACATATAAACAAAAGGCCCCTCAAAATCCTTTTCATCTCTGCACCAAGCTACTCTAATTGGAGCCCAGCCCGTTTACAACCCTCCTGAAAAATAATCAAGGACACAGCATCCTTGAGAAAAGGAACAGCTTTTGGCAAAAAAGGTCCAGCTTTGTGACACAGTTATCGGAAGGATAATATTAGGTAGGAGAGGCTTCAGAAGAGATTTTCCAGGATGTTTCCAGGTATGAAAGCCTGGTAGGCTGGGACTTTTTTCACTGGAGCCTAGGAGGTGAGAGGTGACTTTATAGAGGTTTATAAAGTCATGAGAGGTAAAGGTGAATGTTCCATTAGATGTCTTTTCCTTAGTTTGGGGGATTCAGGACTAGGAGGTACATTTTAAAAGTGACCAGACAGATACTTAAAAAGGACATGAGGGGCAAATCTTTTACATAGAGGATGGAATGAACTTCCAGAAGAAGTGGTGGATGTGGGCATAATCATATTTAAAAGACACTTGGATAAGTACATAAATAGGAAACGTTTGGAGGGATCTGGGTCAGGAGGAGGCAGGTGGGACTAGTTTAGTTTGGGATTATGTTTGGCATGGACTGGTTGGATCGAAGGGTCTGTTCCTGTGCTGTATGACAATATAATAACATCCCATACGTGCACCCTTGTCAAAGGCAAATTCAGAAACGTCTCACATACAACACCAGCAGCTGAAAGAGTTTCCCTAGGTTTTAGCTGTAACTAAAGAGAAAAAAAAAGCTTCCACTGCTACTGAAATGAAAAAGTTCTGATTCTATGGGAGCTTGACCCCATCCATTCAGTCTGCTTCTATTGTTCCAACTTTTATTTTTAAAAAACCCAATGCCTCAGAAGTTGTTTACTCTAGTGGGCCTTGTGCAGACTGCTTGGCACTTCTGCTTTAAAGGCTGTCTTAAAAAAAAAGAACAAAATACACCTCTTTAAGCCATAGTATCTTCACACTGTGTATGGTGCTGTTTGTATTTTGCCCACGTTTGTCCACATGAGAGACAGCAAAATGAAAAGCAAAATACTGCAGAAGCTGGAAATCTGAAACAAACAGGAAGCATGCCAGAGAAACTCAGTAGGTGTGGCAGTATTTGTAGAGAGAGAAAAACAGAGGTGATGTTGCAAGTCCAATATGACACTTGCTATAAAAGGGTCAAAGCTAGGGTTTAGGGTTAGGTTTGGACAAAAAACATTAACTCAGTTTCTCTCTCCTCAGATGCTGTTAGACCTGCTGAGTTTCTCCAGCAATCTCTGTGTGGATATCCCACAAGTATTCAGGTTCTTTGTGAGTAAGATATCTGAAGTTTATTTACAACACTATCTCTAAGGCTACAAGACTTACTGCACATTGTCTGGGTCCTATGTTTCCTGATACTATTGCACATTATAAACCCATATGATTAACTGAATACACTCAGTCCATTAGATAACAATCAAGACTAGATGTTGCTATGTCATGTGACTGTCTTAAAGGTACAGGTCTGTCTGCTCTGTGACCTATGCCACAATACAACAGCTCATATGGAATCTTCCTGTGTACAGAAATGACTGTCTTGTTTTCCATGCAAGTTGGCTGTTGCTGGTCTAACATTTATTGCTCATCTCTAACTACCCCTTCCGGAGGTGGTGGTGCACATGCCCTCTTGAACTGCTGCAGTCTATGTGGATGATAATGACCTTTGCAGCGGTTTTGATGGGATTGAGTGGCTAGGTAGGCCAATGATCAACTCTCCTGCTCCTCGGATGCTGCCTGACCGGCTGTGCTTTTTCCAGTGCCACACTTCATCGACTCTGCCCTCTGCCATGGCCCAGCGAGTCACCCAGTTGTATCAAATTGCCGACAAAGTTGAAACAATGAACTCAGAGAACCCGGCATTAACCATGGCATCAGAAACGCCAACAGCAAGCTCAGCTCTGTTGATACTACAAAGTCCATTTAGCCGGTAACTGAGGACTTGTGCCAAAACTTAGAGAGCTGCCCAATAGACCAATCAGGCAACATGAATGGAAAATGGTGATCTCTGTGAGGATATCTGAATCGCTCTAAAATAGAAAACATCGAGTATAGAGTCGGAAGAACAACACAACTTCGATTTTTTTCCTATTAATTAAACTGCTGCAGTCCATTAGCTTAAACAAAATAACGTAGGGACATTGGGCTGCAGTGAAAGTATTTGGAGTGGAATAAGGTCCCTTTAGTATTCTTTAGAGGGAGTAATATGAGATTACTCAAACGGGAAGTCACGGTAGCAGAGCTCACACCTGTGATATTTCCAAGGTCCCTGCTGCGCACATGTCCAGGAGCTGCAGATACTGACTGACCCTGGCGATGGAGCTGGATCTCACTGTGGGAGCATCCACAATGCTGAGATCATCATGGGCAACACCTTCGGCGTGGTACTCACAGCACGGCTAGAGACTGAAAAGGTACAATGGGAATGGGTGACCACGGGCAGATTAGAGGAAGGCAGGGAATTCAGGAGTCCCCTGTGGCTGTCCACCTCTCCAACAGATATACCAATGTAGATACTGCTGAGGGAGGTGACCTCTCAGGTACAACAGTGGGAGCCAGGTCCCTGCATCGTGGTGGCTCAGATACACTAGACGGGAAGAAGAAGAATGGCAGGACTATAGTGATAGGGGGGTTCAATATTCACGGGAACAAGGAAGTATCTCTAATGGCACAAAGGAGATTCCTGTACATTATGTTACCTCCCTGGTCCAGGGTAACTTAAACAGGTCATTCTGAAGGGGAAAGTGAACAGCCAGTGGCCGAGGTACATGTCAGTACCAACGGCATTAATTAAAAATAGGATAGAGGTCCAATAAATAGAGTTTAGGGAGTTAGGATCTAAATTAGAAAGTAGAACCTTAAAGGTAGGAATCTCAGTATTACTCCAAGTGCCGTGATCTGACAACCATTAAAGTAACAGGAGATACAGCTGATAAATAGATTAGATTACTTACAGTGTGGGAACAGGCGCTTCGGCCCAGCAAGTCCACGCCAAAGTGCAACCCACCCCCTACACCTAACACTACAGGCAATTTAGCATGGCCAATTCACCTAACCTGTACATTTTTGGATTTTTTTAGATTAGATTAGATTACTTACAGTGTGGAAACAGGCCCTTCGGCCCAACAAGTCCACACCGACCCGCCGAAGCGCAACCCACCCATACCCCTACATTTACCCTTTTAACCTAACACTACGGGCAATTTAGCATGGCCAATTCACCTAACCCGCACATCTTTGTGACTGTGGGAGGAAACCGGAGCACCCGGAGGAAACCCACGCAGACACGGGGAGAATGTGCAAACTCCACACAGTCAGTCGCCTGAGTCGGGAATTGAACCCGGGTCTCTGGCGCTGTGAGGCAGCAGTGCTAACCACTGTGCCACTGTGCCACCCACGATTGTGGGAGGAAACCTACGCAGACACAGGGAGAATGTGAAAACTCCATACAGAGGCGGGAATTGAACGCGGGTCTCTGGCACGGTGAGACAACAGTGCTAACCACTGTGCCGCACAGCTGGCTGCATATTATACAGGGGAGGAGTTCACTTTCCTGGGACTGATCCTGGGGATGATGACATTGGAACAGGCAAAGGGATTGGGATCCTGAGAAAGATGATGGGGGAAGCGAGGATAGAAACAACAGATAGAAAAGTAAGAAGCACCCCATAGTAATAAAGAAAGTGGGCCTTGGAAATATTATGTTGACCGACGATAGTCTATTGCGCACAGTTCTGTGTTCTTATCTATGAACGGATATGCTTGCCAAAGAGAGAGTGCAGCATTGTGGGTCTATCTACAGCACATGGACTGAAGAGATTCAGAAAGGCAGCTCACCACCACCTTCTCAAGGGGCAATTAGGGATGGGCAGATGTCCATCAAGTGTCTGGACCAGCAAGTGACACCCATGTCCCATGAGTGAACATTTTAAAAATACACATACTCACATATACATGCACTTGCTCCCAACAATGCCCATGCAAGTATATACACACATACAACCCCATTTAACAAATACACAGAAGGCCATGGATGCACACACATACAAAAATGAAGGCTCATGTGTGATCATACAGTTACGTGCACACATAAGGAGGGAGTGGTATAAAGATTTTATCACTGGAGGAGGATCTAAAACCCCAGGGCAATGTTCTGCTGATGTAGGTTTTGAAAAACACCATGATACATTGTGAAATTTGAATTCAATAATAATCTGGAATAAATAGCTAATCTAATGATGACTGTGTTAACCACACTTCATTGTCATAAAAATCAATCAGACTCAGTTACATTCTTTAGGGAAGAAAATCTGCCATCCTTACCTGTCTATATGTGACACTAGATTCACAAGAATTTTAACCACCCGATAAACAATTAGAGATGGGGAATAAATATTAACAATGCTCACGTTCTGTGAATGTGAATCGCTGGCAATTCTCCTGCTCCTCGGATGCTGCCTGACCTGCTGTGCTTTTCCAATGCCTCACTTTTCGACAAAGTCATGAGAGTTCTACTGGACTGCTCGCTCATCAAAGAGAGAGAAGTGGTTTAGCCCATGGGTCACCATGACTCTGGTGAGGGGAGAGGTTGAGAAGGAGAGTCCTTCATAGTAACCTCAGACATTGCTGGCATTGAACCCACACATTGGCATTACTCTGCGCCGCAAACCAGCTGCTCAACCCCACCCCACTCCTCCTTTAGACAATGGTAGACAAGTTGGGGGAGAATGATGGTTATATCAAACAAGAAATATCCTTTTTTGATTGTGAACACTTTTGAGAGTTATGCTGTGCATGAGGAAAAAGAAAGACATGGCCTCAGTTATATTTTACATAATGTATGAATACTTTGCATTCATTGTCAATTAGAAATTTTCTTTGCAACATTAAGGGTACTCTATGGATCGAGTTTATGGGAAGATTGCTAATGTAATAATACTGGCCTCAACCATCCCCCAGTCAGCAGCTCACAGTTGGACACAGTGCAGCAGTGAACAGAAGTTTTGAGAACATACCAGCTTGGGCAGTCAAAGTTGATTTTTGTTTTAATGACTTGTTCGAAGAGTGCTGCTATTCTCGGCTGCTGCGTATTACCTGTCCAAATGAGCTGCATATGTGGGCAGGTTATGAGGTGTCCTTGTAGCTTCCAGTCTAAAGAGCAGGGACATGCAGCTCCTGATAAACTATATCACTACTGGTTGAACATGGCGAGCAACTGGGACTTGCTGAGAACAATTTGCACGAGAACAGATTGGCAAAGGCATTTTCAAAGCCCCTGATCTATAGGCATGGCCATTGCATTGATCCATTGAGAAGACAAGACATCTGCTGCAGAGTACTAACCAAAGGAAACAGCATGCAGGGAGAGGAGCACAGCTGGTTGTAAAGCTCCACATCACACTGACCGGGATGTAGGAGTGCTCAAATGTGGGCTTAATTCCAGAAGGTGGGCAGTTGGGAGGGGGAGTGCAGATTTATCCCCCTTCCTGAAGTATTGCAAATTCCACCAGTAGCCAGTTCATAGAATTTGAGCTTTATTCACCATACTGAGTAAGTGCTGCAGTGTTGGAAGCGCTGTTTTTCTCTGATGAGACAGTGAAACAGATCTGCCCTCTCACATGCTAATACAAATATCCCACGCCACTATCTTGAAGGACCACGAATTCCTCTCATCGTCCCAGTCAATATTTATTGCTAAGGAACAGAGGGACAAGTATGAAGGAGGAACTGAAAGAAATCCTTATTAGTCAGGAAATTATATTCAGTAAATTGATGGGATTAAAACCCGCTAAGTCCCAAGTGCATCCCAGAGCACTTAAGGAAGTGGCCCGAGAAACAGTGGATACATTTGTGATCATGTTACAGCATTCTGTAGACTCTGGAAGAGTTCCAATGGACTGGAGGGTAACTAATGTAACCCCATTCTTGAAAAAAGGAGGGAGAGAGAAAATGGGGAATTATAGGCCGGCTAGCCTGACATCAGTGTTGGGGAAAATGCCGGAGTCACTCATAAAGGATGATGTAATAACTGAGCATTTGGAAAGTGGGGACAGAATCGGTCCTAGTCAGCACAAATTCACTAAAGGGAAATCATACTTGACAAATCTTCTGGAATTTTTTGAGAATGTAACCAGGAGAGTAGACAATGGTGAATCAGTAGCTATTGTGTATCTGGACTTACAAAAGGCTTTTGACAAGGTTCCACACAAGAGGTTAGTGAGGACAATTACAGCTCATAGTGTCAGAGCTAATGGATGGAAATGGATAGAAAATTGATTGGCAGACAGGAAGCAGCGAGGTGGAGTAAACGAGTCCTTTTCAGAGTGGCAGGCAGTGATGAGTGGAGTACGGCAGGGTTGAGTTTTGGGACTCCAGTTGTTCACAATATACATTAACGTTTTGGATGAAAGAATTGAATGCAATAGCTCTGAATTTGTAGATGACACTGAACTGGGTGGCAGTGTGTGCTGTGGCGAGGATGCTAAGAGGCTGTAGGGAGACTTGGACAGATTGGCTAAGTGGGCAAATACTTAGCAAATGTAGTATAATGCAGATAAATGTGAGGTTATCCATTTTGGCCACAAAAACAGGAAAGCAGGTTCTTATCTGAATGGTGGCAGTTTAGGAGAAGGTGAGGTGCAACAAGACCTGGGTGTCATGGTGATACAATCACTGAAGGTTGGCATTCAGGTGCAGCAGGCAGTGAGGAAAGCTAATGGCATGTTGGTCTTCATAGTGAGAGGGTTGGAGTATCAGAGTAAGGATGTCTTGCTGCAGTTATACAAGGCCTTGGTGAGGCCACACCATGAGCTTGGTGTGCAGTTTTGGTCTCCTAGTCTGAGGATGGACACTTTTGCTAATGAGGGAGTTCAGCGAAGGTTCACCAGACTGATTCCTGGGAAGGCAGAGCTGACAGATGAGGAAAGACTGGGTCGACTGGGCTTGTACTTGCTGGAATTTAACAGAATGAGGGGATCTCATAGAAATATGTAAAACTGTGATGGGACTAGAAAGGCTAGATGTGGGAAGAATGTTGGGGAAGTCTGGAACAAGGGGTCATAGTCTAAGAATAAGGGGTAAGCAAGCCTGGACTGAAGAATTTCTTCACTCAGAGATTTGTGAATCTGTAGAATTGTCTCCCACAGGAAGCTGGTGGGGCCAGTTCATTAGATATATTCAAGGGGGAACTGGACATGGCCCTTGTGGATAAAGGGATCAAAGGGCATGGGGAGAGGGCGGCAATGGGATACTGAGATTGCAGGATCATCCATGATCATTTAGAATCATGGTGCAGGTTCGAAGGGCCGAATGGCCTACTCATACACCTATTTTCTATGTCTCTATGTTATCCATTAGCCAACATTGCAAGGACAGCATGGTGGCTGAGAGGTTAGCATTGCTGCCTCACAGTGTCAGGGACACGGGCTCAATTCCACCCTGGGTTGACAGTCTATGCATTTGTATGTTCTCCCCGTGTCTGTGCGGGTTTCCTCTGCGTACTCTGGTTTCTTCCCGCAGTCCAAACAATAGGCAGATTAGGAGAATTGGTTACACTAAATTGCTCATAGTGTGAAGGGTTGTGTAGGCCAGTTGGACAAGACATGGGAAATGCAGGGATGAGGTGGGTCTGGATGGGATGCTCTTCAGAGGGTCGGTGTGGACTTAATGGGTCGAATGGTCTGCTTTCACACAATAAGGATTCTATGAACAGTGATTCTATGGTCACAAGCACATTAGCATTACATGGGATCTTGCTGTGCACTGTTTGGCGGCTGCGTTTCTTACATTACAACAGTCACCGTCCTTCAGAAGTGCTTCATTGGCTGTGAAGCACATCTGGAGGCTGTGAAAGTGCCACATAAATTCAGTCTGTCTTTCAATCCATGCCTGGTGCTTTTCCCCACCTCATCCTGGAAATGTTTCACATTTTAAGAATGCATCCAGTCCCCTTTGTGAATTATTATCGAATTGACTCCTGTCACTCCAACTCAGTTATTACAGCGCAAACACCGCCGGTCAAAACCTGTCTTTGGAGAAATGTTGGCCCTCTTGCCCATTAAATAATTCCTGTTTGAGATTCGAGCAGGAAGGGAAATGCAGCCTGTTGAGAGCTGGCCTTAATTGGTAATGAGCAGATAAACAATCAGCTTCCTTCTCTTTATTATGAAAGCTTCAGCATTCCCAATCTCAGGCAGTAACTGGATCCTGATATAATAGGGGGCAGTTCTGCACCATCACTGCCTTCCATTGTTCCTTTGCAGGGCTAGAATTTGCCCGCACAGGTCAAAGGTGAGTCTGCCTTCACATTTGGGCTTTTTCTTTGTACACAATGCTGTTTTTCATCAGGGCTCGCACAGAAATAAAACATTACATCTGATTCTTAATGGTCACACTAATGAATACTTGAACATATTATTCTGTGGTAAGCCCAACAGGAACATCCATAATCCTTTAATTATGGTTAAGAAGGTAACAATGAAATTGTTCCTTTTTAAGTACACGTCTCCTTCCCCCACTGAGCTCTATCCCTCCCCCCCACTCCCTCTTTAATTGGTTCGATGGAATGTGGATTCTAATATGCTTCATAGATTGAAGGAGGATTTAGGTTTCTCAGTAGCTGCTATTTTGTTTCCATACTTCAGATAACCACAGACCCCTGATCTTTAAGATTAGATTACTTTTTTAGATTAGATTAGATTAGATTACATTGCAGTGTGGAAATAGGCCCTTCGGCCCAACAAGTCCACACCGACCCGCCGAAGCGCAACCCACCCATTCCCCTACATTTACCCCTTACCTAACACTGCGGGCAATTTAGCATGGCCAATTCACCTGACCTGCACATCTTTGGACTGTGGGAGGAAACCGGAGCACCCGGAGGAAACCCACACAGACACGGGGAGAATGTGCAAACTCCACACAGTCAATTGCCTGTGGAGATTTGTTTTCTTCATAATTCCATTAGTTTTTCTGCTTCCCAAGACAAGAACTGCTTCATTTATTCCCTTGTTTCTAGCAAGGATGGTTCATCCCTAATTATTTAAGGCCCATCCCTAATTATCCTTGAACTGAGGTCATTCCAGAGCGTGGTTATTGAGACAACCGCACTGCTGATGTGTTTTAAGTCACAATCCAGCCAGGCCAGGTAAGGACAGCAGATTTCATAGAACATAGAACATAGAACATAGAAGAATACAGCGCAGTACAGGCCCTTTGGCCCTCGATGTTGCACCGATCCAAGCCCACCTAACCTATACTAACCCACTATCCTCCATATACCTATCCAATGCCCGCTTAAATGCCCATAAAGAGGGAGAGTCCACCACTGCTACTGGCAGGGCATTCCATGAACTTACGACTCGCTGAGTGAAGAACCTACCCCTAACTTCAGTCCTATATCTACCCCCCCTTAATTTAAAGCTATGCCCCCTTGTAATACCCGACTCCATACGCGGGAAAAGGTTCACACTGTCAACCCTATCTAACCCCCTAATCATCTTGTACACCTCAATCAAGTCACCCCTAAACCTTCTTTTCTCTAATGAAAACAGCCCCAAGTGTCTCGGTCTTTCCTCATACGATCTTCCTTCCATACCAGGCAACATCCTGGTAAACCTCCTCTGCACCCGTTCCAGTGCCTCCACATCCTTCCTATAGTATGGCGACCAAAACTGCACACAATATTCCAGATGCGGCCGCACCAGAGTCTTATACAACTGCATCATGACCTCAGGACTCCGGAACTCAATTCCTCTACCAATAAAAGCCAGTACGCCATATGCCTTCCTCACCGCACTATTTACTATTTTCCTTCCTGAAAAGACATTGGTGAAGCACGTGGGTTTTTGCAATAATTGATGATATTTTGATTGCCACCAATAGTTTTCAGTTAGACTAGTTTACCATACCCAAATGTATTAAGAAAGTTTAAATCTATCACATGCTGCAGCAGGATTTGAACCCATGTCCACAAAGGCATTAAAAACAAAAAAAAAACTAGGAGCAAGAGCAGGCAAGTCAGCCCTTTGAGTCTGCTCCGTTATTTGATATGCTTGTGGATGATTTCATCTCGGTCTCAACTCCACTTTCCTTCCTGTTCCCCACAAACATTCGACACAATACTCATTAAACATTTGTCTCCTCCTTAAACTTGCCCAATGTCCTGGTGTCCACCAAACTCTGGGGGAGTGAAGTTCACAGATCCATGAACATTTGAAAAAGGTAATTTCTCTGCGTCTCTGTTTTAAGTCTGTTACTCATTATCCTAAAACAATAATCTCTCGTTCCAGATTGCCCCATGTCCTCTCTACATCTACATTGTTAATGTCCTTTAGCATCTTACACACCTCAATTACACACCTCATTCTTCTAAACTCCAGAGAGAATATGCCTAAACCACTCAATCGCCCTTCATCTTTGGAATCAATCTAGTGAACCTCCTCTTAACTTCCGTCAATGCAACTGTATCCCTCCTTAAGCGAGGGAACACAACTTTTAATGTAATACTCGAAGCACGATCTCACTATGTAATTGTACAGCTGCAGCAACACTTTTATATTCACTTTTATATCCTATTCCTTTAGCAATAATTGCCAATTCCATTTGTCTTCCTTATTACCTTCAGACTAGTTTCCTGCCATTCATACACAAGGACACCCAGATCCCTCTGCACCAAAGCACTCTGAAGTATCTCTCCATTAAGGTAATAAATTTGGCTTTTTATTCCTCCAGCCAAAGTGGATAACCTTACATTTAGAACATAGAACATGGAACAAAGTTAAAAATCACAAACACCAGGTTATAGTCCAATTGGTTCATTTGGAAGCACTAGCTTTCAGAGCGCTGCTCCTTCATCAGGTGATTGTGGAGAATAAGATTGTAAGACATGGAATTTATAGCAAAAGTTTACAGTGTGATGTAACTGAAATTATATATTGAAAAAGACCTGGATTGTTTGTTAAGTCTCTCATCCTTTAGAATGATCATGTTCGTTTAAGTTCTTCCATATGTAAATCACAAAACTTTTTAAAAAAATGTTACATTCTCAAGTTTTGGGATTTGCATATGCAAGAACTGAAACCAACATGGTCATTCTAAAGGATGAGAGACTTAACAAACAATCCAGGTCTTTTTCAATATATAATTTCAGTTACATCACACTGGAAACTTTTGCTATAAATTCTGTTTCTTACAATCTTATTCTCCACAACCACCTGATGAAGGAGCAGCACTCTGAAAGCTAGTGCTTCCAATTAAACCTGTTGGACTATAACCTGGTGTTGTGTGATTTTTAATTTTGTACACCCCAGTCCAACACCAGCATCTCCACATCAGAACATCAAACAGTAGAGCACAGTACAGGCCCTTCAGCCCTTGATGTTGTGCCAACCTTTATCCTTCTCTAAGATCAAGCCCTAACCTACATAGTCTTCATTTTACTATCATCCATGTGCCTATCCAAGAGTCGCTTGCATGTCTCTAATGTCTCTGACTCTACACCATCAATGGCAGTGCATTCCACACATCCACCACTCTCTGTGTAAAGAGTATCCACTTTAAATATAAATTTCAGCCTATTCACCTAACCTACCCATATTCATTTATAAATTTCTTACTTCTTCATTTCTACCTTTCCACCTATTTTAACGTCATCTGAAAGTTTGTCTGTTTATTTTAGCATCCAAGTTATTGGATGGATTGTAAATAGTTGGATTCTGAGGACCAAACCCGATGACTCCCCATGATTATTTACAAACGAGAGGGATCGTATTGTTGAAGAGGAGAGTGTGAAATGGACTGGTAAGCTAGAGGAGATACTTGTTAGGAAGGAAGATGTGTTGGACATTTTGAATAACTTGAGGATAGACAAGCCCCCCGGGCCTGACGGGATATATCCTAGGATTATGTTGGAAGCAAGAGAGGAAATTGCAGAGCCGTTGGCAATAATCTTTTCGTCTTCACTGTCAACAGGGGTGGTACCAGGGGACTGGAGAGTGGCGAATGTTGTGCCTCTGTCCAAAAATGGAATAGGGATAACCCCGGGAATTACAGGCTAGTTAGTCTTACTTCGGTCGTAGGCAAAGTAATGGAAAGCGTACTGAGGGATAGGATTTATGAGTATCTGGAAAGACACTGCTTGATTAGGGACAGCCAGCACGGATTTGTGAAAGGTAGATCTTGCCTTACAAGTCTTATTGAATTCTTTGAGGAGGTGACCAAGCATGTGGATGAGGGTAGAGCAGTGGATGTAGTATACATGGATTTTAGTAAGGCATTTGATAAGGTTCCCCATGGTAGGCTTATGCAGAAAGTCAGGAGGCATGGGATAGAGGGAAATTTGACCAGTTGGATAGAAAACTGGCTAACTGGTCGAAGTCAGAGAGTGGTGGTAGATGGTAAATATTCAGCCTGGAGCCCAGTTACAAGTGGAGTTCCGCAGGGATCAGTTCTGGGTCCTCTGCTGTTTGTAATTTTTATTAATGACTTGGAAGAGGGAGTCGAAGGGTGGGTCAGTAAATTTGCAGACGATACGAAGATTGGTGGAGTTGTGGATAGTGAGGAGGGCTGTTGTCGGCTGCAAAGGGACTTAGATATGATGCAGAGCTGGGCTGAGGAGTGGCAGATGGAGTTCAACCCTGCCAAGTGTGAGGTTGTCCATTTTGGAAGGACAAATAAGAATGCGGAATACAGGGTTAACGGTAGGGTTCTTAGTGAGGTGGAGGAGCAGAGGGATCTTGGGGTCTATGTTCATAGATCTTTGAAAGTTGCCACTCAGGTGGATAGAGCTTGTAAGAAGGCCTATGGTGTATTAGTGTTCATTAGCAGAGGGATTGAATTCAAGAGTCGTGAAGTGATGTTACAGCTGTACAGGACTTTGGTTAGGCCACATTTGGAGTACTGTGTGCAGTTCTGGTCGCCTCACTTTAGGAAAGATGTGGAAGCTTTGGAGAGGGTGCAGAGAAGATTTACCAGGATGTTGCCTGGAATGGAGAATAGGTCGTACGAGGATAGGTTGAGCGTGCTAGGCCTTTTCTTATTGGAACGGAGAAGGATGAGGGGTGACTTGATAGAGGTGTATAAGATGATCAGGGGAATAGATAGAGTAGACAATCAGAAACTTTTTCCCCAGGTACAACAGAGTGTTACAATGGGACATAAATTTAAGATGAAGGGTGGAAGGTATAGGGGAGATATCAGGGGTAGGTTCTTTACCCAGAGAGTGGTGGGGGCATGGAATGCGCTGCCTGTGGGAGTGGCAGAGTCAGAATCATTGGCGAACTTTAAGTGGCAATTGGATAGGTACATGGATGGGTGCTTAAGCTCGGACAAATGTTCGGCACAACATCGTGGGCCGAAGGGCCTGTTCTGTGCTGTATTGTTCTATGTTCTATGTTCTATGTTCGATCAGTTAAGTTAACCTTGCCAACTAGAGAAAGACTCATTTATCCAGACTTCCTGCTTTCTGTTGATTAGACATACCTCTTTCCAAGTTAACTGATTATCCCTCATCTAGCCCACGAGAGCAGCCTCTGGTCCTTGTTGGTACTTTCAATATGAAGGCATGCAGAAGCAGCAGTATAATTCCAGAATATTGAGCTGGCTTAGGTCATAGTGAAGGGTACTAGGAGACGAAATCTATTGCACCTACCTTGTCCTTTCCCAATGTCCCACCTATTTTGAGAACACTTTCTAAAACTTATTTCTTTGGCTAATCTTTTTGTCATCTTTTAAAAATATCTCTTTCTCGGGCATCATGTCAATTTCTGTTTGACTGAATTTCTGTTTGGATGTTTACTCCGTTATTGCTGCCAAACAAATGAACCTGAAAGTATAGAATGCTTTTAAATGTTTTAAACCTCTATAAGATCATCCCTCAGCCTCCGATACTCGACGGAAAACAGCCCCAGCCTATTCAGCCTCTTCCCTACAGGTCAAACCCTCAAACCCTGGCAACATCCCTGTAAATCTTTTCTGAACCCCTTCAAGTTTCACAACATCCTTCCCATAGCAGGGAGACCAGAATTACATGATTTATTTTAAAACTGCATGTTATTTACAATCTGTCTAAGTGATCTGCAAGCAGGGACAGAGTGCGATATAGAAAAGTTCATGTATGGTCCTAAAATAGATCAGAAAGTGGCCAGTGATGAGGAGATAAAGAGTTTACAGATAGATTTTTAAAATTCATTCATGGGATGAGGGCATCACTGGCCAGGCCAGCATTTATTGCCCATCCCTGATTGCCCACAGGGCAGCTAAGAGTCAACCACATTGGGTCACATGTAGGCCAGGCCAGGTAAGGGATAGTAAATTTCCTTCCCTAAAGGGCATTAGTGAACCAGATGGATTTTTCCAGACAATGGATTCAAGGTAATCGTTTATACCCTTAATTCCAGATATTTATAAATGGCATATATTTTAATGCCATGTTGGGATTTGAACCCGGGGCCCCAGAATATTATCTGGGTTTCTGGGTTACTCGCAGTACTAGTCCAACACCTGCCCGTGATATCCAAATGCGAGGAGAATGGGCCAGAATTTGGCAAGTGGAGTTTAACTTGGATAAGTGCAAGGTTTGTCCATTTTGGGCAGAAAAGCAAAAGGACAAATTATTATTTAAATGGGAAGCAGATTCAAAGTATGCCATGCAGAGGGATCTGGGTATCTTTGAGTGTGGATCGTGGGTGTGAAGGTACAACATATAATAAGAAAGGCAAATAGAATCCTGGCATTAATCGCAAAGAATTGTGAAAATAAAGAAATGTTGTTACAATTATATGAGGTGTTGGTGAGATCACACCTGAAGTATTGTGTCCAGTTTTGGTCTCCTTACATGAGGAAGGATGTGGTGGCACAGGAGGCAGTTCAGAGGAGGGTCACCAGATTGATTCCAGGAATGAAAGGGATGTCACACAAGGAGCAGTTGCATAGCTTGGGTGTGTACCCAATGCAGTTCAGAAGAATGAGGGGGAATCTGATTGAGGGATGGAGAATGCTAAAGGGGATTGATAAAGTGGACATTGGACTGATGCTCCCTGTTGTGGGACAGTCTTGAACAGGAGGGCATGGATATAGAGTGAGAGGTGGTAGGTTCAAAGCTGAGGAGAAAGTGAGGACTGCAGATGCTGGAGATCAGAGACAAGAGCTGGAAAAGCACAGCAGGTCAGGTAGCATCCGAGGAGCAGGAGAGTCAATGTTTTGGGCAAAAGCTGTACATCAGGAATGAGGCTTGTGAGCCAAGGGGGTGGAGAGATGAAGGTTCAAAGTTGAGTTGAGGAGAAACATCTTCTGTCAGAGGTTTGTGAATCTGTGGGACTCACTGCCCCACATTGACTGGAGGCAGAATGATAAAGTCCTTACAGAGTGGAGGCAGGCCATTCGGCCCATCAAGTCCACACCATCCCTCCAAAGAGCACCCCACCTCCACCCACCCCTCTACCCCATCCCTGTAACCCTTCTTTTCACATGGCTAATCCACCTAGGCCACACATCTCTGGATACTATTGGGCAATTTAGTATGGCCAATCCACCTGATCTGTACATCTTAGGACTGTGGGAAGAAACTGGAAGAAACCCAAAATAAAGAAAGAAATAGATATATTTCTGATGAAAGGTGGGATAAAGAGCTATAAGAGGCAGGCAGGAAAGTGGAGTTGAGACCAGGATAAGATCTGTCACAAACATGTTAAATGGCAGACTGGGCTGGAAGGGCCAAATTGCCTATTCCCCCTCCAAACTAGTATGTATGTTTCTATTTAATCAAATCACTCATAAACCCCAGTTGCCCTGTCTGACAAACCCATATTACAGTAAATGTTGATCAGGTTTACATACTTAAAAAGAACTCCTAGTCATTACAAAGAAATCAGCTCTGAACACAGACAAATACAACGATGAAAGACTGTTGTAAAATTCTATTGGCTGAAACCCTTCTGAAATGCCTAACAAACATAAAGGCTGAACACAGACAGACAAACAAACATGATATGGACGGAGAAGAAAATACAGTCGGTTCTGCTGTAACCCGCGTTTGTTCAACACGAATTAGTTTTAACACGATTGAAGAATTTAGACAGTTATTCGTGGAGTGTAAAATTTCCTTCCCTGTATTGGCTATAACGCGATTCTGCCCCATTGGTTTAACTGGTGCAGCCATTGCACAATTTTCTTATAACGTGAGATCTCATGAGAACAGAGCTATCGTGTTATAACAGAACCGACAGTATTGGGGAAACACAGTTCCATTGCACCAGTCCACAAGTTTTGATAAGGCATCCCTTTTGTGTCCCAACTCTATCTGATCTACCTTTTTATCCTGTCCAAGTTTTTAAAATTATTTACTGTCGACACAGGGAAACTGCCACATTAATTGTTCAGATCAGTGTGGTGCTGGAAAAGCACAGCAGGTCAGGCAGCATCTGACGAGCAGGAAAATCGAAGTTTCAGACAAAAGCCCTTCGTCGGGGCTGATGAAGGTTTTTTGCCCGAAGTGTCAATTTTCCTACTCCACGGATGCTGCCTGACCTGCTGTGCTTTTCCAGCACCACTCTAATCTAGACTCTGACTTCCAGCATCTGCAGTCCTCACATTTGCCACATTAATTGTTCAGTTTTTCTTCAGTCACTGATTAGAAGCAACAGTTTTTGTAAATGATGGAAGGCAGTAGCTGGTTACTTTTCTTGATTTGGACTCAAACTTATCAGTACTCTCTAACCAACAGAACCAAGAACAGATGAAAGTATTAGCTGTTTTCTATAACAATCCATTGCAAAACTTACTCAGCCAGGATCAGCAATGAGTATTGCTTCGATTGATCCCTTTACGCAGAATCACCTACTCCTCACCTCTGTTTAACACCCGGTCTGGAGCCTGTCTGAGCTCTAGCATTTTCACTCCAGCTTGTCAGAGAAAAGCCATTTTCTCTGTCTAAACCATGCACCAACTCTGAAGTTTAAAAGGCCTGTCTGTCTCAGTAAGGCAGATGTAACTGTGACAGATTGCTCACTTTATTGAACATTCATAGTCCATTTACATTACACATTTTGTGTTGATGTTAAAAGAGTTTCCACTGCACATCAAGGGAAAATGTGTGTCATAACTCAGCTGTCTATTCTGATTTGAACAGGTAGATTTGTGACTTCTTTGAAGAGGTATTCGAATGTGTCTCAGGCCACCTTGCTGTTTACGATGAAGAAGGCCCAACACCCCACCTTCCTCGTGGAAACTCGGGATACTCGATAAAATCTGGCCTGGACACATCTTCAAAAATGAATTCAAGAAATATTCCAGTGACCAGAGATTCATTTAGAGCAGAAGAACCCCATTTGGTTCATCAATCCTGTGTCAACTCTGTGACAAAGCTAACTCATTAAAGCTAATTTCTCAACTTTTCTCAAGAGACCATTCTACAGAGAAGAGTTAGTCAGGACCTGTACCTAGGAGGTGATGGCTAGTGGCATCATTGTTGAGCTGTTAAATCAGAGACCCAGATATGGTCCTGGGGACTTAGGTTCAAATCCTGCTATGGCAGATGATGGAATTTGAATTCAATAAAATATCTGGAATTAAGAGTCTAACAACGGCCATGAATTGATTGTTGGTTCACTCGTATCCTTGAGGGAAGAAAGTTGTCAGGCCTACATGTGACTTGAGACCCACAGCAATGTGGTTGACACTTAACTGCTCTCTGGGCAATTTAGGGATGGTTAATAATGGCTGACTTAGCCAGCAAGGCCCTCATCCTGTGAATGAATAAAGGGGAAAAAAAGCCTCTCTTTTCCCATTGGACATTGAACCACAAGCTTCCAGAGCGCTGTGCTAATAGATGCCAGTTAGCCTTTGGGATTCCAGCATTCCCTCTCTTGGCCAAATTCATTAGGAATAAGAGTAGGCCATTCAGCCCATCGATGCAATCATGGCAATCGTTTTTTCGAACGGCATCCCCACTGTCATGCACATTCCTGATAATCAGAAATCTATCAACTGCTAACATGAATACATCCAATGTCTGACCGTCCGCAGCCCTCTATGATACAGAATTTCAAAGGTTCAAAATGCTCTGAGTAAATTAATTTCTCCTTATTTCTGACCTTAAGTGGAATGCCTGTTATTTTAAAATTTTCTTCCTGGTTTTAGACTCCCAGCTAAGGAAAACATCTTAAGTCCATCTAACCTTTTTAGTATTTTGAAGGTTTCAGTCAGATCACTTCTCAATCTTTGAAGCTTTAGAGAATACAGGCCCATTTTGCCCAATGTCTCTGCCAATATTCCGCCAATCTTGTGAAAAACATCAGAGTCATCCTACCATCCAAATTGTTTGCAAAAGATTAAATTACCTGCCCTCATAAAACTGATGAAAATTCATTATCAGCTAAGGTTGACATAGGGATAAATAACAAAATATTACCGCTGCAAATCATATAAAAGACATGTACCCACAAACATTATATAAAAAAAGGTAAAGTCACTACAGTCTTACTAGACCACTCTCTCATCAGTGAGGGAGATAACTGGTGGTGGCTTCACTTGACGGTGACCACATCTTAGTGAGGGGAGTGTTTGAGAACGACATTTCTTCACAGGAACCTCAGCTGGAGTAAAAATTGAATTGGCAATTGCTGGTGGCATCCTCCCTATGTTGCACACTACTTGCCAAGCCAACTGCTTTAGCCAACTCCATGGGAAGGCAAAACGAAACCTATGAATTCTGTGTGCAAGATCCATATTGCTGGAGTTCAAATACAGTCCATCCATCTGGAGTTTGTAGATATTCCAATTTGTAGGCAGAATTGCAGGACCAGCAATTGTAGGTCTACCGGCATAACATGACTCTACACTAGACAAAAGTGAGGACTGCAGATGCTGGAGATCAGAGTCAAGATTAGAGTGATGCTGGAAAAGCACAGCAGGTCAGGCAGCATCCGAAGAGCAGGAAAATCAACATTTTGGGCAAAAGGCCTTCGTTCCTTATGAAGGGCTTTTGCCCGATTTTCCTGCTCCTCGGATGCTGCCTGACCTACTCTGCTTTTCCAGCACCGCTCTAATCTAGACTCTGCACTTGACTCAATTCATAGAATCTTTCATCATTAGAGATTACAGCTGACTATTCAAGAAATACTTAAAGGACTGAATATGAAAGAAGATTAGAATGCTTCGTTCTCTTTGGAATTATCAGAGCTAATATCTCAACCTTCTGATTGATTGAGAAAGACAGATTTTCAGTTTGAAAAGGCTGAACTATCTCAGGACAAATCCAGACTTGAGAGTCCAGTCCAAGGTGATGAAGTTGTTAGGAGATAATTCAACTCACAAAGATAAATGAAGAGCTGAAAGGGTTTAGAAGAAAGTAGTCTGTAAGCCGTATTAAATCAATCCAACAAAAAATATTCCAACCTGCAGGAAGGTCTGGAGCAACTCACAGGTAAAACAGGTCAGGCTCAGCAGGAACAGATGCTGAAACATCAGTTTTAGCTGAAAGCAATGCTAAAGAAAATTACAGACCTCAAAGAACAGCTGGAGATACATGGTGTACACAAAAAAGTGCTGCAAATCACTGATGTAACAGCCCTTTCACAAGTAAATGTCAACAATAATGTGCTGGTGAAAGAACATAGGAGTTGGGATGTCATGCTGTCTAGGGTGTTGGTGAAGCCTCTTCTGGGGCATTGTGTGTGGTTCTGGTCACCCTGTTAGAGGAAAGATATTATCAAACTGCAGAGGGTTCAGATGTACTATGATGTTACTGGGAATGCAGGGTTGAGATATAAGAATAGGGTGGATTGGCTGGGACTTTTTTGCATTGGAGTGTCGGATTGAGGGGAGACCTTTTGGAAGTTTATAAAATCATGAGTAGCATAGATAAGATGAATAGCAAAGAAATTTTCCCTACAGTGGGGGAGTTTGAAACTAGGGAGCATATTTTTAAGGTGAGAGGAGACAGCTTTAAAAGGTACACAAGGGACAACTTTTTTACACATATAGTGGTTTGAGTGTAGAGTGATCTACCAGAGGAAGTGGTGTATGCAGATACAGCTACAACGTTTCAAAGACATTTGGATAGGTACATGAATAAGAAAGGTTTGGGGGGAAATGAGCCAGGTGCAGGCAGGTGGGACTAGTTTAGTTTGGGAATATGGTCGGTGTGGACTGGTTGGATTGGGGGTGGGGCGGGGGGCAGTTGCAGGGGGAGGAAGATTTCTGTTTCGTGCTGTTTGACTCTGTAACTCAAGCAGGACATGGAATACACCAACCAATGAAGCAACAAGTGGGGAGAGGTCCATTCTTTCCGGAAAGTAAAAGAAAAAGAAATGGGAAAGGTTGGACAATTTTTACTGCATGTTATTAGGGCGGAAATATCTGGGACCAATACGAGGGTCAAAATTTGATTGATTTGTTGTGTGCACAGCCCAGACCATTGCAGAAGCCAATCTCCCATTCCTGGACTCCATTTACACTTCATATTGCTGTGGCACTCCAGACTGCCAACATCATCAAAGACCCCTCCCACCCGAGTAATGCTCTCCCACAACCTCTTCCATCAGACAGAAGATACAGAAGCTTGAACACACACACTAACAGGTTCACGAACAGCTACTTCCTGCCTGTTATTAGACTGATGAATAGAAGTTCCAGCCTCAAATAATGTTGATCTTGCCTAGCGCACGTCCCATGTGACATAACTGGTGTGCCTCTATCGAGTCTTTTTCACCCTGTGATCTGTATGCCTTTGCTTACTATCATCTGCCTGTACTGCTCACAAACAAAAGTTTTTCAATGTACTTTTGGCTCACATGACAATAAATCAATCAATCAATTCCAAAAATTGAGTTGGACCTTCTTAAGGAACCAAACAGTAACTTGAATGAAGGTTTGAACCACTTGAGGAACGAGAGCAGTCTGGGGATAATTTGAAACAAAACTCAGCTGCGGTGCCTCAGGATAAACAAGTTCTGGACCTGTTCGAGAAAGCAAACTACATCAACACAAACAGGAATGACAGACAATGTCACGGAAGATTCCGGAAAACAACAGCATCCCCAGCCAAAGGCACTGGTATGAGATCAGCAACTTATTTACACATTATAGAGACACACAGGCTGAGATGTTTTGTCAGTAGTTCAACTTTCTTTTGGAAAGGAGGCATTTGTTGGCTCCATATCTTTGCCTTTATGAGGTTTCACCGTTAAGTCTCTATGTGCTGTGTGCATGCAATGGGGTGGCACAGTGGCTAGAGTCTAGATTAGAGTGGTGCTGGAAAAGCACAGCAGATCAGGCAGCATCCGGGGAGCAGAAAAAAAGTCAATATTTTGAACAAAAGTCCTTCAGGGCTAATCTCCAGCACCCTGTAGTACCCACTTCTGCCTGGCACAGTGGTTAGCACTGCTGCCTCATAGCATTTGGGACCCAGGTTCGAGTCCAGCCTCGGGCGACTCTCTGTGTGGAATTTGCACATTCTCCCCGTGTCTGCGTGGGTTCCCTCAAACAGTCCAAAGATGTGCAGGTTAGGTGGATTGGCCATGCCCAATTGTCTGTTGTGTCCAGTGATGTGTGGGCTATCCATGGGAAGTACAGGGATGGTTCTAGGTGGAACCATCTTCAGAGGGGTCAGTATGAGGGGCCAAATTTTTTCCATCCAAATGGATTGTTTCCATATGGTAAGGATTCTTGTGGCTGTGCCTGCCTTTTAGCATGTTGAAGATTTGCAAGCTGTGTACATACTGTGCATAAATTACTTTTTATTTTACACTCTCCCCTTGCATCTATGTTCCCTTTGCGAGATGGAGGATAGAATTGTGCTTGGCAGGAAGAACACTCCACTGCAGGCTTATGAAGCAACTCTCTCTGTCCCAGCGATGCAAATACTCAGGGCCCTGGACTGCCAAGAATCAATTTGGCTCCTCAACACCTTCAAGTTCTTCAGCGCGAGCTGTGAACTATTGATTGGAGCACATGAGTTATTGATACAAATCAATGAGTTTATCTGTTAGCAACCGCAGCGATTAAATAAATTGCAGTTATTTGCGATTCCCAGGTTTCTGATTGGGTTTTTAAGAGGCCGGTATTTGCTTGTTTGGTATTAAAATATTCGGAGCATAAAATGGATCCAAAGCTTGACGTGGGGAGGGAGGAGGTGGTTGGGGAACATGCTGAGAATTTACAAAACTATTGCAAAAAGTAATGATCTATGTAAGTTCCATAGTTTCACTTCTGAAGAAGATGAATTCAGAGCTCATTAACAGACTGCAGCTGTCTGCCTCTCATCTGATATCTCTGCTGGACAACACCAGGTGTAAGAAAGCTGCTAGAAAATTTTGACAGAAAAATCCATATGTCATCAGAACCCTTCCGAGACCGTCCCTTCATGGATTAAAAGAGTCAAATCTCACACTTTTCATGCCAACATTTTTCTTCCTGTCTTTCCTCTGTTCTTAATATCCACTTGTCTTTTGTGTAATACTTAAACAATATGTTTTGATGCCCCTTCACTCACAGTGAAGATGTACACATTAGGACAATTTAAACCATCTGTTTCATTGAAGTCTCAGTCTTAAAACATCTTCAGTCACCGCTCGGAACTGTCAGCCCGTCACATCTGTTCAAATGAAAGTTGTGCTGCATGTAGGTTTGTCACTAAAACGGATAAATTAGGAAGAGATAGAAGACAAAAGAAGACAAAAAGGTTCAAAACAGCAAAGCCCTTTCCAGCAGGTCACCCTAAATTTAATTTTTTTACCATTGGAAGAGACATTCCTGAAAGCAGTAGAAAGATTCCCACCAGAATGTGTGTTTATTTGACATTATGTGTGTGTGTGTGCATTGTGTCTCACTATAAACACAGCAAACCTATTCCCTCTGGTTTGTATGTGTCTGACTGTATTTTTATGTTAGCAGTTTTGAGAAGGTTTGTAGTTCAGGTTGAGGTTCTGGACGTAGGTTTGCTCACTGAGTTGGAATGTTCGGTTTCAGATGTTTTGTCACCACACTAAGTAACATCATCAGTGAGCCTCCGGTGAGGCGCTGGTGGTATAGTCCCCTTTTTAGTTATGTGTTTAGGTTTCCTTGGGTTGGTGATATCATTTCCTGTGGTGATGTCATTTCCTGTGTTTTTATATATGTGTGTGTGTCTTTTTGACTGTGTGCATGTGGGAGACATTATAAACACGGCAGGAAGATTCCCGCTAGAGTGTGTGTATATTTGACATTGCATATGTCTGTGTGGAACTATAAACATAGCAACTTTATTCCCTCTGGTTTGTTTGTGTTTGACTGTGTTTTCATGCGTGTGTCTTTTTGACTGTGTATATGTGGGAGACATTATAAACACAAAAGGAAGATTCCCTCTGGTTTGTGTGTGTGGGTGTGAGTGTGTGTGTATATAAAATCATAAAAAATGGGAAGAGGAGCAGGCCATTCAGCCCCTCAAATCTTCCCTGCTACTCTATAACATCAATTACTCACCAGCCAAAGATCTCGACGACTCCTTTCTGCTTGCTTGATAGTGTGACTGGCCAAGGCCTTTTCCCTGGGGTGGGGGGGGGGAATCCAAAATTAGAGGGCATTGGTTTAGGGTGAGAGGAGAAAGATATAAACAAGACCTGGGGGGCAACTTTTTCACGTAGAGGGTGGTGTGTGTATGGAATGAGCTGCCAGAGGAAGTGGTGGAGGCTGGTACAATTACAGCATTTATAAAGCATCTGGATGGGAATATGAATAGGAAGGGATTAGAGGGATGTTGCCCAAGTTATGGAAAAAAGGATTGGGTTAATATAGGATCTCTAAATGGACGAGTTGGACCGAAGGGTCTGTTTCAATGTTGTACAAGTCTACGATTCTATAACTCCTCATAGCCCTCAACTTTGCTATTTCAAAAATCTACTGACCTCCTCTTTAAATACTGTCAGTGATCTAGCCTCCACAACTGACTGGGGATGCAGAATTCCAGGTTTTCACAATTATCTGTGAGAAGAAAATCTGTTGCAGCTCAATTTTAAACGAGCATCCTCTCATTCTTTAGCTGTGTCCACGTGTTGAAATTCTCCCCCGGGTGGACACAACCTCTCAACCCTGTCAAGCCCTCTCAGAATCTTGTACATTTCAGTGAGATCATCGCTCACTCTTCCAAGCTCTAATGAACAAAGGCGTAACCCGTTTAACCATTCTTGATCCGTCAGGCCCTTCACCCCAGGAATTAAAGGAGGGAGTATCTTTCAAACTGCCTCTACTGGCTTGTACTTTAAGATGGGGACAAAGCTGTACTGAGCTTGTGTCACAGGGACACTGTAAAGAGAGCAGGACCGTTCCCTCCAGTGTGTTGTTTGTGACATTGACATGGTAAATATTATCTGGACTCGACCTCTTTTGCTGACAGTGATAGCAGAGTTGGTTTCATCCATGCACAAATATTTTGCACACCAATCATTTCCTTTGCAGCTTAACCAAGCAAGTTTGTCTGTTTACAAGTAAACATATCAGTTCCTCATTTTTGAAAATATTTTCATGGGGTGTGAGTGTTCCTGGTAAGATCAGTATTTATTACTCAGCTCTCAAATTCCTTACGACGCAATTTCACGGGAGTGCCAAGAGTCATTCACTTTGCTCTGGGGTTGGAAATGCACACAGGCCAGAGCTGGTAACCAAAATATTAGAATTCTAGTTAGGATTAGAATGAAGTTTATTGTCACGTGTACTCAAGGACAGGAATATAGTGAAACATTGATAATGTCACCACTCACGAAGCCAACAAAGGTACAAAGTATCTGGATATGGTCCTTTGATACAAAATGCAGAAATAAACAACAAAATGTTACATTACCGTACGGTGATTCACACTATATGTTGGAAAAAATAAGAAATAAAGTTAAAAGGACAAACATGACTGTCAGAAAAACAGATGACAGGTTGACATTCACACACACTGCTGACCACCCTCACCAGTCTACAGCCAACAATAGTCACCACTCCACTCCCAGGTACACTGACTGTCTCACTCCGGGTACACTGACTGTCCCACTCTGGGTACACTGACTGTCCCACTCTGCTCTGGGTACACTAACTGTCCCACTCCGGGTACACTGACTGTCCCACTCTGCTCCGGGTACTCTGACTGTCCCACTCTGGGTACACTGACAGTCCCACTTCACTTCCAGGTACATTGTCTGTCCAACTCTGGGTACACTGACTGTCCCACTCTGCTCCAGGTACACTGACTGTCCCACGCAGCTCCGGGTACACTGACCGTCCCAATCTGGGTACAGTGACTGTTCCACTTTGGGTACACTGACTGTCCCACTCTGCTCTGGGTACACTGACTGTCCCACTCTGCTCCAGGTACACTGACTGTCCCACTCTGCTCCAGGTACACTGACTGTCCCACTCTGCTCTGTGTACACTGAATGTCACACTATGGGTACACTGGCTGTCCCACTCTGCTCTGGGTACACTGACTGTCCCACTCTGCTCCAGGTACACTGACTGTCCCACTCTGCTCCAGGTACACTGACTGTCCCACTCTGCTCTGTGTACACTGAATGTCACACTATGGGTACACTGACTGTCCCACTCTGCTCTGGGTACACTGACTGTCCCACTCTGCTCCAGGTACACTGACTGTCCCACTCTGCTCTGTGTACACTGAATGCCACACTATGGGTACACTGACTGTCCCACTCTGCTCTGTGTACACTGACGGTCCCACTCTGGGTACACTGACTGTCCCACTCTGCTCTGAGTACACTGAATGTCACACTATGGGTGCACTGACTGTCCCACTCTGCTCTGTGTACACTGACGGTCCCACTCAGCTCCGGGTACACTGACTGTCCCACTCTGCTCTGGGTACACTGACTGTCATACTCTGCTCATGGTACACTGACTGTCCCACTCTGCACTGGGTAGACTGACTGTCCCACTCTGCACTGGGTAGACTGACTGTCCCACACTGTTCTGGATACAGGGACTGACCCACTCCAGGTACACTGAATGACCCATTCTGCTCTGGGTACACTGACTGTCCACTCCGGGTACATTGACTTTCCCACTCCGGGTATGCTGACAGTCCCACTCCGGGTACACTGACTGCCCCACTCTGCCCTGGGTACACTGACTGTCCCACTCTGTGCACACTGACTGTCCCGCTCCGGATACACTGACTGTCCCACTCTGGGTACACTGACTGTCCCACTCCGGTACGCTGTCTGTACCAATCTGGGTACACGGACTGTCCCACTCTGCTCTGGGTACACTGACTGTCCCACTCTGGGTATACTGACTGTACCACTCTGGGTATACTGACTGTCCAACTCTGAGTACACTGACTATCCCACTCCAAGTACAATGTCTGTCCACTTTAAGTATACTGACTGTCCCAATCCGGGTACCCCGACTGTCCTACTCTGGGTACACTGACTGTCCCACTCTGGGTATACTGACTGTCCCACTCTTCCCTGGGTACACTGACTGTCAAACCCTCGGTACACTGACTGTCCCGCTCCGGGGAAACTGACTGTGCCACTCCATGTATACTGACTGTCCCACTCTGGGTAAACTGACTGTCCCACTCTGCTCTGGGTACACTGACTGTCCCACTCTGCTCTGGGTATACTGACTGTCCCGCTCCGGGTACACTGTCTGTCCCACTCTGCTCTGGGTACACTGACTGTCCCCTGCCGGGTACACTGACTGTCCCACTCTGCTCTGGGTACACGGTCTATCCCACTCTGCTCTGGGTACACTGACTGTCCCGCTCCGGGTACACTGTCTGTCCCACTCTGCTCTGGGTACACTGACTGTCCCCTGCCGGGTACACTGACTGTCCCACTCTACTCTGGGTACACGGTCTATCCCACTCTGTCTGGGTACACTGACTGTCTCACGCTGGGTACACAGACTGTCCCACTTCAGGTACACTGACTGTCCCACTCTGGGTACACAGACTGTCCCACTCCGGGTACACTGACTGCCACACTCTGGGTACACTGACTGTCCCACTCCACTCTGCGTACACTGACTGTCCCACTCTGGATACACTGACTGTCCCACTCCAGGTACACTTACTGTCTCACTCTGCTCCGGGTACACTGACTGCCCCACGCTGCTCTGGGTATACTGACTGTCCCACTCCACTCCGTGTACACTGACTGCCCCACGCTGCTCTGGGTATACTGACTGTCCCACTCCGGTACACTGTCTGTACCACTCTGGGTATACTGACTGTCCCATTCCGGTACACTGTCTGTACCACTCTGGGTATACTGACTGTCCCACTCTGGGTACACTGACTGTCCCACTCTGCTCTGAGTACGATGTCTGCCCCACTCTGGCTACACTGACTCTGCTCTGAGTACACTGACTGTCCCGCTCTGGGTACACTGTCTGTCCCACTCTGCTCTGCGTACACTGACTGTCTCACACTTGGTACACTGACTGTCCCACTTCAGGTACACTGACTGTCCCACTCTGGGTACACTGACTGTCCCACTCTGGGTACATTGACTGTCCCACTCCGCTCTGGGTACACTGACTGTCTCACGCTGGGTACACTGATTGTCCCACTCCGGGTACACTGACTGTCCTACTCTGCTCTGGGTACACTGACTGTCCCACTCTGGGTACACAGACTGTCCCACTCTGCTCTGGGTACACAGACTGTCCCACTCTGGGTACACTGACTGTCCCACTCTGGGTACACTGACTGTCCCACTCCGCTCCGGGTACACTGACTGTCCTACTCTGCTCTGGGTACACTGACTGTCCCACTCTGGGTACACAGACTGTCCCACTCTGCTCTGGGTACACAGACTGTCCCACTCTGGGTACACTGACTGTCCCACTCTGCTCTGGGTAAAAAGACTGTCCCACTCTGGGTACACTGACAGTCCCACTCTGGGTACACAGACTGTCCCACTCCAGGTACACTGACTGTCCCACTCTGCTCTGGGTACACTGACTCTCCCACTCCGTGTACACTGACTGTCCCACTCTGGGCATACTGACTGTCCCACTCCGGGTATACTGTCTGTATCACTCTGGGTGTACTGACTGTCCCACTCCGGTACACTGTCTGTACCACTCTGGGTACACTGTCCCGCTCTACTTCATGGACACTGACTCTCTCGCTCTGTGTACACTGACTGCCCCATCCGGATACACTGACTGTCTCACTCTGGGTATACTGACTGTCCCACTCCGGTACACTGTCTGTACCAATCTGGGTACACGGACTGTCCCACTCCGGGTACACTGACTGTCCCACTCTGCTCCTGGAACACTGACTGTCCCACTCCGGGTACACTGACTGTCCCACTCTGGGTATACTGACTGTACCACTCTGGGTATACTGACTGTCCAACTCTGAGTACACTGACTATCCCACTCCAAGTACAATGTCTGTCCACTTTGAGTATACTGACTTTCCCACTCCGGGTACCCCGACTGTCCTACTCTTGGTACACTGACTGTCCCACTCTGGGTATACTGACTGTCCCACTCTGCCCTGAGTACACTGACTGTCAAACTCTAGGTACACTGACTGTCCCGCTCCGGGTAAACTGACTTTCCCACTCCATATACACTGACTGTCCCACTCCGGGTAAACAGACTGTCCCACTCCATGTACACTGACTGTCCCACTCTGGGTCCACTGACTGTCCCACTCTGGGTATACTGACTGTCCCACTCCGGGTACACTGACTGTCCCACTCTGCTCTGGGTACACTGACTGTCCCGCTCCGGGTCCACTGACTGCCCCATTCCGGGTACACTGACTGTCCCACTCTGCTCTGGGTACACTGACTGTCCCCTGCCGGGTACACTGACTCTCCCACTCTGCTCTGGGTACACTGACTGTCCCGCTCTGGGTACACTGTCTGTCCCACTCTGCTCTGGGTACACTGTCTGTCTCACTCTAGGTACACTGACTGTCCCACTCCACTCTGCGTACACTGACTGTCCCACTCCACTCTGCGTACACTGACTGTCCCACTCTGGGTACACTGACTGTCCCACTCCGCTCTGGGTACACTGACTGTCCCACTCTGCTCTGGGTACACTGACTGTCCCACTCTGGTTACACTGACTGTCCCACTCCACTCTGCGTACACTGACTGTCCCACTCTGGGTACACTGACTGTCCCACTCCGCTCTGGGTACACTGACTGTCCCACTCTGCTCTGGGTACACTGACTGTCCCACTCTGGTTACACTGACTGTCCCACTCCACTCTGGGTACACAGACTTTCCCACTCCAGGTACACTGACTGTCCCACTCTGCTCTGGGTACACTGACTCTCCCACTCCGTGTACACTGACTGTCCTACTCTGGGCATACTGACTGTCCCACTCCGGTACAGTGTCTGTACCACTCTGGGTACACTGTCCCGCTCTGCTTCATGGAAACTGACTCTCGCTCTGTGTACACTGACCGTCCCACTCCGCTCCGGGTACACTGACTGTCCCACTCCGGACACTGTCTGTACCACTCTGGGTATACTGACTGTCCCACTCTGCTCTGGGTACACTGACTCTCCCACTCCGTGTACACTGACTGTCCCACTCTGGACATACTGACTGTTCCACTCCGGGTACACTGACTGTCCCACTCCGGTACACTGTCTGTCCCACTCTGGGTGTACTGACTGTCCCACTCCGGTACACTGTCTGTACCACTCTGGGTGTACTGACTGTCCCACTCTGGTACACTGTCTGTACCACTCTGGGTACACTGTCCCGCTCTGCTTCATGGACACTGACTCTCTCGCTCTGTGTACACTGACCGTCCCACTCCGCTCCGGGTACACTGACTGCCCCACTCCGGATACACTGACTGTCCCACTCTGGGAACACTGACTGTCCCACTCTGCTCTGGGTACACTGACTCTCCCAATCCGTGTACACTGACTGTCCCACTCTGGGCATACTGACTGTCCCACTCCGGGTACACTGACTGTCCCACTCCGGGTACACTGACTGTAGCACTCTGGATATACTGACTGTCCCACTCCGGTACACTGTCTGTACCAATCTGGGTACATGGAGTATCCCACTCCGGGTACACTGTCTGTGCCACTCTGGGTATACTGACTAACCACTCTGGCTACACTAACTGTCCCACTCTGCTCTGGGTACGATGTCTGCCCCACTCTGGCTACCCTGACTCTGCTCTGAGTACACTGACTGTCCCACTTCATGTACACTGACTGTCCCACTCTGGGTACACTGACTGTCTCACGCTGGGTACACTGACTGTCCCACTTCAGGTACACTGACTGTCCACTCTGGGTACACTGACGATCCCACTCCGCTCCAGTACTCTGACTGTCCCACTTCACTCCGGGTACACTGACTGTCCCGCTCCGGGTACACTGACTGTCCCTTTCTAGGTACACAGACTGTCCTACTCTGCTCTGGGTACACTGACTGTCCCACTCTGGGTACACAGACTGTCCCACTTCACTCTGGGTACACTGACTGTCCCGCTCCGGGTACACTGACTGTCCTACTCTGCTCTGGGTACACAGACTGTCCCACTCTGGGTACACTGACTGTCCCACTCCGGGTACACTGACTGTCCCACTCTGCTCTGGGTACACTGACCGTCCCACTCTGGGTACACAGACGGTCCCACTCTGCTCTGGGTACACAGACTGTCCCATTCTGGGTACACAGACTGTCCCACTCTGCTCTGGGTACACAGACTGTCCCATTCTGGGTACACTGACTGTCCCACTCTGCTCTGGGTAAAAAGACTGTCCCACTCTGGGTACACTGACTGTCCCACTCTGCTCTGGGTACACTGACTCACCCACTCCGTGTACACTGACTGTCCCACTCTGGGCATATTGACTGTCCCACTCCGGTACACTGTCTGTACCACTCTGGGTGTACTGACTGTCCCACTCCGGTACACTGTCTGTACCACTCTGGGTACACTGTCCCGCTCTGCTTCATGGACACTGACTCTCTCGCTCTGTGTACACTGACCGTCCCACTCCGCTCCGGGTACACTGACTGTCTCACTCTGCTCTGGGTACACTGACTCTCCCACTCCGTGTACACTGACTGTCCCACTCTGTGCACACTGACTGTCCCACTCTGTGCATACTGACTGTCCCACTCTGGGAACACTGACTGTCCCACTCCAGACACTGTCTGTACCACTCTGGGTATACTGACTGTCCCACTCCGGGTACACTGACTGTCCCACTCTGCTCTGGGTACACTGACTCTCCCATTCCGTGTACACTCACTGTCCCACTCTGTGCACACTGACTGTCCCAATCTGTGCATACTGACTGTCCCACTCTGGGAACACTGACTGTCCCACTCCAGACACTGTCTGTACCACTCTGGGTACACTGACTGTCCCACTCCGGGTACACTGACTGTACCACTCTGGGTATACTGACTGTCCCACTCCGGTACACTGTCTGTACCAATCTGGGTACACGGACTGTCCCACTCCGGGTACACTGACTGTCCCACTCTGCTCCTGGAACACTGACTGTCCCACTCCGGGTACACTGACTGTCCCACTCTGAGTATACTGACTGTACCACTCTGGGTATACTGACTGTGATACTCTGAGTACACTGACTATCCTACTCCAAGTACAATGTCTGTCCACTTTGAGTACACTGACTGTCCCACTCCGGGTACCCCGACTGTCCTACTCTGGGTAGACTGACTGTCCCACTCTGGGTACACTGACTGTCCCACTCTGCCCTGAGTACACTGACTGTCAAACTCTAGGTACACTGACTGTCCCGCTCCGGGTAAACTGACTGTCCCACTCCGGGTAAACTGACTGTCCCACTCCGGGTAAACTGACTGTCCCGCTCCGGGTAAACTGACTGTCCCACTCTGCTCTGGGTACACTGACTGTCCCCTGCTGGGTACACTGACTGTCCCACTCTGCTCTGGGTACACTGACTGTCCCCTGCTGGGTACACTGACTGTCCCACTCTGCTCCGGGTACACTGACTGTCCCACTCTGCTCTGGGTACACTGACTGTCCCGCTCTGGGTACACTGTCTGTCCCACTCTGCTCTGAGTACACTGTCTGTCCCACTCTGCTCTGGGTACACTGACTGTCTCACGCTGGGTACACTGACTGTCCCACTCCGGGTACACTGACTGTCCCACTCTGGGTACACTGACTGTCCCACTCTGGGTACACTGACTGTCCCACTCTGCTCTGGGTACACTGACTGTCCCACTCTGGATACACTGACTGTCCTACTCCACTCTGGGTACACAGACTGTCCCACTCCAGGTACACTGACTGTCTCACTCTGCTCCGGGTACACTGACTGTCCCTCTGCACTCTGGGTACACTGACTGTCCCACTCCGCTCCGGGTACACAGACTGTCCCACTCCGCTCCGAGTACACTGTCTGTCCCACTCCGGTACACTAACTGCCCCACGCTGCTCTGGGTACATTGACTGTCCCTCTCCGTGTACCCTGACTGTCCCACTCTGGGTATACTGACTGTCCCACTCCGGTACACTGTCTGTACCACTCTGGGTATACTGACTGTCCCACTCTGGTACACTGACTATCCCACTCCACTCTGGATCCACTGACTGTCCCACTCTGCTCTGTGTACACTGAATGTCCCACTCTGGGTATAATGATTGGTAAACTCTGTGTACACTGACTGCCAAACTCTCAGTACACTGTCCCACTCTGCTCAGGGTACACTGACTGTCAAACTCTGGGTACACTGACTGTCCCACTCCGCTCCGGGTACACTGACTGCCCCACTCCACTCTGGGTACACTGACTGTCCCACTCTGCTCTGGGTATACTGATTGTCCCACTCTGCTCTGGGTACACTGACTGTCCCACTCTGGATACACTGACTGTCCTACTCCACTCTGGGCTCACAGACTGTCCCACTCCAGGTACACTGACTGTCTCACTCTGCTCCGGGTACACTGACTGTCCCTCTGCACTCTGGGTACACTGACTGTCCCACTCCGCTCCGGGTACACTGACTGTCCCACTCCGCTCCGAGTACACTGTCTGTCCCACTCCGGTACACTGACTGCCCCACGCTGCTCTGGGTACATTGACTGTCCCTCTCCGTGTACACTGACTGTCCCACTCTGGGTATACTGACTGTCCCACTCCGGTACACTGTCTGTACCACTCTGGGTATACTGACTGTCCCACTCTGGTACACTGACTGTCCCACTCTGGGTACACTGACTGTCCCACTCCACTCTGGATCCACTGACTGTCCCACTCTGCTCTGTGTACACTGACTGTCCCACTCTGGGTATAATGATTGGTAAACTCTGTGTACACTGACTGTCAAACTCTCAGTACACTGTCCCACTCTGCTCAGGGTACACTGACTGTCAAACTCTGGGTACACTGACTGTCCCACTCCGCTCCGGGTACACTGACTGCCCCACTCCACTCTGGGTACACTGACTGTCCCACTCCGGGTACACTGTACCATTCTGGGTACACTGACTGTCCCATTTTGGGTGTACTGACTGTCCTACTCCATGTATACTGACTGCCCCACTCTGCTCCAGCCCTCAGCCACTCTTTGGGACTCAGATGGGATTTGAATAACAATCAGTAATAAATTCATGGTCAGCATTACCAGCACAGGCTCCTCATGCCAGTTCTATTAATTGGGTCAACATCCTTTTCAACGTCCATGTTTCGATTCAAAATCGTGTCCTCTGAGAATTCGCCTGTGCCTCTTTAACTTTTAGCCAAGCGATGTCCCTATGGCTTTCCCAAAACAGACAGAGAAATTTAATTTGCAAAGCTTGAAAACCAGCCTCCATAATAATGTGAAACAATGAACTGCAGATGGTGGAGTTCTGAAACAAATAAAAAATAGAAATTGCTGGAGAAACTCATCAGACCTGCCAGCATCTTTTGAGAGAGAAAGAAAGTCAATGTTTCAATCCGTTATTGCTTCTTCATCTCTGGACATGTGATGTTAATTTTGTTTTCTCTCCACAGATACTTCCACTACTGTTGTGTTTCTCCAGTAATTTCTACTCTTCAACAACGTCCAGTATTTCTCTGTCTAACGTTCCTCAGTTTTGCAGTGCAAATTGAATATTAATCGATGCACTTAATGCTACTCCCCATCAGTGTATAGGGATCTGCAAGGACAGAGAAAGACCCTTTAGCCCATTGGCACACAGGCAGGTCAAGAGAAAGCACCTAACCATCTGAATTCTAATACCTTTGTGCACCTTGTGATGGTTTTGCAATTCTATCTTAAATAGGATGTATGGAATCATTGCACAATACTGTATCGAAAACAGCAAATTCCCTTTTGATTCCTGAACATATTGTTTCAGAAAATTCTCCTCGACTGTATTCTATAAACTCAGGTAAAAACAATGACTGCAGATGCTGGAAACCAGATTCTGGATCAGTGGTGCTGGAAGAGCACAGCAATTCAGGCAGTGTCCGAGGACAGGCAAAATCGATGTTTCGGGCAAAAGCCCTTCATCAGGAATAAAGCCTGATGAAGGGCTTTTGCCCGAAACGTCGATTTTGCCTGTTCTCGGATGCTGCCTGAATTGCTGTGCTCTTCTATAAACTCATGCTCAATGATAATTTTGCCGATTTTGCTTCCTTGGTCCAGAGATTGAATTTGCCCGTAATCATTGCCCTTGCTTCTCGGATTTCCTGACTCATACTCGGTACAGCATGATGATTACATTTAAAAGTTTCTATAAATTATCCTGATTGGTCTTTTTTAAAATATCCATTCAGAGGATGAGGCCGGTTGCATCCGAGAACATTGAAGGAAGCAGCTGCAAAATAATGTTAGTAATTGTCCAAAAATGCTTAGACTCTGGAAAACTCACAAAAGAGCAAAGAACAAAAGAGAAGTGCAGCACAGGAACAGGCCCTTCGGCCTTCCAAGCTCATGCTGATCTTCGTGCCCTAACTGAACTAAAAAAACAAACCTTCTGCCCTTACATGGTCCATGTCCCTCTATTCCCTCCTTCTTCATGTCACCATCCAGATGCCTCTTAAATGTGGCCAATGTGCACCACCCCTTCTGACAGTGCGTTCCAGGCTCCCACCATGCTCTGTGTGAAAAACTTCCTTCACACATCTCCCTTAAACTTATCCCCGCTCACCCTGAACCTGTCACAGAGGATTTTCTTTTCATGAAAAAGAGACAATAGACAGATAAGTGTATACATCTCATGAATAAAATGTTAGGGTATATTATAAAGGATGTTGTTGTGAAACCCGAAAGTGTTCAGAAAAGATTTACAAGGATGTTGCCAGGGGTGGAGGATTTGAGCTACAGAGAGAGGCTGAACAGGCTGCGGCTGTTTTCCCTGGAGCGTCGGAGGCTGAGGGGTGACCTTATAGAGGTTTAAAAAATTATGAGGGGCATGGATAAGATGAATAGGCAGGCAGGAGGTTGGAAGAACACAGCAAGCCAGGCAGCATCAGGAGGTGGAGAAGTCGACATTTGGGTATAACACTTCTTCAGGACTGGGGAGGAGGGGAGGAGCTGCAGGGCAGGTTGGTGAGGTGGGGATTGATGAAGGCAGGTAGAGGGTACGACCTGGTTGGTCAATGAGATGACTGAACGGAGTCGGGAGATGGGAGGGGAGGTTATTTGAAATTGGAGGACTCAGTGTTGAGTCCTCCGGGCTGTAGGCTGCCCAGGTGGAAGATGAGGTGTTATTCCTCCAATTTGTGGTGTGGTTCGTTGTGGCAATGGAGGAGGCCAAGGATGGTCATGTCGGAAAGGAAGTGGGAAGGGGAATTAAAACAGGCGGTGACTGGGAGGTCCGGTCACCCCTGCGGGCCCAGCTGAGATGCTCGGTGAGCCGTTCCCTAATTTTACGTTTGGTCTCCCCAACATAGAGAAGACCACATCAGGAGCACCTGATGCAGTTGGAGAGGCAGGTGACCATCTGTCTCACCTGGAAGAACCTTTGGGGCTTTGGATGGAGGTGACAGGGGTGGGTTACTGACAGGTTTTGCATTTTTTCCAGTTACTACTTTGTTAGACAGGGTCAAGATTAGAGTGTAGTGCTGGAAAAGCACAGCAGGTCAGGCAGCATCCGAGGAGCAGGAATACAGACTTGGCTCTTCATATTAGATTAGATTAGATTAGATTAGATTACTTACAGTGTGGAAACAGGCCCTTCTGCCCAACAAGTCCACACCGACCCGCCGAAGCGCAACCCATCCAGACCCATTCCCCTACATTTACCCCTGCACTTAACACTGCTGGCAATTTAGCGTGGCCAATTCACCTGACCTGCACATTTTTGGACTGTGGGAAGAAACCGGAGCACCCGGGGGAAACCCGCTCAGACACGTGGAATATGTTCATCTTTTCCTGGACCCTCTTTCCCTGTTTTAAACCTCATTGTCTGCTCCCAAAAAATTAGAATCACCAGAACAGTGGGCCAAGCGCAGTTTAAATAAATTTTGTAAAGCAGGTCTTTCACCTGGGACAGTGGCTCAGTGGGTTAGCACTGCTGTCTCACGGGACCTCGGTTCAATTCCACCCTTGGGTCACTGTCTGGGTCAAGTTTACATGTTTCCCCCTGTGTCTATTGGTTTTGCTCCAGTTTCTTCACCCAGTTCAAAAATATGCAGGTTAGGTGGATTGGCCATGGGAGCTGCAGAGATCGGGTGGGATACCCTTCAGAAGGTTGGTATGAGCTGCTTCCACATTCTAAGGCTTCCATGATGGAACCATATGTTTATTCCACCCTACTGTATCTTGCATCTACACATTTCAACCTCCAATCTGTTTATCCCTATCCTAACATGCATGTGGTGACATCCATAGATTATAACCTTTGACGTTTTACTTTTTAATTTGTGCCCCAGCTTCTTCACCTGTGTCAGAAAAGTCTCATGTTCAGTTCTACCAACGTCACCAGTTCCCGTGTGGATCCTCCTCCTCCACCTTCCTCAAGTTCGTCCCCAACCTTTGAAATTATATTAAAAAAGAATCAAACAATCAAGTTTTGATCTGCTGTTTGAAGGTTTAATTTTCCCCGCTAGTGCATTGTTCAGCATTTTTGTGTCAAATTTGCTTTGCCTGCTGTTTTAATGCAGTAGTTAACGCATCTGTTTAATGGCTTTATTAAAGTTTTATTTTCCGAAGCCAATCATTAGATCACAAAAGAGAAATATCGACCGCTGGTTTTTAAATTGCTCTAATTGTGGTTTATATTCTCAACATAGCAATGGCAGGATGGCATTGATTGTCTGATTATGTGTGTTTGCAAAGTAGTTTAATATGCTTTTAGGTTGGGGCCTGTGGAACATTAGTTAAGGCTGGAATGACACACGGGAATACAGTTATACAGGGCGACCATTCTTATTGGGATGTTGGTTAGCTTACTCTTCCTATACAGATTTTAATTGTCTGTCTGGTCTCATCAATGCCTTCATTACGTCTAGACTTAAGTACTCTAATGCACTGCTAGCTGGCCTCTCACATTGTAGACGCCATAAATCCAACATCAGCCTGTGTTGCCTGTTCTAAATCATCCCAATTCACAACCACCTATTGTCCTTGTGCTCACTGACTTACACTGGCTCCTGGTTAAGGCCTTGGTTTTAAAAATTTCCATTCCTGTTGTCATACCACTGTGCTGTACATCTCTATGACGCTATGACCACTGCAAGGAATCACCCCTTCCAGCAATCTGGGGGGGGAGATGGGCAGTCAGCGGTGAGATCACATTGGTGTCCCCTGTGCTGGTCAGCTGAGGAGAGCCCATGGACAGAAGCTGTGATGTTTATCTTTTTAAATTAAATTAGATTACATTACAGTGTGGAAACAGGCCCTTCAGCCCAACAAGTCCACACCGACCCGCCGAAGCTCAACCCACCCATACCCCCCCCTACATTTGCCCCTTACCTAACACTACGGGCAATTTAGCATGGCCAATTCACCTGACCTGCACATCTTTGGACTGTGGGAGGAAACCGGAGCACCTGGAGGAAACCCAAGCAGACACGGGGAGAATGTGCAAACTCCACACAGACAGTTGCCTGAGGCAGGAACTGAACCTGGGTCTCTGGCGCTGTGAGGCAGCAGTGCTAACCACTGTGCCACCGCGCCGCCCACTAAATTTAATTTTGCTTCTTGTTTCTCTGACCTATGTTTAGACTGTGTATAGCTGGAATGTAACCTTTTCTCTTCAGTTCTCCTTTCTGGAAATAAGGATTGTTGGTGGGTACTCTGTACGTAAGAAGGCAGGTTGGTGCTATTGTTACGCTGTAACTAACCTGTAACTGAAGAAACTGCACTGAGAGAAAGCAGACCTGAATGGATCGATAGATACATTGAGTTTAGACTCTTTGGAACAAAAAGGCTTCGCGTATATTCAATGAAAAGAATATATTCAATGTGTCCATTGATCCCTTTGGGTCAGCTTTCTCTATGCCTCTATGGGACAGCACAGTTGCATAGTGGTTAGCACTGCTGCCTCACAGCGCCAGAGACCTGGGTTCAATTCCCGCCTCAGGCAACTGCCTGTGTGGAGTTTGCACATTCACCCCGTGTCTGCGTGGGTTTCGTCCGGGTGCTCTGGTTTCCTCCCACAGTCCAAAAAAAGTGCAGGTTAGGTGAGTTGGCCATGCTAAATTTCCCGTAGTGTTAGATGTAGGGGAATGTATCTGGGTGGGTTGCTCTTTGGAGGGTCAGTAAGGCCTTGTTGGGCCGAAGGGCTTGTTTCCACACTGTGAGTAATCTAATCATTACCTAACATACCAATAATCTGGGGACCTGGGTTTGGAAATGAATTCAATAAGTATCTGGGATTAAGAATCTAATGAATTTTAAAAGCATTTGTTCATGGGATAAGGGTATTGCTGGGTGGACCAACACTTACTGTCCACCCCTAATTGCCCAGAGGGCAGTTAAGAGTCAACCACATGGCTGTGAGTCTGGAGTCACATGCAGACCAGACCAGGTAAGAATGGCAGTGTCCTTCCCTAAAGGACATTAGTGAACCAGATGGACTTTTCCCAACAATCAGTTCATGATCATCATTCGACCCTTAACTTAAGATTTTTGTTGAATTCAAATCCCACCATCTGCCATGGCCTGCTTCAAACCCAGGTCCCCAGAACATTACCTGGGTCTCTGGATTAACAGTGCAGCGATAATACCACTAGGCCACCACCTTCCCCTAAGCCATTAGGGGACCACTATGACCATACAGATTTGACCGTTACTTTGGAGGAGATTTCTCGTTCCAAAAAATGAAAACATCCTTTTGCCAAAAACCAGTCTTCAGGATTCCTGACCTGCAAAAACAAATGCAGGAGCAGATCCAGGGCTCAGGATGAACAGGGAGTGCATCCAACATACATTCCATGGTGACATGGAGATGAAAAGACATGACAAGTGGTCAGCACTGTAATAGTCCAGCCATCAGCATCAGTACAGGGGACCCCACCCCCGTACCCGTGGGGGATACATTCCAAGACCTACCGCAGAAACCGGAATCCGCGGATAGTCACAAACCCATTCATTTAAGCGGGAAATTTACCTTCCCAGAAGCCCCGTGGTCCCTGCTTCTGGAATGTTCCCTGTAATATGTTCGGGCCACGGTAAACCACGGGTAACTGAAACCACGGAAAATGATTCCCCGGTCACCCTGTATGAGAGAAAGATTTAACACAATCAGAATTAAAGCACCCTTTATGGATCTACCTGATATATCAGAATAGTTTTGGAGTTACCATCATGGGAGAATGGATCCCATTTGTTGCTGCCATTTGCTGTTGAACTGTCAAAGTGTCACCAACTATAGAAAGTAAAGAAAGTTCCTTGAAGTAAACAAAATGAAGAGAATTCCATGGTCAAGGATGTAGATAATGATGAATCTGAATACATTGTTTCCTCTGGTCAGGGAATCCAGAACTAAAGGGCCCGGTTTAAGTTTAAGACGGCGATGGGAAGAAGGTTCTTCTCTCAGAAGGTCATTAGTGAGTGGACTTCTCTTCCTCAGAGAACATGGGACTCACTGAAATGTACCCAAGGCTGAAATAGCTCCAGGCAACATCAACACAAACTGCATCCCATTTTCCACTTGGGAGTCTCGCAGAGGATTGAGATCTTTTCCCCCTGCTTTCCCCCATTCCCACACACTAAACCTTGCCAACATATAGGCTGCTATCACCCAATACCCATTGGCAGTCACTAATAGTCCCCATTAGCAGCTAACCATTCCTTCAGACTGACCTTTAAGCACTCCTTTGTTTGTCCAATTATTCTTCTGTCTTTTTTGGTTCTATCTCCACCCAATGTTTACTCTTCCTCTCCCACCCCCCACTCCCCACCCCCACCCCATCCCATCTTTTGTGTAAAATCCATCTTTTCCCCAGTTCTGAGAAAGAGGGTCACTCACCCAAAATCTTAATTCTGATTTCTCTCCACAGATGCTGCCAGACCTTTTTAGATTACATTTTTTTTAGATTACATTACAGTGTAGAAACAGGCCCTTCGGCCCAACAAGTCCACACCGACCCGCCGAAGCGCAACCCACCCATACCCCTACACTTACCCCTTACCTAACACTAGGGGCAATTTAGCATGGCCAATTCACCTGACCTGCACATCTTTGGACTGTGGGAGGAAACCGGAGCACCTGGAGGAAACCCACGCAGACACGGGGAGAACGTGCAAACTCCACACAGACAGTCGCCTGAGGCGGGAATTGAACCCGGGTCTCAGGAGCTGTGAGGCAGCAGTGCTGACCACTGTGCCACCGTGCCACCTGCTGAGCTTTTCCAGCAGTTTCTGTTCTTTGTTCCAGCATCAGCTGTTCTTTCAGTTTTTTTTAAAATAGATCAGTTTTTGATTGATAAAGAAGTCAAAGGTTATGGGAAGAAAGTGCTGCTTAGTTTTGAAAAAGGTGCAGAGGAGATTTCAGGAATTTGCCAGGTTGAAAGGAAGGTCTCATGAGGAAAGGCTGAGGGACTTGGGTCTGTTCTCATTGGAGAGAAGAAGACAAAGAGGGGATTTAATAAATACACACAAGATGATCAGAGATATGATAGACAATGAGATTCTTTTTCCTAGGATGATGACATCTGCTTGTACGAGGGGGAATAGCTGCAAATTGAGAGGTGATAGGTTTAAGACAGATGTCAGAGGCAGGTTCTTACTCAGAGAGTGGTAAGGGCGTGGAATGCCCTACCTGCCAATGTAGTTAATTCAGCCACATCAGGGAGATTTAAACAGTCCTTGGATAAGCACATGGATGAAGATGGGATATTGTAGGGGGATGGGCTTAGATTAGTTCACAGGTGGGTGCAACACTGAGGGCCGAAGGGCCTGTTCTGCGCTGCATGTTCTACGTTCTAGGTTAGGACAAAACCAGCTCTGCCATGATCTTACTGAATCACAGAGAAGGCTCAATGGGCTGAGTGGTTCACTCCCACTCCCATGATCCTCTGGTGTTAGCACTCCTGGAAGTACTCTGAGCCATGGAAGGACAACAACAGGCCCAGGAATGGTAAAACTGGAACAAAAAATGCTTCACTGAAAGGACTGAGGAATGCCAAATAGAATTTAATTAGATAAATGTGACATGCTGCACTTTGATAACGCAAATCAGGGCAGGGCTTAGACCCTTGGTGTCCAAATCGCTGTGTTACACATCAATTTGGAGACCATCCACTATCCTCTGAGAAAAAGAACAGGAAATGGCATCACCAACATAGGAAATGACATCACCACCCAAGGAAACCTAAACACATAAATAGAAAGCGGGTCACTAACATCAACACTTCACTGGAGGCTCACTGATGATGTTACCTAGTATGGTGATGAAACGTCTGAAAACGAACCTTCCAGCTCAGTGAGCTAAGTTACATTCAGAGCCTCAACCTGAGCGACAAATCTTCTCAAAACTCATTAAATATAGTACTGTTTCAGATTTTCATACAAGCTGGTGTTCAGTACATTATGTTGTGGGCATCATTGCTAACGCTGTGTTAGCTCGGCACGGGGTTGATGTTGAAATTAATTACAGTCATTCAACTCATAATTCAAAGTTTATCAAAATTTAATTATTGATTTGTTAAAGTGTAATGAAGGAAACAAAAACTAAATGAAATCATGAATTAGTTTATTAATTAGTGTTGGGCATATTGGCTAGCAGAGAACCGCACTTCAAGAATTTGAAAGGAAGAGGCAATTCACAACCAGATTATTGTCAGGGTTTTAGAGAGGACTTTATTAGATCTCTGGCAGCTTAGAGGTGATTTAGCACTGGAGAAAACTGATCAAACATGAGAAAACAGAAGCACTCTTCCAAAGCCTCAAGAGAATGTAATGCACTGGAATCCCAAACAGTGTGATGTCTGACAATGGGCAAATGAGCAGCATTAAATTCTCACAAAATCGCTTTACCATTTCAACTCCCTCTCCCCAAGCAAATGGAAAGGAGGAAAGAGCGGTTGACAAATATTTAAATCTGTATTGAAGTAAAATGATAACTTAAACCTCCCTCTTAAAAAATCCATAAGACCATCAGCGACAGGGACAAAGACATACAGGGAGAGGTGGAGTAATGGGCTAGCATCAGGAACATACATGAAAATGATGTAACAATGACGTCCAAGAAACATGACTAGTTCCCTAAAAGAGATCTGACAGGAGACAAAATCCCCCACCTCATGCAAATGTTTTTCTTTGCTTTTAAATAAAAGGTTCTTGCATTGAACACCATAGACTCAAGCAGTGTGTGGTAATCAGAAATCACTGTTAAAACTCAACAGGTCTGGCAGCCCTGTGGAGGGAAAACAGAATTAACATTTCGGGTCCCCAGTGACCCTTCTTCAGAACTGGAAAACCAGACAACTTCAAATAATTCTTCACAATTATTTGGCAAAACATTGAAACAGAACTCTGGGATTCCCTCCTGAAGTCTCCCTTTTCCTTTAAGATGCTTCTTAAGACCTACCTGTCTGTTTCAGCTTTTGCTTACCTGTCCTATTCTCCCTTATACATGGCTTAGTGCCAAATCTTTCCTGATAAGCCTGAGGATGTTTTCAACACCTGAACCTCCCAGTACGACATCAGTTCAAGTTGTTGTTGTGGATGTTGAGGCTGTCTTTAACAATATTGCGTTTGTGTTTTCTAACTGAATATAAGGGGCAATTCGAGAAGTGATCTATGTGGAGATTGTAAAAGGACAGTGATTCTCCTGGGTGACAATGAGTAAAGAATTTGCTTAGAGCCATTTGACCTCTATGACCCTTACTTTGCTTGAGGCCAGGCAAAGACAGAAGATTGGGAACGTGTCTAAGGGACACAAGAACATAATAATAGGAAGAGGTCCTTCAAGATATTTACCAGGATGTGGCCTGGGCTGGAGAGTTTCAGAGATGATGAGTGATTGAACAGACTGTGATTGTCTTCCTTAGTATGGGGGAAATTGAGAGGGGACATGATTGAGATGTATAAAGTTACAGTGGGGGGGCATAGAGAGGGTAGATAGCAAAAAACGTACCCCTTGATGGGACCAATGACCATGGAAAATAGATTTAAGGGAAGGGACAGGAGGGGATGTGAGGAAGATGGTGGGAATGTGGAACTCACTGCCTGTAAGAGTGGTAGACGCAGAAACCCTCATAACATTGAAGAAGTATTTGGATGTGCATTTGCAATGCCAGGGCATGTAAGAAAATGAGCCAAATGATTAGAATAGTTAGGTGGCTGTTTTTGACTGGCATGGACACAATGGACTGAAGGGCCTTCGTTTGTGCTGCAGACCTCTATGACTCTAAGCCTGTTCCACCATTCCAAGAGGTCATATCTGATCAGTGACCTAACTCCATACACTCACATTTGCCTGATAAGTCATAATACCCATGAATAACAAAAGCATAACAGCTTCATGCTTAAAACTAATAATTCATCCAGCATCAGATATCATGTGTGCCATGTAGAGGGTTCTAAATTTCTATCACCCACTGTATGTAGAAGAGCTTGCAGACCAGGTATCCTGGTAACATTCCTCTGACAAGTAAGAACAATTATAAACAAGAACATTACCAAAAATCAGTGAAGGGTCAATTTCAGTGAGTTTCATGGAGGGTTCCTCTCCACTGATTGGGTTTTCTCACATGTTTACTCCGCACACCTACTTATGTATGAACAACGTTGGTACAACACTCTCCCACACTAACCTGCACCTACCAGGGACAGAGATATTCACCAAGACCCTACTGAGATTTCTACTGTTGGCACTGTGATTAAATCTCAGTTGTCAACCAGCTCAATTGCTGCCAGACGGGATTTAATTTGATTTAGTATTGGCACATAGATTAGGGTTGGGATATCTGGTCGGCATGGACGGTTGGACCGAAGGGTCTGCTTCCATGCTGTACATCTCTATGACTCTATGTACTGAGATACTATGAAAAGTATTGTGTGCTAGCCAGACAAATCATAGCTTACATAAATACATCAGGGCAACTGAACATAATGCAGAATATGGTCTGACAGCTGCAGAGAAGGTTCACAGAAAGATCAACTAGAATGTATGGGATGTCCATTCATACGTCTGATAACAGCGGGGAAGAAGCTGTTCTTGAATCTGTTGGTACGTGTTTTCAAACTTTTGTATTTTCTGCCTGACAGAAGAGGGTGGAAGGAGTATAACCAGAGTGGGAGGGGTCTTTGATGATGTTGGTTGCTTTCATGAGGCAGTGGGAAGTATAGACAGAGTCAATGGAAGGAAGGCTGCTTTGCGTGATGTTCATAACTCTCTGTAATTTTATGCAGTCTTGGGCAGAGCACTTGCCATACCAAGGTGAAAAGTGAGGACTGCAGATGCTGGAGATCAGAGTCTAGATTAGAGTGGTGCTGGAAAAGCACAGCAGGTCAGGCAGCATCCGAGGAGCAGGAAAGTCGGCGATTCGGGCAAAAGCGCTTCATCTGGAATGAGCTTTTGCCCAAAACGTCGATTTTCCTGCTCCTCGGATGCTGCCTGACCTGCTGTGCTTTTCCAGCACCACTCTAATCTAGGCACTTGCCATACCAAACTGTGATACATCTGGATGGGATGCTTTCTGTGGTGCATCCATAAAAATTGGGAAGAGTCATTGTGGTCATGCTGAATTTCCTTAGCACTTGGAGGAAGTAGAGGCATTGGTGTGCTTTCTTGACTCGTCATCACAGGAAACGTGGTAGCAAGGAAACTGATGACAGCTGCTTCAGAGGGTAAAGAACTGGCCCAGCTGATGCTTCATTACAAACAGAAACCCCCATTTCTAAATGGTTTGGTATTTTGGGGAGAAAGCAGAACAGGGCACAGAGTTGGATGATTGGCAGTGATCACACTGCATGGGGTAAGCAGAACCGAAGTGCCAAATGGCCTGCTGTGTCCCTATTGCCCACGCATTTGCACCGTCACCTGCCTGATCGACTGCCAGTTTAACAACAGCGCCAGGAATCAAGCTGCCCTAAGGGTTAAAGCATGTTTGAACTTTGTCTGAGGGAGGGCTATTCTCGTCCTACGCCCAGCTGAGCATAACATCCCATCATTGTTGAAGACTGATCATGGGCAATTCCCTGACCCACTTAGAAGGACCACACTGACTGATGAATGACTAGGCCCCTGACTCATCTCTGTTGAAGCTGCTGATTAACCACTAATGCCCAAGTAGTTACATGGGATGTGCAGGACTGATAATGGCCCACTTTCCTGGGGAGTGTAATAAGACAGAAACCTGGCTTTGAATAACACAATCATCTCAACAGCTCTTCCTAAGCTCATGGACAGATATTGGACAATATGCTTCATTTACTGTGCTGGTACCCCCCACTGGTGACATCCTAATCAATCTGGTAGAGGCCTAATCCCCTCAAACATTGAGATATGCTCGCTTCACATGCAGTGTACTTGCTCGCACACGTTGTAGGTCTGAGCTCGATGTGCTGTAAATACTCTTTCACTGTTCACTATTGACAAACGTGACAAGTTTCCAGAATTTGTGCCTGAGCTCAGAGGCACTGTAAGACAGAATGACAGTGAGCCACTAAGTTTTGAGTGAGGCAGCAATGTGCAAAAAGGCAAAGCAAGGCAGAGATGATGTGAGCATGAGAACTCTGAGATGTTCTGATGGTTGAGATAGGTTGTGTGCCCGTTCCTGTGCGCCTGTGGCCCAACATTTCAACTCCCCCTCCCACTCTGCCGAGGACATGGAGGTCCTGGGCCTCCTTCACAGCCGCTCCCTCACCAGCAGACACCTGGAGGAAGAACGCCTCATATACCGCCTCGGAACACTTCAACCCCAGGGCATCAATGTGGACTTCAACAGTTTCCTCATTTCCCCTTCCCACACCTCACCCTAGTTCCAAACTTCCAGCTCAGCACTGTCCCCATGACTTGTCCGGACTTGTCCTACCTGCCTATCTCCTTTTCCACCTATCCACTCCACCCTCCACCCCCCGACCTATCACCTTCATCCCCTCCCCCACTCACCTATTGTACTCTCTACTACTTTCTCCCCACCCCCACCCTCCTCTAGCTTATCTCTCACGCTTCAGGCTCACTGCCTTTATTCCTGATGAAGGGCTTTTGCCCCAAACGTCAATTTTACTGCTCCTCGGATACTGCCTGAACTGCTGTGCTCTTCCAGCACCACTAATCCAGAATCTGGTTTCCAGCATCTGCAGTCATTGTTTTTACCCTGTGCACAAAGCAGCCTGGTGAGAGTATTGCAATGCAAAGCATCAACCCACTCCAAACCGCAGTGCCGAAGTGTTGAACTCCTTTGCAAATACCATGCTGATGAGTTGAGGCTTGATGCCAGTCTTTGTGGGTGGAGTGGGGGTGGTTGTTGGTGGTGGGTGGGTGGGGGATGGAATGCTGGTCACTGTCCATGGAACTGCCTGCAAAGATATGGAGGCACAGAAGAGGAAGCGGTGAGCTGGAATCACCAGGTAACGTGGGCGGCACGGTGGCACAGTGGTTAGCACTGCTGCCTCACAGCGCCAGAGACCCGGGTCCAATTCCCGCCTCAGGCGACTGATGTGTGGAGTTTGCACGTTCTCCCCGTGTCTGCGTGGGTTTCCTCCGGGTGCTCCGGTTTCCTCCCACAGTCCAAAAATGTGCAGGTCAGGTGAATTGGCCATGCTAAATTGCCCGTAGTGTTAGGTAAGGGGCAAATGTAGGGATATGGGTGGGTTGCGCTTCGGTGGGTCGGTGTGGACTTGTTGGACCGAAGGGCCTGTTTCCACACTGTAATGTAATCTAATCTAATGTAATCTAAAAATCTAAATACCTCTTTGATTTTCAAGTCGCGAATGGTCACTACCTAGTTGTGACATGATGATTAGCACAGCTGCCTCACAGCGCTAGGGACCTGGGTTCGATCCCAGCCTCGGGTGACTGTGGAGTTTGCACATTCTCCCCGTTTCTGCGTGGGTTTCCTCCAGTTTCCTCCCACAGTCAGAAGATGCACAGGTTAGATGAACTGGTCATGCTAAATTGCCCATAGTGTGCAGGGATGTGTAGGTTAGGTGCATTAGTCAGGGGGAAATGTAGGACAGAATTGGAATGGGTCTGGGTGGGTACTCTTTGAACGGTCAGTGTGGACTTGCTGGGCAAAAAGGCCTGTTTCCACACCATAGAGATTCTATGTAATTCGAAGTTCATGTCCGCTGCATGGGAGAACAGGAAATTAGATACTAATGAGTTGTTAGTGCCTGCAACTGGGGTTCACATCACTCCCTTGTGAGATTCTCACCTCACTGACGGAATGATGGTAGAAAATCAGATTTGTTTTCCTCAGAATCGAGATTCTCATTGTTCCAACTAACTTCCCATCACCTATGTCATTCAGAGACTGGGAAAATTAAGTCCAGAGTAAATGTTTGTTACCTAGCCTTTCGTTATAAGATCTTCCTCTGTGTAAAATGGCTGCCACATATTCCTGCATAGCAATTAAGCAATTTCACAAGAGAACATTACAGATTTTTTTTCTGCAGCAGGTTGTTATATAAATATGAACCCAACTGTAGTTATTAAGTCATAAAGACTTATAGCGCAGAAACAGACCCTTCAGTCGAACTCATCCATGCCAGCTGGATATAGAGTCATAGCAGGTCAGGCAGCATCCAAGGAACAGGAGAATCGACGTTTCGGGCATAAGCCCTTCTTCAGGAAGAAAAAGGGCTTATGCCCGAAACGTCGATTCTCCTGCTCCTTGGATGCTGCCTGACCTTCTGCGCTTTTCCAGCAACACATTTTCAGCTCTGATCTCCAGCATCTGCAGTCCTCACTTTCTCCTAGGATATAGAGTCATAGTCATAGAGATGTACAACATGGAAACAGACCCTTCGGTCCAGCCCGTCCATGCCGACCAGATATCCCAACCCAATCTAGTCCCACCTGCCAGCACCCGGTCCATATCCCTCCAAACCCTTCCTGTTCATAACCCCATCCAAATGCCTCTTAAATGTGGATGAACTTCGGATCATTCGGGAGGCATAGGGGGTTATTGAGAGGAGTTACAGGGAGGTAGTCACTCCTAAGGTACAAGAAAAAGGCAAATGGGTTACAGTCAGGGGATGGAAAGGGAACTGGCAGGCGTGCAGGGATCCCCTGTGGCCATTCCCCTCAACAATAAGTATACCATTTTGGATAGTATTGGGGGCGGACGACTTACCAGGGGAAAGCAGTGGGGCACAGGGCTCTGGCACAGAGTCTGTCCCTGCTGCTCAGAAGGGAAAGGGGAAGAGGAACAGAGCAGTAGTCACTGGGGACTCCATAGTTAGGGGGACAGATAGGAGGTTCTGTGGGGATGAGAGAGACTCACGGGTTGGTGTGTTGCCTCACAGGTGACAGGGTTCATGATGTCTCTGATCGTGTTTTGGGGATCCTTAAGGGGGAGGGGGAGCAGACCCAAGTCGTGGTCCACATAGGGACCAACGACATAGGTAGGAAGAGAGGGGGCTTTAAGGCAGAAATTCAGGGATAGAAGATTAGAGCTAGGACGAACAGAGTTGTCTCTGGTTTGTTGCCCGTACCACGTGCTAGTGAGGCGAGGAATAGGGAGAGAGAGGAGTTGAACATGTGGCTACAGGGATAGTGCAGGAGGGAGGGTTTTGGATTCTTGGATAATTGGGGCTCTTTCTGGGGTAGGTGGGACCTCTACAAGCAGGGTGGTCTTCATCTGAACCAGAGGGGTACCAATATCCTGGGGGGGAAATTCGCTAAGGCTATTGGGGTGGGTTTAAACTAATCCAACAGGGGAATGGAAACCAAAATTGTAGTTTCAGTATAGAAAAGATTGAGAGTAGGGAGGTCCGAAATCAAGTTTCAGGGACACAAGATGGCACCGGCAAGCAAGAAGTTGGTTTGAAGTGTGTCTATTTCAACGCCAGGAGCATCCGGAAAAAGGTGGGTGAACTTGCAGCATGCGTTGGTACCTAGGACTTTGCTGGTGTGGCCATTTTGGAGACATGGATAGAAAAGGGACAGGAATGGTTGTTGCAGGTTCCAGGATTTAGATGTTTCAGTAAGAACAGAGAAGATGGTAAAAGAGGGGAGGTGTGGCATTGTTGGTCAGGGACAATATTACAGTTGTAGAAAGGATGTTTGGGGACTCACCAACTGAGGTAGTATGGGCTAAGGTTAGAAACAGGAAAGGAGAGGTCACCCTGTTGGGAGTTTTCTATAGGCCTCTGAATAGTTCCAAAGATGTAGAGGAAAGGATAGCAAAGGTGATTCTCGATAGGAGTGAGAGAGGCAGGGTAGTTGTCATGGGGGACTTCAACTATCCAAATATTGACTGGGATCACTACAGTACGAGTACTATAGATGGGTCAGTTTTTGTCCAGTGTGTGCAGGAGGGCTTCCTGACACAGTATGTAGACAGGCCAACAAGGTACTGGGTAATGAGCCTGGCCAGGTGTTAGATTTAGAAGTAGGTGAGCACTTTGGTGATAGTGATCACAATTCTGTTATGTTTACTTTAGTGATAGAAAGGGATAGGTGTATACCACTGGGCAAGAGTTACGGCTGAGAGAAAGGCAATCATGATGCGATTAGGTAAGATTTAGGAAGCATAGGATGGAGAAGGAAACTGCAGGGGATGGGCACATTAGAAATGTGGAGCTTATTCAAGGAAAAGCTACTGTGTGTCCTAGATAAGTATGTACCTGTCAGACAGGGAGGAAGCTGTAGAGCGCGGGAGCTGTGGTTTATGAAGGAAGTGGAATCTCTGGTCAAGAGGAAGAAGAAGGCTTATGTTAGGATGAGTTGTGAAGGCTCAGTTAGGGCGCTTGAGGGTTACAAGGTAGCTAGGAAAGATCTAAAGAAAGAGCTCCGAAGAGCCAGGAGAAGACATGAGAAGTTGTTGGCGGATAGGATCAGGGTAAACCCTAAGGCTTTCTTTAGCTATTTAAGGAATAAAAGAATGACGAGAGTAAGATAAGGGCCAATCAAAGACAGTAGTGGGAAGTTGTGTGTGGAGTCAGGGGAGTTAGGGGAAGCACTAAATGAATATTTTTCAACAGTATTCACTTTAGAAAACGACAATGTTGTCGAGGAGAATACTGAGATACAGGCTACTGGACTAGGTGGGATTGAGGTTCACAATGAAGAGGTATTAGAAATCCTGCAGAGTGTGAAAATAGATAAGTCCCCTGGGCCAGATGGGATTTATCCTAGGATCCTCTGGGAAGCCAGGGAGGAGATTGCTGAGCCTTTGGCATTGATCTTTAAATCGTCATTGTCTACAGGAATAGTGCCAGAAGACTGGAGGATAGCAAATGTAGTTCCCCTGTTCAAGAAGGGGAGTAGAGACAACCCCGGTAATTATAGACTAGTGAGCCTTACTTCAGTTGTTGGCAAAGTGTTGGAAAAGGTTATAAGAGATAGGATTTATAATCATCTGGAAAAGAATAATTTGATTAAGGATAGTCAGCACGGTTTTGTGAAGGGTAGGTCGTGCCTCACAAACCTTATTGAGTTCTTTGAGAAGGTGACCAAACAGGTAGATGAGAGTAAACTGGTTGATGTGGTGTATATGGATTTCAGCAAGGCGTTCGATAAGGTTCCCCACAGTAGGCTATTGTACAAAATGCGGAGGAATGGGATTGTGGGAGATATAGCAGTTTGAATCAGTAATTGGCTTGCTGAATGAAGACAGAGGGTGGTGGTTGATGGGAAATGTTCATCCTGGAGTCAGTTACCAGTGGTGTACTGCAAGGGTCGGTGTTGGGTCCACTGCTGTTTGTCATTTTTATAAACAACCTGGATGAGGGCATAGAAGGGTGGGTTAGTAAATTTGCAGACGACACTCAGGTTGGTGGAGTTGTGGATAGTGACGAAGGATGTTATAGGTTACAGAGAGACATAGATAAGCTGCAGAGCTGGGCTGAGAGGTGGCAAATGGAGTTTAATGTGGACAAGTGTGAGGTGATTCACTTTGGTCGGAGTAACCGGAATGCAAAGTACTGGGCTATTGGTAAGATTCTTGGTAGTGTAGATGAGCAGAGAGATCTCGGTGTCCAGGTACACAGATCCTTGAGAGTTGCCACCCAGGTTGACAGGGTTGTTAAGAAGGCATACAGTGTTTTAGCTTTCATTGATAGAGGGATTGGGTTCCGGATCCATGAGGTTATGCTACAGCTGTACAAAACTCTGGTGTGGCCGCACTTGGAGTATTGTGTGCAGTTCTGGTCACCGCATTATAAGAAGGATGTGGAAGCTCTGGAAAGGGTGCAGAGGAGATTTACTTGGATGTTGCCTGGTATGGAGGGAATGTCTTACAAGGAAAGGCTGAGGGACTTGAGGCTGTTTTCATTAGAGAGAAGAAGGTTGACAGGTGACTTAATAGAGACATATAAGATAATCAGAGGGTTAGGGAGGGTGGACGGGGGAGACTTTTTCCAAGAATGGGGATGGCGAACATGAGGGGGCATAGCTTTAAATTGAGAGGTGTTAGGTATAAGACAGATGTCCGAGGTAGTTTCTTTACTCAGAGAGTAGTAGGGGTATGGAATGCACTGCCTGCAATGGTAGTAGTTTCGCCAACTTTAAGTACATTTAAGTCATCATTGGACAGGTATATGGACGTACATGGAATAATGTAGGTTAGATGGGCTTCAGATTGGTATGACAGGTTGGTGCAACATCAAGGGCTGAAGGGCCTGTACTGCGCTGTAATGTTCTATGTTCTATGTTGTAATTGTACCAGCTTCCACCACATCCTCTCGCAGCTCATTCCATACACGTATCACCCTCTGTATAAAAAAGTTGCCGGGTAGGTCTCTTTTATATCTTTCCCCTCTCACCTCAAACCTATGCCCTCTAGTTCTAGACTCCCCAACCCCAGGGAAAAGACTTTGTCTATTTATTCTATCCATGCCCTTCATAATTTTGTAAACTTCTATAAGGTCACCCCTCAGCTTCCAACGCTCCAGGGAAAAAAAAAACCCAGCCTGTTCAGCCTCTCCCTGTAGCTCAAATCCTCCAACCCTGGCAACATCCTTGTAAATCTTTGCTGAACCCTTTCAAGTTTCACTACAACTTTCCGATAGGAAGGAGTCCAGAATTTCACGCAATATTCCAACAGTGGCCTAACCAATGTCCTATACAGTCACAACATGACCTCCCAACTCCTGTACTCAATACTCTGACCAATAAAGGAAAGCATACCAAACGCCTTCTTCACTATCCTATCTACCTGCGACTCCACTTTCAAGGAGCTATGAACCTGCACTCCAAGGTCTCTTTGTTCAGCAACACTTCCTAGGACCTTACCATTAAGTGTATAAGTCCTGCTAAGATTTGCTTTCCCAAAATGTAGCACTTCGCATTTATCTGAATTAAACTCCATCTTCCACATCTCAGCCCATTGGCCCATCTGGTCAAGATCCTGTTGTAATCTGAGGTAACCCTCTTCACTGTCCACTACACCTCCAATTTTGGTGTCATCTGCAAACTTCCTAACTGTACCTCTTATGCTCACATCCAAATCATTTATGTAAATGACAAAAAATAGAGGACCCAGCACCGATCCTTGTGGCACTCCACTGGTCACAGGCCTCCAGTCTGAAAAACAACCCTCCACCACCACTCTCTGTCTTCTACCTTTGAGCCAGTTCTGTATCCAAATGGCTAGTTGTCCCTGTATTCTGTGAGATCTAACCTTGCTAATCAGTCTCCCATGGGGAACCTTGTCGAATGTCTTACTGAAGTCCATATAGATCACATCTACTGCTCTGCCCTCATCAATCCTCTTTGTTACTTCTTCAAAAAACTCAGTCAAGTTTATGAGACATGATTTCCCATGCACAAAGCCATGCTGACGATCCCTAATCAATCCTTGCCTTTCCAAATACATGTACATCCTGTCCCTCAGGATTCCCTCCAACAACTTGCCCACAACCAACGTCAGGCTCACTGGTCTATAGTTCCCTGGCTTGTCCTTATCACCCTTCTTAAATAGTGGCAACACGTTAGCCAACCTCCAGTCTTCCAGCACCTCACCTGTGACTATCGGTGATACAAATATCTCAGCAAGAGGCCCAGCAATCACTTCTCTAGCTTCCGACAGATTTCTCGGGTACACCTGATCAGGTCCTGGGGATTTATCCACCTTTATGCGTTTCAAGACATCCAGCACTTGCTCCTCTGTAATATGGACATTTTTCAAGATGTCACCATCTATTTCCTTACATTCTATACCTTCCATATCCTTTTCCACAGTAAACACTGTTGCAAAATCCTGAATTAATTTAGTCCTATTTGCCAGCATTTGCCCCATATCCCTCTAAACTCTTCCTATTCATATACTCATCCAGATGCCTTTAAGTGCTGTAATTGTACCAGCCTCCACCACTTCCTCTAGCAGCTCATTTCATCCACGTATCACCCTCTGTGTGACAAAGTTGCCCCTTACATTCCTTTTAACCTTTCCCCTCTCACCTTAAACCTATGCCCTCTAGTTTTGGACTCCCTTACCCTGGAGCAAAGATTTTGGCTATTTACCATATCCATGCCCAACCTTCAACACTCCAGGGTAAACTGTCCTAGCCTTTTCAGCCTCTCCCTGTAGCTCAAACCCTCCACCCTGGCAACATCCTAGTGAATCTTTTCTAAGCCTTTCCAAGCTTAATAACATCCTTCCTATAGCAGAGAGACCAGAATTGAATATCGTTTTCCAAAAATGACCTAATCAATATGCTGTACAGCCACAACATGACTCCCTACCTCCTATTCTCAACACACTGACCAATAAAGGCAAGCATACCAAACGTCTTCTTCACTGTCCTGTCTATCTGCAATTCCAACTTTCAAGGAACTATAACCCTGCACTCCAAGGTCTCACAAGCTCTGAAAGCTTGTGACTTCAAATAAACCTGGTGGACTATAACCTGGTGTTGTGTAACTTCTGATCCTGTACACCCCAGTCCAACACTGACACCTCCACATCAAGGTCTCTTTATTTGGTTTATTGCATTGATAGCTAAGTTTTACCCAATGTAAGTCCAGATTTAGTAAATTCTAAATATACGCTGCTCCTGACTTGAGGTGGAGATACTTACAGATGGGAAGGGTATTTAGTCCACTTTAATTCATCAACAATACAGGTTTTTTCGCACTGTTTATGGATTATTTTTCTTAAATGGTTCCAAGTTTTTTCTTCCATCATCCTGCTTACATGGTCATTTGATCTGGATGTTGGTTTGCTCACAGAGCTGGAAGGTTCGTTGTGTCACCATACTAGATAACATCATCAGTGAGCCTCTGGATGAGGCACTGGTGGTATGGTTTGCTTTCTATTTATGTGTTTAGGTTTCCCTAGGTTGGTGATGTCATTTCCTGAGGTGATAGCATTTCCTGTTCTTTTTCTCAGGGGATGGTAAATGGGATCCAAGTCAATGTGTTTGTTGATAGAGTTACGGTTGGAATGCCATGCCCCTAGTAATTCTTGTGCATTTCTCTTTTTGGCTTGTCCTAGGATGGATGTGTTGTCCCAGTCAAAGTGGTGTCCTTCCTCATCTGTACGTAAAGATACGAGTGAGAGTGGGTCATGTCTTTTTGTGGCTAGTTGATTCTCACATATCCTGTTGGCTAGATTTCTGCCTGTTTTCCGATGTAGGGTTTGTTACAGTTCATGCAAGGTATTTTGTAAATAACATTAGTTTTGCCTCGTGTCTATACAGGATCTTTCAAGTTCATTAGCTGTTGTTTTATTTTGTTGGTGGGTTTGTGGGCTACCATGATGCCAAAAGGTCTGAGTAGTCTGGCAGTCATTTCTGAGATATCTTTGATATAGGGGAGGGTGGTTAGGGTTTCTGGGTGTGTTTGGTCTGCTTGTTTGGGTTTGTTGCTGAGAAATCAGCAGACTGTGTTCTATGGCTACTCGTTCTTTTTGAATACACTGTATAGGTGATTTTCTTCTGCTCCTTGTGATCCTACCCGCAAATAAAGGACACTTGATGCTCAGTTTAAATCAAAGAGACTGCATTGAGAAAGCGAACGCATTGCTGGCAGTTGGTGTCAAGTGGCGTTCCATAAGGCTTAGTGTTGGAACCACAACTTTTCACTTTTTGCATTAACGATCTAGATGAAGGAACTGAGAGCATTCTGGCTAAGTTTGCAGATGATACAAAGATAGCTAGAGGGACAGATAGCATTGAAGAGACGGGGAGGCTGCAGAAGGATTTCGACAGGTTAGGAGAGTGGGCAAAGAAGTGGCACATGGAGTACAATATGGGAAAGTGTGATGCACTTTGGTTGGAAGAATAGAGGCATGGACTATTTTCTAAATGGGGAGAAAATTCAGAAGTCTGAAGTGCAAAGGGATTGGGAATTCTAGTCCAGGATTCTCTCAAGGTAAACTTGCAGGTTGAGTCAGTAGTTAGGAAGGCAAATGCAATGATGACAATTATTTTGAGAATACTCGTATATAAAAGCAGGGATATACTACTGAGGCTCTATAAGGCTTTGGTCAGACCACTTTTGGAGTATTGTGCGTAGTTTTGGGCCCCATATCTCAGGAAGGATGTACTGGTCCAGGAGCGTGTTCAGAGGAGATTCACAAGGATGGTCCCAGGAATGAAAAGCTTAACATAGGAGGAACGTTTGAGGACTCTGGGTTTATACTTGATAGAGTTTAGAAGGGGGTATCTAAATTGAAACATGCAGAATACTGAATGACCTGGACAGAGAAGATGTTGGGAAGATGTTTACATTGGTAGGAGAGACTAGAACCCAAGGCCATAGCCTTAAATGAAAGGGAAGACCTTTTAGAATGGAGATAAGGAGAAACTTCTTCAGCCAGGGAGTGGGGAATCTATGGAATTCCTTGTTATTGAATGTATTTAAGACTGAGATAGATAGGTTCTTAAGTATCAAGGGGATCAAGGGTTATGGGGGAAAGCTGAACAATGGGGTTGAGAAACTTATCAGCCATGATTGAATGGTGGAGCAGACTCGATGGGCTGAATGGCCTAATTTCTGGCCCTATGTCTTATAGTAAGCCTGGTTCATCATCCACGCTCACTAACCCATATTGTGTTTAAAATTAACATGTCGTTCTCACATCCTTCCACAGGCTCAGCCTCTCTAACATTGTCATCTCCTCTTGCTTTCCAGATCCCCCACTGATTATTACATTTCTCCAATTCTAGCCTCTTGATTTATTTTAATTTCGATTGCTCCATCCCTGGTGGTCGTTGTTGTCAATGTATTTAAAGACAAACATGGAGCTGTTCATTGAACTATATACAAGGAATATACAGAAACAGGGGAGCTTTCTGGCTGACTAACGTCACTATGCCCATTATGTAGAATCATAAAGTCATACAGCATGGAAACAGACCGTTTGGTCAAACCAGTCCATGCCAAATATAATCCCAAACTAAACTAGTCCTACTTGCCTGCTCCTGGCCTATATCCGTCCAAGGAGAAAGTGAGGACTGTAGATGCTGGAGATCAGAGCTGAAAATGTGTTGCTGGAAAAGCGCAGCAGGTCAGGCAGCATCCAAGGAACAGGAGAATCGACGTTTCGGGCATAAGCCCTTCCATCTGTCCAAACCTCACTTATTCATGTATCCATCCAAATGGCTTTTAAATGTTGCAATTGCTTCATCAGGAAGTTCATTCAACATGCAAACCAATCTGTGTATAAAAATATTGTTTCTCATGTCAGGGAATCATAGAATCCCTACAGTGTGGAAACAGGCCATTCGGCCCAACAAGTCCACACTAACCCTCCACCGACCCAAGACCCAATGCACCTAACCTGCACACTATAGACAATTTAGCATGGCCAATTCACCCAACCTGCACACCTTTGGACTGTAGGAGGAAACCCACACAGACACAGGGAGAATGTGCAAACTCCACACAGACAGTTCCCAGAGGCTGGAATGAAACCTGGGTCCCTGGTGCTGTGAGGCAGCAGTGCTAACCACTGAGCCACCATGCCCTCTCCATGTTCTGTCTAAATCTCTCTCCTCTCATGTTAAAAGGTGCCCTCTCAACTTGAAATCCCCCACACTAGGGAAAAGACAGCCACCATTAACTCTATCTGTACCCCTCGTTATTTTATAAACATCTAAAGGTCACCTCTCAACCTCATCAGCTCCAGTGAAAAAAAGTCCCAGACTATTCAGCCTTTCTTTATAACTCAAGTCTATGCTGTGTCACATGACCTGACTTCATTTCTAGTGATATCAGCAGTTATCCTATTGATAGCTGTTGCCTTATTGTATTGCCAAGGTTCTATGCTCTGTCAATGCAGTGAAGTCATTAATACTGGGGAAAGGGTTAAAGTCACCATAGTCCTACAGGACCTTGGGGCTGTTCTCTCATTAGGGAGAAATGACTGGTGGTGGTTTAACCTGAGGGTCACCACATCTCAGGTAAGGGGAGAAGTTGGGAAGGAACATTATCCTTCAGGGTAACCTCATGCTGCTGGTATCATGTTGCATTGCAAACCAGCAGTCCTGCCAACTGAGCTAACCTGCTCTGAACAAAATTAGAGATACAAGGGATTTGTGAAAGGCAGAAATTCAGAAGCATTGCAGGAGCTGAGGGTGGCTACAGAGATAAGGAAGTGTTGTTGAGCTGGAAGAGGTTAAATGATAAGGATGGGGCGGGTATGGTTCCTGAGGTAGAGAAGAGATAGGGAAGGTGTTTTAGGACTGGAAATTATCGCAGAGATAGGGAAGGCTTGTGGGGTGGGACAAAGTTCTGGACATAGTGAGGGCTTATATCAAGAGGAGGTTGCAGGAACAGGGAGAAGTGTAGGGCTGAGATATGGAGATAAGGATGCAAAGTTAAGGTGCATTTCAGGCCTGGAGTTTACAGAGATAGGAAGTGCTCCAGGGTTAGAGGACTTTCCAGAGATAGAGAGGGTTGGAGGGATTGAAGTTGCAGAGCTAGGAAGAGTGTGAGGCTGGACAAAGTTACAGAGATCAAGAGGGCTGTAGTGTTTGAGAGATGGAGAGGGACTGGAGGTTACAAAAGTACCAAGGAGGGTAGGGGCTGCAGGATGATTCAGATGTTCCAGGATCCAACTGGAGCAGGGAAACACAGAGTCCACCATCTCCAAATAAAGGACTACATATGTAAGGCAAAAATACAGAGGAATTTCCTCTCAGAAGGTAGTGAATCTTTGAAATTCATGTCTGCAAAGGGCTGTGGAGGCTTGGACGTTAAGTATATTCAAGGCTGCGACAGATTTTTAATCAGTAAGGGAATCAAGAATTATGGAGGAAGTGCAGAAAAGGAGTTTTGAGGATTATTGGATCAGCCATTGAATGATGTCATTGAATGGTGGAATAGATTCGATGAGCTTAATAGCTTAATTCTGATGAAGGACATTTGCCTGAAACGTCGATTGTCCTTCTCCTCGGATGCTGCCTGACCTGCTGTGCTTTTCCAGCACCACTCTCTCGACTCTAATCTCCCGCATCTGCAGTCCTCACTTTCGCCCACTTCTGTTTTTATGCCAAATGGTCTTATGGTTGGAGTAAGCACGACTGAACTCCACAAGCACACGTCCTCAATGAGAGAGAGACTTTAGAGCGAGCTGTGCCATTATGCACAGCACGTTACCATGGTTAAGGAACAACAGGGAGGTCTTTATGCATTATTTTATTTTAAATTGTTGTCAAATGCCTAAAGGACACATCATAAGAGGAAATCCTGTAAACCAAAGTTGATATTGGTGCAGACAATTCACAATTGCCAGTGAGTCATTTTGGCCTTGGAATTGGATTGTGTGAGTATTAGCATATAAAATTAAATCCTTTAGTCCATTATTCTAACAGGAGCAATGACCTGTTGAAATGCATTTTAATGTCTCGAACGGCAGATAAAAGAATTTCATTTTAAACTGTTGGAGCATTTATGCATTAATATTTTCACAGTGTACTTTTAAGGCCATGATTTCCTCAATGCATCTGAAAGGTTAAGAATAGCATTGTTCAACTGCAGGATTTCAGCATCCGGGTACCTTGACCAGCTTTTTAGTTACTAATCCTATTTTCCTACTTCACGTTCTGAAAGGCATTGTGAAAATCCACATACATTCTCTTTTACCTTATCGAGTCACTTCAGAATCTGCTTCATCAACGACCATCCCTCCACCATAAGATCAGAACTGGGAATGTTTGCTGTTGCTTGCACAATATTCAGCACCATTTGCAACTCCTCAGATACTGAAGCAGTCAATGTTCAAATGCAACACGATTTATTTAATATCCAGGCTTGGGCTGACAAGTGGCAAGTAATATTCACACCACACTAATGCCAGGCCAAGACCATCACTAATAAGTGGCAATCTAACCACTGCCCCATGATGTTTATTGGAGTTACCATCACTGAATCCCCCACTATCAACATCCTGGGACTTATCATTGATCAGAAACTCAACTGGACTCACCACATTAACACAGTGGTGACATGAGCAGGTCCGAGGCTAGGGATGCTGCGGTGAATAACTCAACTCTTGACTTCCCAAAGCCTATCCACCATCTACAAGGTACAAGTCAGGAGTGTGATGGAATACTCCTGGATGGGGGCAGTTCCAACAACACACAGGGAGCTTGACACCATCCAGGACAAAGCAGCCCCCGATTGGCACCACATTCACTAGCATCCACTCCCTCTACCACCGATGCTCAGTAGCAGCAGGGTGTACCACCCTCAAGATGCACTGCAAAAATTCACCAAAGGTCCTTAGACAGCACCTTCCAAATCCGTGACCACTTCCATCTAGGAGGACAAGGGCAACAGACACATGGGAACACCACCACCTTCAAGTTTCACTCCAAGCCCCTCACACATCCTAACCTGGAAATATATTGCCGTTCCTTCAGTGTTACTTGATCAAAATCCTGGAATTCCCTCCCTCAGGGCATTGTGGGTCAACCCACAGCAGGTGGACTGCAGCGGTTCAAGAAGGCAACTCACCCCCACCTTCTCAAGAGCCAACTAGGGATGGGCAATAAATCCTGGGCCCAGCCAGCAATGCCCACATCGCACATAATAAATAAATTTTAAAATATCAGAAAGTCAATAACTGGATCACCTCTCAATCTACTCTTTTCCAGTGTGAATGTACCTAATTCACATATTCACTCTCCATAATGCAATCATTTTATCATTTTTATGTAAAAGAACCAACTTTTTGCCCTATTTTTGCAATAAATATCATATCATTTTATATTGTTGCCAACAGAACAGTAGTCAGTATTCAAAGTGTGGTTCCACTGATGATTTATAAAGTGGCAGGATTAACCTTATTATTTCTGTTCAATTTGAAACTTTTATTATATTCCTCATGTCTGCTTTAGTTATTCATTGCCGCTGAGTATTGTTGCAAAAACTACAACTTACAGAGGATCAGGAGCTTTCAATCATGTTAATTCTCTATTTCCAACCAAACTGTTGTCCTTTCCTGGTTATGTTTCCATTTTAATAAAAACTGAGTTTAGCTACAAGGTTAAAGCTAAGTATTGGTCACAGGACATCAAGTTACAACTTCCCTGCAATAGTTCCAATGGGAAGGCCGCACCTCTGGCAGTGCAGCATTGCTTCAGTAATCCAAGAAATGTTGAAAATGCTTGGACCTGGTGGGCAAGTCCAGTTGAAGGTCTAGCAAGAGATCTGTTACTGGCTCCTTTTGGTTTTAACTCACTTATGAGATGTGGGCATCATTGGCCAGGCCAGTATTCATTGCCAATCCCTAATTGCCCAGAGAGCAGATAAGAGTCAACCACATTGCTGTGGGTCTGGTCCACATGTATGCCAGACTAGGTAAGATTAGATTAGATTCCCTACAATGCGCAACAAGTCCACACCGACCCTCTGAAGAGTAACCCACCCAGACCCATTTCCCTCTGACTAATGCACCTAACACTATGGGCAATTTAGCATGGCCAATTCACCTGACCTACACATCTTTGGACTGTGGGAGGAAACAGGAGCACCTGGAGGAAACCTACACAGACACGGGGAGAATGTGCAAACTCCACACAGACAGTTGCCCAAAGCTAGAATCGAACCCAGGTCACTGGCGCTGTGAGGCAGCAGTGCTAACCACTGAACCACCATGTCACCCCATAAGGCTGGCAGCTGCCTTCCCTAAAGGATATTATGAACCAGGTGGGTTTTCCAGACAATTGATGACATCCAGATTATTATCAAATTCAAATTCGACCATATGCCATTGCAAGATTCGTACCTGGGCCCCCAAAGCATTACCTGGGTCTCTAGGTTAACAACCCAATGTTAATGCCAATAAGCTATTGTCTATCTTCAGGAATGGCTTAAATTCATAAAGTGTTCGAGCAACTTAGTTAGGTCACATTGTGCGTAGTTCTGTTCACCACACGACAGGAAGGATATGGTGGCTCTGGACATGGTACAGAAGAGGCTTACCAGGATTGGAGCATATAGCTATAAGCAGAGGTTGGACAATCTTGGATTGCTTTCACTACAGCATCAGGGGCTGATGGGCGAATGATAGAGGCATATCAAATTATGAGAGGTGTGGATATATGGAGACTCAGTGGAAATGTCAAATACTAAGGAGCAGAGGCTTAAAGTGAGACGGGGAAAGTTTGAAGGAGATGTTGGAGGAGAGTTTTTTACTCGGAGGGTGGTAGGTGCCTGGAATGTGCTGCCAGAGGAGGTGGTGAAAACAGATAGGATTGTAACATGTCAGAGGCATTTAGACAGACATTTAGGAAGAGGGATATGGACCATGTGTGGGCAGATGGGATTATCTTAGAAAGGTATCATGGATGACACAGACATGGTGAGCTGACGGGCCTGTTTCCATGCTGTGGTGTTCTACACTCTATGCCATTAAGAGGTGACCAGCTCCCAGTCCTTCACTGGGGTGCACTGGATTGGAAGGTCCTACCTGCTCAGTGCTGCTTTTGTTCAGAATTATTACTGGAAGGGGGGGGGGAAGAGGAGTTGACTGCTTTGGGAAATGCAGCCATCCCCATCTCGGAGTGACCCAGAGATGGATGATCACGGGACAGATTTTGTAGGATGGGGGTCCTGAGGGAGGAAGAAGGGTCAACAAAAGCAGAGGGCAGTCCACAGACCACCCCCCACTTCCCAATGCCTTACCCCCCCAGATACTGGGTGCCCTTGAATGAGAGACTACAAGACTTGCAGAAGATTACACAAAGTCACTCTCTGTGCATTGAAAATGGATAATCAGTCACTGATACCAATAGCAGCTGATATGGTCTCTATGTGGGTGTCAATTGCCCTTAGCTGGCTGAGGGGGCAGGAATTCACATGGTACCACCCCATCACCTGCAACCCTGTCCACTCTTCCTTTTCACATAAACTCCCTGTTGAATGCCTCATTCAAACCTGCCTTGACCATACACTTGGACAGTGCATTGGAGATCCTACATATCGTGCGGATCCTACAGATATGAGATTATGAACAAAAGGAGGAGTGGCAACATGAGGGAATAATACCTCCATGCAGCAAGAAGATATTATTCCCTTGTGTTGTCACTCCTTCTTTTGATCATAATCTCAAATCTATACCCTCCGAACGTAAGAAATAGGAGCAGGAATAGGCCATTCGGTCCCTCAAGCCTGCCCCAGCACTCCATAGGATCATGCCTGATCTGCCCCCGGCCTCAACCCCTCTATGCCAGTTCCTTGTAGCCCCGAACTGCTCCATATTTCAAAAATCAATCTATCTCCTCCTTAAATGCTTTCGGTAATCCAGCCTCCACAGCTTTCGGGATTGAGAGTTCCAGACAGGCACAATCCTGTTGTCAGAAGAAATTCCTTGACATCTCAGCTCTAAGCAAGTGTTCCCTATCCTGCACCAATCTCTCTTGTTTGAGGATCTCTCACAAATGGGAACATCTTTAACATCTGCCCTGTCAAGTCTTCGCAGGATCTTGTACATTTCAAATGGATCACCCCTCGTAAAGACTTAATCTCATACAAAAGCAAAACACTGCAGATGCTGGAAATCTGAAACAAACACAGGAAAAGTTGGAGAAACTCAGCAGCATGTGGGGGGAGAGAAAACAAAGTCAACTTCTCCAATCCTCTTCAGAAGTGAGAAGGATCCGACATTTATGGTTTTAAACTTTTTTAACACAGATGGAGGCCCAGTGAAAAGGGAATGGCTAATTGTGTTTGAAAGAGGTATAGAGATTTCAAATTTAGATAATTCTCTTATGACATCATAGTTGTATTCCAACAAATAGAAAATAGTTGAACGGAAATAATGTGGCTGATGGGAAAAGTGAAATTAGGAGCAGACCAGCCCAAAAAGATCACTCACAGTCGCGCAAAAATCACCCAGAAACCAAACACAAAGTGTAACACAGCCTGAATAAAGGTATAAATCACACCTTTCTATGAAACAAAAGTAAATTTAACACAGTACATTATAAAAATGTTGTTAATGCAGGGACAGAAGGTTATCATGCTGTGGAAGGTAGATTCCCTCATCCCTGTTAAGCGAGCTACATCACATATTCTCTCCTTACACTCAAAACGCTTTCTAATATTTAGCTTCTCTTCCAATGCCTTCCCTTTGCATTCACAACCTGCAATTTCATCACCAGGACACGACTTGCTAACAATCTTGTCAAATTGCCCTCTCCACGTTTTACAAAAAAGGAACAATCTAGGAATAAAGTTTCACGCCCAGAAAGCTGCTCTCTGTACAGTATCTCTCACAGAAAGCTGCTCTTTGTACAGTATCTCTCACAGAAAGCTGCACTCTGCACAGTATCCCTCACAGAAAGCTGATCACTGTATAGTATCCCTCACAGAAAGCCGTTCTCTGTACAGTATCCCTCACAGAAAGCTGCTCTCTGTACAGTATCTCTCACAGAAAGCTGCTCTCTGTACAGTATCCTTGACAGAAAGCTGCTCTCTGCACAGTATCCCTCACAGAAAGCTGCTCTCTGTACAATACCCCTTAGAGAAATCTGCTCTCTGTACAGTACACCTCACAGAAAGCCGCCCTCTGAACAGTATAACTCACAGAAAGCTGCTCTCTGTACAGTATCTCTCATAGAAAGCTGCTCTCTGCACAGTATCCCTCACAGAATGCTGCTCTCTGCACAGTATCCCTCACAGAAAGCTGCTCTCTGTACAGTACCCCCTCACTGAAATCTGCACTCTGTACGGTATCTCTCGGAGAAAGCTGCTCTCTGTACTGTATCCCTAACAGAAAGCTGCTCTCTGTACAGTACCCCTCACAGAAAGCTGCTCTCTGTACAGTATCTCTCACAGAAAGCTGTTCACTGTACAGTCCCCTCACAGAATGCTGATGTCTGTACAGTATCTCTCACAGAAAACTGCTCTCTGTACATTATCCCACACAGAAAGTTGCGCTCTGTACAGTATTCCTTACAGAATGCTGCTCTCTGCATAGTACCCCTCATAGAAATCTGCTCTCTGTTCAGTACACCTCACAGAAAATCGCTCTCTGTACAGTATGTCTCATAGAAAGCTGCTGTCTGTACAGTATCCCTCACAGAAATGTGCTCTCTGTACTATACTCCTCACAGAAAGCTGCTCTCTGTACTGTGTCCCACACAGAAAACTGCTCTCTGTACAGTACCCCTCACAGAAAGCTGCTCTCTGTACAGTTTCTCTCACAGAAAGCTGCTCTCTGTACTGTGTCCCACACAGAAAACTGCTCTCTGTACAGTACCCCTCACAGAAAGCTGTTCTCTGTACAGTTTCTCTCACAGAAAGCTGCTCTCTGTACAGCATTCCACACAGAAAGTTGCTCACTGAATAGTACCCCTCACAGAAAGCTCCTGTCTGTACAGTACCCTCACAAAAACCTGCTCTCTGTACAGTATTCCTCACAGAAATCCACTCTCTCTACAGTATCTCTCACAGAAAGCTGCTCTCTGTACAGTATCCCTCACAGAAAGCTGCTCTCTGTACAATATCTTTCATAGAAAGCCACTCTCTGTACAGTATCTCTCACAGAAAGCTGCTCTCTATACAGTGTCTCTCACAGGATGCTGCCCTCTGTGCTGTACCCCTCACAGAATGCTGCTCTCTGTACTGTACCTCGCACAGAAAGCTGCTCTCTGTACAGTACCTCTCACAGAATGCTGCTCTGTGTACAGTATCCCTCACAGGATGCTGCTCTCTGTACAGTATCCCTCACAGAAAGCTGCTCTCTGTACAGTAACCCTCACAGAATGCTGCTCTGTGTACAGTATCCCTCACAGGATGCTGCTCTCTGTACAGTACCCCTCACAGAAAGCTGCCCTCAGTACAGTATCCCCTCACAGAAAGCTGCTCTCTGCACAGTATCTCTCACAGAAAGCTGCACTCTGTACAGTAACCCTCACAGAAAGCTGCTCTCTGTACAGTAACCCTCACAGAAAGCTGCTCTCTGTACAGTATCTCTCGCAGAAAGCTGCTCTCAATACAGTATTCCTCACAGAAAGCTGCTCTCTGTACAGTATTCCTGACAGAAAGATTAGATTAGATTAGATTAGATTATTTACAGTGTGGAAACCGGCCCTTCGGCCCAACAAGTCCACACCGACCCGCCGAAGCGTAACCCACCCAGACCCATTCCCCTACATTTACCCCTTCACCTAACACAACGGGCAATTTAGCATGGCCAATTCACCTGACCTGCACATCTTTGGACCGTGGGAGGAAACTGGAGCACCCGGAGGAAAACCATGCAGACACAGGGAGAACGTGCAAACTCCACACAGTCAGTTGCCTGAGGCGGGAATTGAACCCGGGTCTCTGGCGCTGTGAGGCACAGTGCTAACCACTGTGCCACCCTGCCGCCCACAAAAAGCTGCTCTCTGTACAGTATCTCTGACAGAATACTGCTCTCTGCAGAGTACCCCTCACAGAACGCTGCTGTCTGTCCAGAATCCCTCACAGAAAGCTGCCCTCCGTACAATATCTCTCACAAAAGCTGCTCTCTATACAGTATCCCTCACAGAAAGGTGTTCTATGTACACTATCCCTCACAGAACACTGCTGTCTGTACAGTATCTCTCACAGAAAGCCGCCCTCTGGACAGTATCTCTCACAGATAGCCGCTCTCTGTACATTACCCCTCAGAAATCTGCTCTCTGTACAGTATCCCTCACAGAAACCTGCTCTCTGTACAGTCTCTCTCATAGAAAGCTGCTCTCGGTACAGTATCCCTCAGAGAAAGCTGCTCTCTGTACAGTCTCTCTCATAGAAAGCTGCTCTCGGTACAGTACCCTCACAGAAAGCTGCTCTCAGTACAGTATCTCTCACACAAAGCTGCTCTGTGTACAGTATCCCTCACAGAACGCTGCTGTCTGTACAGTACCCTCACAGAAAGCTGCTCTCTGTACATCCCTCACAGAAAGCTGCTCTCTGTACAGCACCTCACACAGAAAGCCGCCCTCTGTACAGTATCCCACACAGAAATGTGCTCTCTGTACTGAGCCCCTCACAGAAAGCTTCTCTCTGTACAGTACACCTCACAGAAAGCTGCTCTCTGTACAGTATCCCACACAGAAATGAGCTCTCCATACTGAACCCCTCACAGAAAGCTGCTCTCTGTACAGTACACCTCACAGAAAGCAGCTCTCTGTACAGTATCCCTGACAGAAAGCTGCTCTCTGCACGGTACCCCTCACAGAAAGCTGCTCTCTGTACAGTACCCATCACAGAAAGCTGCTCTCTGTACAGTATCCCACACAGAAATGAGCTCTCCATACTGAACCCCTCACAGAAAGCTGCTCTCTGTACAGTACACCTCACAGAAAGCAGCTCTCTGTACAGTATCCCTGACAGAAAGCTGCTCTCTGTACGGTACCCCTCACAGAAAGCTGCTCTCTCTACAGTACCTCTCACAGAAAGCTGCTGCCTGCACAGTATCTCTCTCAGAAAGCTGCTCTCTGCATAGTCCCCTCATAGAAATCTGCTCTCTGTTCAGTACACCTCACAGAAAATCGCTCTCTGTACGGTATCCCTTACAGAAAGCTGCTCTCTGTACAGTACCCCTCACAGAAAGCTGCTCTCTGTACAGTACACCTCACAGAAAGTTGCTCTCTGTACAGTATCTCTCACTGAAAGGTGTTCTGTGTATAGTATCTCACACAGAATTCTACTGTCTGTACAGTATCCCACACAGAAAGCCGCTCTCTGTACAGTCTCCCTCACAGAAAGCCGCTCTCTGTACAGTATCCCTCACAGAAGTCTGCGCTCTGTACGGTATCCCTCACAGAATGCTGCTCTCTGTACAGTATCCTGCACAGAAATGTGTTCTATGTACAGTATCCCTCACAGAAAGCTGCTCTGTGTACAACATCCCTCACAGAAAGCTGCTCTATGTACAGTATCTCTCACAGAATGCTGCTCTCTGTACAGTATCCCTCACAGAATGCTGCTCTCTGTACAATACCCCTCATAGAAATCTACTGTCTGCAAATTATCCCTCACAGAAAGCTGCTCTCTGTATAGTACCTCACACAGAAAGCTGCTCTCTGTACAGTATCCCTCACAGAAAGCCGCCCTCTGTACAGTACCTCACACAGAATGCCGCCCTCTGTACAGTATCCCTCACAGAAAGCCGCCCTCTGTATAGTACACCTCACAGAAAGCTGCTAAATGTACAGTATCTCTCTCAGAAGGCCGCCCTCTGTACAGTACACCTCACAAAAAGCTGCCCTCAGTACAGTACCCCCTGACAGAAAGTTGCTCTCTGTACAGTATCTCTCACAGAATGCTGCTCTGTGTATAGTATCCCTCACAGGGTGCTGCTCTCTGTACAGTATCCCTCACAGAAAGCTGCTCTCTATACAGTAATTCTCACAGAAAGCTGCTCTCTGTACAGTATCTCTCACTGAAAGGTGTTCTGTGTACAGTATCTCTCACAGAATTCTACTGTCTGTACAGTATCCCACACAGAAAGTTGCTCTCTGTACAGTATCCCTCACGAAAAGTTACTCTCTGTACAGTATCCCTCACAGAAGTCTGCGCTCTGTACGGTATCCCTCACAGAATGCTGCTCTCTGTACAGTATCCTGCACAGAAATGTGTTCTATGTACAGTATCCCTCACAGAAAGCTGCTCTGTGTACAACATCCCACACAGAAAGCTGCTCTATGTACAGTATCTCTCACAGAAAGCCGCTCTCTGCACAGTATCTCTCACAGAAAGCTGCTCTCTGTACAGTACACCCTCACAGAATGCTGCTCTCTGTACAGTATCTCTCACAGAAAGCTGCTCTCTGTACAGTATCCCTCACAGAATGCTGCTCTCTGTACAGTATCTCTCACAGAAAGCTGCTCTCTGGACATTACCCCTCACAGAATGCCGCTCTCTGTACATTACCCCTCAGAAACCTGCTCCCTGTACAGTATCCCTCACAGAAAGTTGCTCTCTGTACAGTATTCCTCACAGAAAGCTGCTCTCTGTACAGCATCCCTCACAGAAAGCTGCTCTCTGTACAGTATCTCTCACAGAAAGCTGCTCTCTGTACAGTATCCCTCACAGAATGCCACTCTCTGTACAGTATCTCTCACAGAATTCTACTGTCTGTGCAGTATCCCACACAGAAAGCTGCTCTCTGTACATTACCCCTCACAGAATGCTGCTCTCTGTACATTACCCCTCAGAAATCTGCTCTCTGCACAGTATCCCTCACAGAAACCTGCTCTCTGTACAGTATCCCTCACAGAAAGCTGCCCTCTGAACAGTATAACTGACAGAAAGCTGCTCTCTGTACAGTGTCTCTCACAGGATGCTGCCCTCTGTGCTGTACCCCTCACAGAAAGACGCCCTCTGTACTGTACCTCGCACAGAAAGCTGCTCTCTGTACAGTACCTCTCACAGAATGCTGCTCTGTGTACAGTATCCCTCACAGGATGCTGCACTCTGTACAGTACCCCTCACAGAAAGCTGCCCTCAGTACAGTATCCCTCACAGGATGTTGCTCTCTGTACAGTAGCCCACACAGAAAGCCGCTCTCTGTACAGTATCCCTCACAGAAATCTGCGATCTGTACAGTATCCCTCACAGAAAGCCGCTCTCTGTACAGTATCCCTCACAGAAAGCTGCTGTCTGTACAGTATCCCTCACAGAAAGTCGCTCTCTGTACAGTACCCTGACAGAAAGCTGCTCTCTGTACAGTATTCCTCACAGAAATCCTCTCTCTGTACAGTATCCCTCACAGAAAGCTGATCTCTGTACAGTATCCCTCACAGAAAGCTGCCCTCAGTACAGAACCCCCTCACAGAAATCTGCTCTCTGTACGATATCTATCGGAGAAAGCTGCTCTCTGTACAATATCTTTCACAGAAAGCTGCTCTCTGACCAGTATCCCTCACAGAAAGCTGCTCTCTGTACAGTATCTCTCACAGGATGCTGCCCTCTGTGCTGTACCCCTCACAGAATGCTGCTCTCTGTCCTGTACCTCGCACAGAAAGCTGCTCTCTGTGAAGTACCCCTCACAGAAAGACGCCCCCTGTACAGTATCCTTCACAGAAATCCGCTCTCTCTACAGTATCTCTCACAGAAAGCCGCCCTCTGTACAGTACACCTCACAGAAAGCCGCCCTCTGTACAGTACACCTCATAGAAATCTGCTCCCTGTACAGTATCTCTCTCAGGAAGCTACCCTCTGTACGGAATCCCTCACAGAAAGCCGCTCTCTGTATAGTACCTCTCACAGAAAGCTGCTCTCTGTACGGTATCCCTCACAGAAAGCTGCTCTCTGTACAGTTTCCCTCACAGAAAGCTGCTCTCTGTACAGTATCTCTCACTGAAAGGTGTTCTGTGTATAGTATCTCACACAGAATTCTACTGTCTGTACAGTATCCCTCACAGAATGCCGCTCTCTGTACATTACCCCTCAGAAATCTGCTCTCTGTACAGTATCCCTCATAGAAAGCTGCTCTCTGTACAGTCTCCCTCACAGAAAGCCGCTCTCTGTACAGTATCCCTCACAGAAGTCTGCGCTCTGTACGGTATCCCTCACAGAATGCTGCTCTCTGTACAGTATCCTGCACAGAAATGTGTTCTATGTACAGTATCCCTCACAGAAAGCTGCTCTGTGTACAACATCCCTCACAGAAAGCTGCTCTATGTACAGTATCTCTCACAGAATGCTGCTCTCTGTACGGTATCCCTCACAGAAAGCTGCTCTCTGTACAATACCCCTCATAGAAATCTGCTGTCTGCAAATTATCCCTCACAGAAAGCTGCTCTCTGTACAGTACCTCACACAGAAAGCCGCCCTCTGTACAGTATCCCTCACAGAAAGCCGCCCTCTGTATAGTACACCTCACAGAAAGCTGCTAAATGTACAGTATCTCTCTCAGAAGGCCGCCCTCTGTACAGTACACCTCACAAAAAGCTGCCCTCAGTACAGTACCCCCTCACAGAAAGCTGCCCTCAGTACAGTAACCCCTCACAGAAAGCTGCCCTCAGTACAGTACCCCCTCACAGAAAGTTGCTCTCTGTACAGTATCTCTCACAGAATGCTGCTCTGTGTAGAGTATCCCTCACAGGGTGCTGCTCTCTGTACAGTAATTCTCACAGAAAGCTGCTCTCTGTACAGTATCTCTCACTGAAAGGTGTTCTGTGTACAGTATCTCTCACAGAATTCTACTGTCTGTACAGTATCCCACACAGAAAGCTGCTCTCTGTACAGTACCCCTCACAGAATGCCGCTCTCTGTACATTACCCTGCAGAATTCTGCTCTCTGTACAGTATCCCTCACAGAATTCTGCGCTCTGTACAGTATCCCTCACAGAAATCTGCGCTCTGTACAGTATCCCATACAGAAAGTTGCTCTCTGTACAGTATCCCTCACGGAAAGTTGCTCTCTGTACAGTACCCTGACAGAAGGCAGCTCTCTGTACAGTATTCCTCACAGAAATCCTCTCTCTGTACAGTATCCCTCACAGAATGCCGCTCTCTGTACATTACCCCTCAGAAAGCTGATCTCTGTACAGTATCCCTCACAGAAAGCTGCCATAAGTACAGAACCCCCTCACAGAAATCTGCTCTCTGTACGGTATCTCTCACAGAAAGCTGCTCTTTGCACAGTATCACTCATAGAAAGCTGCTCTCTGTACAATACCCCTCATAGAAATCTGCTCTCTGTACAGTACACCTCACAGAAAGCCGCCCTCTGAACAGTATAACTCACAGAATGCTACTCTCTGTACTGCATCCCTCACAGAAAGCTGCTCTCTATACGGTATCCCTCACAGAAATCTGCTCTCTGTACAATACCCCTCATAGAAATCTGCTCTCTGCAAATTATCCCTCACAGAAAGCTGCTCTCTGTACAGTACCTCACACAGAAAGCTGCCCTCTGTACAGTACACCTCATAGAAAGCTGATCTCTATACAGTATCTCTCTCAGAAAGCCGCCCTCTGCACAGTATCCCTCACAGAAAGACGTTCTCTGTACAGTACCCTCACAGAAAGCCGCTCTCTGTACAGTACCTCTCACAGAATGCTGCTCTCTGTACAGTACCCCACACAGAAAGCCGCCCTCTGTACAGTATCTCTCACAGAAAGCTGCTCTCTGTACAGTATCTCTCACAGAAAGGTGTTCTGTGTACAGTATCTCTCACAGAATTCTACTGTCTGTACAGTATCCCACACAGAAAGCTGCTCTCTGTACAGTATCCCTCACAGAATTCTGCGCTCCGTACAGTATCCCTCACAGAAAGCTGCTCTCTGTACAGTATCCCTCATAGAAAGCTGCTCTCTGTACAGTCTCCCTCACAGAAAGCCGCTCTCTGTACAGTATCCCTCACAGAAGTCTGCGCTCTGTACGGTATCCCTCACAGAATGCTGCTCTCTGTACAGTATCCTGCACAGAAATGTGTTCTATGTACAGTATCCCTCACAGAAAGCTGCTCTGTGTACAACATCCCTCACAGAAAGCTGCTCTATGTACAGTATCTCTCACAGAATGCTGCTCTCTGTACGGTATCCCTCACAGAAAGCTGCTCTCTGTACAATACCCCTCATAGAAATCTGCTGTCTGCAAATTATCCCTCACAGAAAGCTGCTCTCTGTACAGTACCTCACACAGAAAGCCGCCCTCTGTACAGTATCCCTCACAGAAAGCCGCCCTCTGAATAGTACACCTCACAGAAAGCTGCTAAATGTACAGTATCTCTCTCAGAAGGCCGCCCTCTGTACAGTACACCTCACAGAAAGCTGCCCTCAGTACAGTACCCCCTCACAGAAAGTTGCTCTCTGTACAGTATCTCTCACAGAATGCTGCTCTGTGTATAGTATCCCTCACAGGGTGCTGCTCTCTGTACAGTATCCCTCACAGAAAGCTGCTCTCTGTACAGTATCTCTCACTGAAAGGTGTTCTGTGTACAGTACCCCTCACAGAATGCCGCTCTCTGTACATTACCCCGCAGAATTCTGCTCTCTGTACAGTATCCCTCACAGAAAGCCACTCTCTGTACAGTATCCCTCACAGAATTCTGCGCTCTGTACAGTATCCCTCACAGAAATCTGCGCTCTGTACAGTATCCCTCACAGAAAGTTGCTCTCTGTACAGTATCCCTCATGGAAAGTTGCTCTCTGTACAGTACCCTGACAGAAGGCAGCTCTCTGTACAGTATTCCTCACAGAAATCCTCTCTCTGTACAGTATCACTCACAGAAATCTGTTCTCTGTACAGTATCCCTCACAGAAAGCTGCTCTCTGTACAATACCCCTCATAGAAATCTGCTGTCTGCAAATTATCCCTCACAGAAAGCTGCTCTCTGTACAGTACCTCACACAGAAAGCCGCCCTCTGTACAGTATCCCTCACAGAAAGCCGCCCTCTGTATAGTACACCTCACAGAAAGCTGCTAAATGTACAGTATCTCTCTCAGAAGGCCGCCCTCTGTACAGTACACCTCATAAAAAGCTGCCCTCAGTACAGTACCCCCTCACAGAAAGTTGCTCTCTGTACAGTATCTCTCACAGAATGCTGCTCTGTGTATAGTATCCCTCACAGGGTGCTGCTCTCTGTACAGTATCCCTCACAGAAAGCTGCTCTATGTACAGTATCTCTCACAGAAAGCTGCTCTATGTACAGTATCTCTCACAGAATTCTGCTCTCTGTACAAGACCCCTCATAGAAATCTGCTCTCTGCAAATTATCCCTCACAGAAAGCCGCTCTCTGTACAGTATCTCTCACAGAAAGCTGCTCTCTGTACATTACCTCTCACAGAAAGCTGCTCTCTGTACAGTATCCCTCACAGAAAGCTGCTCTCTGTACATTACCTCTCACAGAAAGCTGCTCTCTGTACAGTATCCCTCACAGAAAGCTGCTCTGTGTACAATACCCGTCATAGAAATCTGCTTTCTGCAAATTATCCCTCACAAAAAGCGGCTCTCTCTACAGTACCTCACACAGAAAGCCGCCCTCTGTACAGTACACCTCATAGAAATCTGCTCCCTGTACAGTATCTCTCTCAGGAAGCTACCCTCTGTACGGAATCCCTCACAGAAAGACGTTCTCTGGACAGTACCCTCACAGAAAGCCGCTCTCTGTATAGTACCTCTCACAGAAAGCTGCTCTCTGTACGGTATCCCTCACAGAAAGCTGCTCTCTGTACAGTTTCCCTCACAGAAAGCTGCTCTCTGTACAGTATCTCTCACTGAAAGGTGTTCTGTGTATAGTATCCCACACAGAATTCTACTGTCTGTACAGTATCCCACACAGAAAGCTGCTCTCTGTACAGTATCCCTCACAGAATGCCGCTCTCTGTACATTACCCCTCAGAAATCTGCTCTCTGTACAGTATCCCTCATAGAAAGCTGCTCTCTGTACAGTCTCCCTCACAGAAAGCCGCCCTCTGTACAGTACCCCTCACAGAAAGCTGCTCTCTGTATAGTACCTCTCACAGAAAGCTGCTCTCTGTACAGTATCTCTCACAGAAAGCTGCTCTCTGTACAGTTTCCCTCACAGAAAGCTGCTCTCTGTACAGTATCTCTCACTGAAAGGTGTTCTGTGTATAGTATCCCACACAGAATTCTACTGTCTGTACAGTATCCCACACAGAAAGCTGCTCTCTGTACAGTATCCCTCACAGAATGCCGCTCTCTGTACATTACCCCTCAGAAATCTGCTCTCTGTACAGTATCCCTCATAGAAAGCTGCTCTCTGTACAGTCTCCCTCACAGAAAGCCGCTCTCTGTACAGTATCCCTCACAGAAGTCTGCGCTCTGTACGGTATCCCTCACAGAATGCTGCTCTCTGTACAGTATCCTGCACAGAAATGTGTTCTATGTACAGTATCCCTCACAGAAAGCTGCTCTGTGTACAACATCCCTCACAGAAAGCTGCTCTATGTACAGTATCTCTCACAGAATGCTGCTCTCTGTACGGTATCCCTCACAGAAAGCTGCTCTCTGTACAATACCCCTCATAGAAATCTGCTGTCTGCAAATTATCCCTCACAGAAAGCTGCTCTCTGTACAGTACCTCACACAGAAAGCCGCCCTCTGTACAGTATCCCTCACAGAAAGCCGCCCTCTGTATAGTACACCTCACAGAAAGCTGCTAAATGTACAGTATCTCTCTCAGAAGGCCGCCCTCTGTACAGTACACCTCACAGAAAGCTGCCCTCAGTACAGTACCCCCTCACAGAAAGTTGCTCTCTGTACAGTATCTCTCACAGAATGCTGCTCTGTGTATAGTATCCCTCACAGGGTGCTGCTCTCTGTACAGTATCCCTCACAGAAAGCTGCTCTCTGTACAGTATCTCTCACTGAAAGGTGTTCTGTGTACAGTATCTCTCACAGAATTCTACTGTCTGTACAGTATCCCACACAGAAAGCTGCTCTCTGTACAGTACCCCCACAGAATGCCGCTCTCTGTACATTACCCCGCAGAATTCTGCTCTCTGTACAGTATCCCTCACAGAATTCTGCGCTCTGTACAGTATCCCTCACAGAAATCTGCGCTCTGTACAGTACCCCTCACAGAAAGCTGCTGTCTGTACAGTATCCCTCACGGAAAGTTGCTCTCTGTACAGTATCCCTCACGGAAAGTTGCTCTCTGTACAGTACCCTGACAGAAGGCAGCTCTCTGTACAGTATTCCTCACAGAAATCCTCTCTCTGTACAGTATCCCTCACAGAAATCTGCTCTCTGTACAGTATCCCTCACAGAATGCCGCTCTCTGTACATTACCCCTCAGAAAGCTGATCTCTGTACAGTATCCCTCACAGAAAGCTGCCCTCAGTACAGAACCCCCTCACAGAAATCTGCTCTCTGTACGGTATCCCTCACACAAAGCTGCTCTCTGTACAAGACCCCTCATAGAAATCTGCTCTCTGCAAATTATCCCTCACAGAAAGCTGCTCTCTGTACATTACCTCTCACAGAAAGCTGCTCTCTGTACAGTACACCTCATAGAAATCTGCTCCCTGTACAGTATCTCTCTCAGAAAGCTACCCTCTGTACGGTATCCCTCACAGAAAGACGTTCTCTGGACAGTACCCTCACAGAAAGCCGCTCTCTGTATAGTACCTCTCACAGAAAGCTGCTCTCTGTACGGTATCCCTCACAGAAAGCTGCTCTCTGTACAATACCCCTCATATAAATTTGCTCTCTGTACAGTATCTCTCACAGAAAGCTGCTCTCTGTACAGTATCCCTCACAGAAAGCTGCTCTCTGTACAGTATCTCTCACTGAAAGGTGTTCTGTGTATAGTATCTCTCACAGAATTCTACTGTCTGTACAGTATCCCACACTGAAAGCTGCTCTCTGTACAGTACCCCTCACAGAATGCCGCTCTCTGTACATTACCCCTCAGAAATCTGCTCTCTGTACAGTATCCCTCATAGAAAGCTGCTCTCTGTACCGTCTCCCTCACAGAAAGCTGCTCTCTGTACAGTCTCCCTCACAGAAAGCCGCTCTCTGTACAGTATCCCTCACAGAATTCTGCGCTCTGTACGGTATCCCTCACAGAATGCTGCTCTCTGTACAGTATCCTGCACAGAAATGTGTTCTATGTACAGTATCCCTCACAGAAAGCTGCTCTGTGTACAACATCCCTCACAGAAAGCTGCTCTATGTACAGTATCTCTCACAGAATGCTGCTCTCTGTACGGTATCCCTCACAGAAAGCTGCTCTCTGTACAATACCCCTCATATAAATTTGCTCTCTGTACAGTATCTCTCACAGAAAGCTGCTCTATGTACAGTATCTCTCACAGAAAGCTGCTCTCTGTACAGTATCCCTCACAGAAAGCTGCTCTCTGTACAGTACCCCTCACAGAAAGCTGCTCTCTGTACAGTATCCCTCACAGAAAGCTGCTCTCTGTACAGTATCTCTTTCAGAAAGCTGCTCTCTGTACATTACCTCTCACAGAAAGCTGCTCTCTGTACAGTATCCCTCACAAAAGCTGCTCTCTGTACATTACCTCTCACAGAAAGCTGCTCTCTGTACAGTATCCCTCACAGAAAGCTGCTCTCTGTACAATACCCGTCATAGAAATCTGCTCTCTGCAAATTATCCCTCACAAAAAGCGGCTCTCTCTACAGTACCTCACACAGAAAGCCGCCCTCTGTACAGTACACCTCATAGAAATCTGCTCCCTGTACAGTATCTCTCTCAGGAAGCTACCCTCTGTACGGAATCCCTCACAGAAAGACGTTCTCTGGACAGTACCCTCACAGAAAGCCGCTCTCTGTATAGTACCTCTCACAGAAAGCTGCTCTCTGTACGGTATCCCTCACAGAAAGCTGCTCTCTGTACAATACCCCTCATATAAATTTGCTCTCTGTACAGTATCTCTCTCAGAAAGCCGCCCTCTGTACAGTACCCCTCACAGAAAGCTGCTCTCTGTACAGTATCTCTCACAGAAAGCTGCTCTCTGTACAGTAATTCTCACAGAAAGCTGCTCTCTGTACAGTATCTCTCACTGAAAGGTGTTCTGTGTATAGTATCCCACACAGAATTCTACTGTCTGTACAGTATCCCACACAGAAAGCTGCTCTCTGTACAGTATCCCTCACAGAATGCCGCTCTCTGTACATTACCCCTCAGAAATCTGCTCTCTGTACAGTATCCCTCATAGAAAGCTGCTCTCTGTACAGTCTCCCTCACAGAAAGCCGCTCTCTGTACAGTATCCCTCACAGAAGTCTGCGCTCTGTACGGTATCCCTCACAGAATGCTGCTCTCTGTACAGTATCCTGCACAGAAATGTGTTCTATGTACAGTATCCCTCACAGAAAGCTGCTCTGTGTACAACATCCCTCACAGAAAGCTGCTCTATGTACAGTATCTCTCACAGAATGCTGCTCTCTGTACGGTATCCCTCACAGAAAGCTGCTCTCTGTACAATACCCCTCATAGAAATCTGCTGTCTGCAAATTATCCCTCACAGAAAGCTGCTCTCTGTACAGTACCTCACACAGAAAGCCGCCCTCTGTACAGTATCCCTCACAGAAAGCCGCCCTCTGTATAGTACACCTCACAGAAAGCTGCTAAATGTACAGTATCTCTCTCAGAAGGCCGCCCTCTGTACAGTACACCTCACAAAAAGCTGCCCTCAGTACAGTACCCCCTCACAGAAAGTTGCTCTCTGTACAGTATCTCTCACAGAATGCTGCTCTGTGTATAGTATCCCTCACAGGGTGCTGCTCTCTGTACAGTATCCCTCACAGGGTGCTGCTCTCTATACAGTAATTCTCACAGAAAGCTGCTCTCTGTACAGTATCTCTCACTGAAAGGTGTTCTGTGTACAGTATCTCTCACAGAATTCTACTGTCTGTACAGTATCCCACACAGAAAGCTGCTCTCTGTACAGTACCCCCACAGAATGCCGCTCTCTGTACATTACCCCGCAGAATTCTGCTCTCTGAACAGTATCCCTCACAGAATTCTGCTCTCTGAACAGTATCCCTCACAGAATTCTGCGCTCTGTACAGTATCCCTCACAGAAAGCTGCTGTCTGTACAGTATCCCTCACAGAAAGTTGCTCTCTGTACAGTATCCCTCACGGAAAGTTGCTCTCTGTACAGTACCCTGACAGAAGGCAGCTCTCTGTACAGTATCCCTCACAGAAATCTGCTCTCTGTACAGTATCCCTCACAGAATGCCGCTCTCTGTACAAGACCCCTCATAGAAATCTGCTCTCTGCAAATTATCCCTCACAGAAAGCTGCTCTCTGTACATTACCTCTCACAGAAAGCTGCTCTCTGTACAGTACACCTCATAGAAAGCCACCCTCTGTACAGTACACCTCATAGAAATCTGCTCCCTGTACAGTATCTCTCTCAGAAAGCTACCCTCTGTACGGTATCCCTCACAGAAAGACGTTCTCTGGACAGTACCCTCACAGAAAGCCGCTCTCTGTATAGTACCTCTCACAGAAAGCTGCTCTCTGTACGGTATCCCTCACAGAAAGCTGCTCTCTGTACAATACCCCTCATATAAATTTGCTCTCTGTACAGTATCTCTCACAGAAAGCTGCTCTCTGTACAGTATCCCTCACAGAAAGCTGCTCTCTGTACAGTATCTCTCACTGAAAGGTGTTCTGTGTATAGTATCTCACACAGAATTCTACTGTCTGTACAGTATCCCACACAGAAAGCTGCTCTCTGTACAGTCTCCCTCACAGAAAGCCGCTCTCTGTACAGTATCCCTCACAGAATTCTGCTCTCTGTACAGTATCCTGCACAGAAATGTGTTCTATGTACAGTATCTCTCACAGAAAGCTGCTCTATGTACAGTATCTCTCACAGAATGCTGCTCTCTGTACGGTATCCCTCACAGAAAGCTGCTCTCTGTACAATACCCCTCATAGAAATCTGCTGTCTGCAAATTATCCCACACAGAAAGCTGCTCTCTGTACAGTACCTCACACAGAAAGCCGCCCTCTGTACAGTATCCCTCACAGAAAGCCGCCCTCTGTATAGTACACCTCACAGAAAGCTGCTAAATGTACAGTATCTCTCTCAGAAGGCCGCCCTCTGTACAGTACACCTCACAAAAAGCTGCCCTCAGTACAGTACCCCCTCACAGAAAGTTGCTCTCTGTACAGTATCTCTCACAGAATGCTGCTCTGTGTATAGTATCCCTCACAGGGTGCTGCTCTCTGTACAGTATCCCTCACAGAAAGCTGCTCTCTATACAGTAATTCTCACAGAATGCTGCTCTCTGTACAATATCTCTCACTGAAAGGTGTTCTGTGTACAGTATCTCTCACAGAATTCTGCTCTCTGAACAGTATCCCTCACAGAAAGCTGCTCTCTGAACAGTATCCCTCACAGAAGGCTGCTCTCTGTACAATACCCGTCATAGAAATCTGCTCTCTGTACAGTACACCTCACAGAAAGTCGCCCTCTGAACAGTATAACTCACAGAAAGCTGCTCTCTGTACAGTACCCCCACAGAATGCCGCTCTCTGTACATTACCCCGCAGAATTCTGCTCTCTGAACAGTATCCCTCACAGAATTTTGCTCTCTGAACAGTATCCCTCACAGAATTCTGCGCTCTGTACAGTATCCCTCACAGAAAGCTGCTGTCTGTACAGTATCCCTCACAGAAAGTTGCTCTCTGTACAGTATCCCTCACGGAAAGTTGCTCTCTGTACAGTACCCTGACAGAAGGCAGCTCTCTGTACAGTATTCCTCACAGAAATCCTCTCTCTGTACAGTATCCCTCACAGAAATCTGCTCTCTGTACAGTATCCCTCACAGAATGCCGCTCTCTGTACATTACCCCTCAGAAAGCTGATCTCTGTACAGTATCTCTCACAGAATGCTGCTCTCTGTACGGTATCCCTCACAGAAAGCTGCTCTCTGTACAAGACCCCTCATAGAAATCTGCTGTCTGCAAATTATCCCTCACAGAAAGCTGCTCTCTGTACAGTACCTCACACAGAAAGCTGCCCTCTGTACAGTACACCTCATAGAAAGCTGATCTCTATACAGTATCTCTCTCAGAAAGCCGCCCTCTGCACAGTATCCCTCACAGAAAGACGTTCTCTGTACAGTACCCACACAGAAAGCTGCTCTCTGTACAGTATCCCTCACAGAATTCTGCGCTCTGTACGGTATCCCTCACAGAATGCTGCTCTCTGTACAGTATCCTGCACAGAAATGTGTTCTATGTACAGTATCCCTCACAGAATGCCGCTCTCTGTACAAGACCCCTCATAGAAATCTGCTCTCTGCAAATTATCCCTCACAGAAAGCTGCTCTCTGTACATTACCTCTCACAGAAAGCTGCTCTCTGTACAGTACACCTCATAGAAAGCCACCCTCTGTACAGTACACCTCATAGAAATCTGCTCCCTGTACAGTATCTCTCTCAGAAAGCTACCCTCTGTACGGTATCCCTCACAGAAAGACGTTCTCTGGACAGTACCCTCACAGAAAGCCGCTCTCTGTATAGTACCTCTCACAGAAAGCTGCTCTCTGTACGGTATCCCTCACAGAAAGCTGCTCTCTGTACAATACCCCTCATATAAATTTGCTCTCTGTACAGTATCTCTCACAGAAAGCTGCTCTCTGTACAGTATCCCTCACAGAAAGCTGCTCTCTGTACAGTATCTCTCACTGAAAGGTGTTCTGTGTATAGTATCTCACACAGAATTCTACTGTCTGTACAGTATCCCACACAGAAAGCTGCTCTCTGTACAGTCTCCCTCACAGAAAGCCGGTCTCTGTACAGTATCCCTCACAGAATTCTGCTCTCTGTACAGTATCCTGCACAGAAATGTGTTCTATGTACAGTATCTCTCACAGAAAGCTGCTCTCTGTACGGTATCCCTCACAGAATGCTGCTCTCTGTACGGTATCCCTCACAGAAAGCTGCTCTCTGTACAATACCCCTCATAGAAATCTGCTGTCTGCAAATTATCCCACACAGAAAGCTGCTCTCTGTACAGTACCTCACACAGAAAGCCGCCCTCTGTACAGTATCCCTCACAGAAAGCCGCCCTCTGTATAGTACACCTCACAGAAAGCTGCTAAATGTACAGTATCTCTCTCAGAAGGCCGCCCTCTGTACAGTACACCTCACAAAAAGCTGCCCTCAGTACAGTACCCCCTCACAGAAAGTTGCTCTCTGTACAGTATCTCTCACAGAATGCTGCTCTGTGTATAGTATCCCTCACAGGGTGCTGCTCTCTGTACAGTATCCCTCACAGAAAGCTGCTCTCTATACAGTAATTCTCACAGAATGCTGCTCTCTGTACAGTATCTCTCACTGAAAGGTGTTCTGTGTACAGTATCTCTCACAGAATTCTGCTCTCTGAACAGTATCCCTCACAGAAAGCTGCTCTCTGAACAGTATCCCTCACAGAAGGCTGCTCTCTGTACAATACCCGTCATAGAAATCTGCTCTCTGTACAGTACACCTCACAGAAAGTCGCCCTCTGAACAGTATAACTCACAGAAAGCTGCTCTCTGTACAGTACCCCCACAGAATGCCGCTCTCTGTACATTACCCCGCAGAATTCTGCTCTCTGAACAGTATCCCTCACAGAATTCTGCTCTCTGAACAGTATCCCTCACAGAATTCTGCGCTCTGTACAGTATCCCTCACAGAAAGCTGCTGTCTGTACAGTATCCCTCACAGAAAGTTGCTCTCTGTACAGTATCCCTCACGGAAAGTTGCTCTCTGTACAGTACCCTGACAGAAGGCAGCTCTCTGTACAGTATCCCTCACAGAAATCTGCTCTCTGTACAGTATCCCTCACAGAATGCCGCTCTCTGTACAAGACCCCTCATAGAAATCTGCTCTCTGCAAATTATCCCTCACAGAAAGCTGCTCTCTGTACATTACCTCTCACAGAAAGCTGCTCTCTGTACAGTACACCTCATAGAAAGCCACCCTCTGTACAGTACACCTCATAGAAATCTGCTCCCTGTACAGTATCTCTCTCAGAAAGCTACCCTCTGTACGGTATCCCTCACAGAAAGACGTTCTCTGGACAGTACCCTCACAGAAAGCCGCTCTCTGTATAGTACCTCTCACAGAAAGCTGCTCTCTGTACGGTATCCCTCACAGAAAGCTGCTCTCTGTACAATACCCCTCATATAAATTTGCTCTCTGTACAGTATCTCTCACAGAAAGCTGCTCTCTGTACAGTATCCCTCACAGAAAGCTGCTCTCTGTACAGTATCTCTCACTGAAAGGTGTTCTGTGTATAGTATCTCACACAGAATTCTACTGTCTGTACAGTATCCCACACAGAAAGCTGCTCTCTGTACAGTCTCCCTCACAGAAAGCCGCTCTCTGTACAGTATCCCTCACAGAATTCTGCTCTCTGTACAGTATCCTGCACAGAAATGTGTTCTATGTACAGTATCTCTCACAGAAAGCTGCTCTGTGTACAACATCCCTCACAGAAAGCTGCTCTATGTACAGTATCTCTCACAGAATGCTGCTCTCTGTACGGTATCCCTCACAGAAAGCTGCTCTCTGTACAATACCCCTCATAGAAATCTGCTGTCTGCAAATTATCCCACACAGAAAGCTGCTCTCTGTACAGTACCTCACACAGAAAGCCGCCCTCTGTACAGTATCCCTCACAGAAAGCCGCCCTCTGTATAGTACACCTCACAGAAAGCTGCTAAATGTACAGTATCTCTCTCAGAAGGCCGCCCTCTGTACAGTACACCTCACAAAAAGCTGCCCTCAGTACAGTACCCCCTCACAGAAAGTTGCTCTCTGTACAGTATCTCTCACAGAATGCTGCTCTGTGTATAGTATCCCTCACAGGGTGCTGCTCTCTGTACAGTATCCCTCACAGAAAGCTGCTCTCTATACAGTAATTCTCACAGAATGCTGCTCTCTGTACAGTATCTCTCACTGAAAGGTGTTCTGTGTACAGTATCTCTCACAGAATTCTGCTCTCTGAACAGTATCCCTCACAGAAAGCTGCTCTCTGAACAGTATCCCTCACAGAAGGCTGCTCTCTGTACAATACCCGTCATAGAAATCTGCTCTCTGTACAGTACACCTCACAGAAAGTCGCCCTCTGAACAGTATAACTCACAGAAAGCTGCTCTCTGTACAGTACCCCCACAGAATGCCGCTCTCTGTACATTACCCCGCAGAATTCTGCTCTCTGAACAGTATCCCTCACAGAATTTTGCTCTCTGAACAGTATCCCTCACAGAATTCTGCGCTCTGTACAGTATCCCTCACAGAAAGCTGCTGTCTGTACAGTATCCCTCACAGAAAGTTGCTCTCTGTACAGTATCCCTCACGGAAAGTTGCTCTCTGTACAGTACCCTGACAGAAGGCAGCTCTCTGTACAGTATACCTCACAGAAATCCTCTCTCTGTACAGTATCCCTCACAGAAATCTGCTCTCTGTACAGTATCCCTCACAGAATGCCGCTCTCTGTACATTACCCCTCAGAAAGCTGATCTCTGTACAGTATCTCTCACAGAATGCTGCTCTCTGTACGGTATCCCTCACAGAAAGCTGCTCTCTGTACAAGACCCCTCATAGAAATCTGCTGTCTGCAAATTATCCCTCACAGAAAGCTGCTCTCTGTACAGTACCTCACACAGAAAGCTGCCCTCTGTACAGTACACCTCATAGAAAGCTGATCTCTATACAGTATCTCTCTCAGAAAGCCGCCCTCTGCACAGTATCCCTCACAGAAAGACGTTCTCTGTACAGTACCCACACAGAAAGCTGCTCTCTGTACAGTATCCCTCACAGAATTCTGCGCTCTGTACGGTATCCCTCACAGAATGCTGCTCTCTGTACAGTATCCTGCACAGAAATGTGTTCTATGTACAGTATCCCTCACAGAATGCCGCTCTCTGTACAAGACCCCTCATAGAAATCTGCTCTCTGCAAATTATCCCTCACAGAAAGCTGCTCTCTGTACATTACCTCTCACAGAAAGCTGCTCTCTGTACAGTACACCTCATAGAAAGCCACCCTCTGTACAGTACACCTCATAGAAATCTGCTCCCTGTACAGTATCTCTCTCAGAAAGCTACCCTCTGTACGGTATCCCTCACAGAAAGACGTTCTCTGGACAGTACCCTCACAGAAAGCCGCTCTCTGTATAGTACCTCTCACAGAAAGCTGCTCTCTGTACGGTATCCCTCACAGAAAGCTGCTCTCTGTACAATACCCCTCATATAAATTTGCTCTCTGTACAGTATCTCTCACAGAAAGCTGCTCTCTGTACAGTATCCCTCACAGAAAGCTGCTCTCTGTACAGTATCTCTCACTGAAAGGTGTTCTGTGTATAGTATCTCACACAGAATTCTACTGTCTGTACAGTATCCCACACAGAAAGCTGCTCTCTGTACAGTCTCCCTCACAGAAAGCCGGTCTCTGTACAGTATCCCTCACAGAATTCTGCTCTCTGTACAGTATCCTGCACAGAAATGTGTTCTATGTACAGTATCTCTCACAGAAAGCTGCTCTCTGTACGGTATCCCTCACAGAATGCTGCTCTCTGTACGGTATCCCTCACAGAAAGCTGCTCTCTGTACAATACCCCTCATAGAAATCTGCTGTCTGCAAATTATCCCACACAGAAAGCTGCTCTCTGTACAGTACCTCACACAGAAAGCCGCCCTCTGTACAGTATCCCTCACAGAAAGCCGCCCTCTGTATAGTACACCTCACAGAAAGCTGCTAAATGTACAGTATCTCTCTCAGAAGGCCGCCCTCTGTACAGTACACCTCACAAAAAGCTGCCCTCAGTACAGTACCCCCTCACAGAAAGTTGCTCTCTGTACAGTATCTCTCACAGAATGCTGCTCTGTGTATAGTATCCCTCACAGGGTGCTGCTCTCTGTACAGTATCCCTCACAGAAAGCTGCTCTCTATACAGTAATTCTCACAGAATGCTGCTCTCTGTACAGTATCTCTCACTGAAAGGTGTTCTGTGTACAGTATCTCTCACAGAATTCTGCTCTCTGAACAGTATCCCTCACAGAAAGCTGCTCTCTGAACAGTATCCCTCACAGAAGGCTGCTCTCTGTACAATACCCGTCATAGAAATCTGCTCTCTGTACAGTACACCTCACAGAAAGTCGCCCTCTGAACAGTATAACTCACAGAAAGCTGCTCTCTGTACAGTACCCCCACAGAATGCCGCTCTCTGTACATTACCCCGCAGAATTCTGCTCTCTGAACAGTATCCCTCACAGAATTTTGCTCTCTGAACAGTATCCCTCACAGAATTCTGCGCTCTGTACAGTATCCCTCACAGAAAGCTGCTGTCTGTACAGTATCCCTCACAGAAAGTTGCTCTCTGTACAGTATCCCTCACGGAAAGTTGCTCTCTGTACAGTACCCTGACAGAAGGCAGCTCTCTGTACAGTATTCCTCACAGAAATCCTCTCTCTGTACAGTATCCCTCACAGAAATCTGCTCTCTGTACAGTATCCCTCACAGAATGCCGCTCTCTGTACATTACCCCTCAGAAAGCTGATCTCTGTACAGTATCTCTCACAGAATGCTGCTCTCTGTACGGTATCCCTCACAGAAAGCTGCTCTCTGTACAAGACCCCTCATAGAAATCTGCTGTCTGCAAATTATCCCTCACAGAAAGCTGCTCTCTGTACAGTACCTCACACAGAAAGCTGCCCTCTGTACAGTACACCTCATAGAAAGCTGATCTCTATACAGTATCTCTCTCAGAAAGCCGCCCTCTGCACAGTATCCCTCACAGAAAGACGTTCTCTGTACAGTACCCACACAGAAAGCTGCTCTCTGTACAGTATCCCTCACAGAATTCTGCGCTCCGTACAGTATCCCTCACAGAAAGCTGCTCTCTGTACAGTATCCCTCATAGAAAGCTGCTCTCTGTACAGTCTCCCTCACAGAAAGCCGCTCTCTGTACAGTATCCCTCACAGAAGTCTGCGCTCTGTACGGTATCCCTCACAGAATGCTGCTCTCTGTACAGTATCCTGCACAGAAATGTGTTCTATGTACAGTATCCCTCACAGAAAGCTGCTCTGTGTACAACATCCCTCACAGAAAGCTGCTCTATGTACAGTATCTCTCACAGAATGCTGCTCTCTGTACGGTATCCCTCACAGAAAGCTGCTCTCTGTACAATACCCCTCATAGAAATCTGCTGTCTGCAAATTATCCCTCACAGAAAGCTGCTCTCTGTACAGTACCTCACACAGAAAGCCGCCCTCTGTACAGTATCCCTCACAGAAAGCCGCCCTCTGAATAGTACACCTCACAGAAAGCTGCTAAATGTACAGTATCTCTCTCAGAAGGCCGCCCTCTGTACAGTACACCTCACAAAAAGCTGCCCTCAGTACAGTACCCCCTCACAGAAAGTTGCTCTCTGTACAGTATCTCTCACAGAATGCTGCTCTGTGTATAGTATCCCTCACAGGGTGCTGCTCTCTGTACAGTATCCCTCACAGAAAGCTGCTCTCTGTACAGTAATTCTCACAGAAAGCTGCTCTCTGTACAGTATCTCTCACTGAAAGGTGTTCTGTGTACAGTATCTCTCACAGAATTCTACTGTCTGTACAGTATCCCACACAGAAAGCTGCTCTCTGTACAGTACCCCTCACAGAATGCCGCTCTCTGTACATTACCCCGCAGAATTCTGCTCTCTGTACAGTATCCCTCACAGAAAGCCACTCTCTGTACAGTATCCCTCACAGAATTCTGCGCTCTGTACAGTATCCCTCACAGAAAGCTGCTGTCTGTACAGTATCCCTCACAGAAAGTTGCTCTCTGTACAGTATCCCTCATGGAAAGTTGCTCTCTGTACAGTACCCTGACAGAAGGCAGCTCTCTGTACAGTATTCCTCACAGAAATCCTCTCTCTGTACAGTATCACTCACAGAAATCTGCTCTCTGTACAGTATCCCTCACAGAATGCCGCTCTCTGTACATTACCCCTCAGAAAGCTGATCTCTGCACAGTATCCCTCACAGAAAGCTGCCCTCAGTACAGAACCCCCTCACAGAAATCTGCTCTCTGTACGGTATCCCTCAAAGAAAGCTGCTCTCTGTGCAATACCCCTCATAGAAATCTGCTCTCTGCAAATTATCCCTCACAGAAAGCTGCTCTCTGTACAGTACCTCACACAGAAGGCCGCCCTCTGTACAGTATCCCTCACAGAAAGCCGCCCTCTGTATAGTACACCTCACAGAAAGCTGCTAAATGTACAGTATCTCTCTCAGAAGGCCGCCCTCTGTACAGTACACCTCACAGAAAGCTGCCCTCAGTACAGTACCCCCTCACAGAAAGTTGCTCTCTGTACAGTATCTCTCACAGAATGCTGCTCTGTGTATAGTATCCCTCACAGAAAGCTGCTCTCTGCAAATTATCCCTCACAGAAAGCTGCTCTCTGTACAGTATCCCTCACAGAAAGCTGCTCTCTGTACAATACCCGTCATAGAAATCTGCTCTCTGCAAATTATCCCTCACAAAAAGCGGCTCTCTCTACAGTACCTCACACAGAAAGCCGCCCTCTGTACAGTACACCTCATAGAAATCTGCTCCCTGTACAGTATCTCTCTCAGGAAGCTACCCTCTGTACGGAATTCCTCACAGAAAGACGTTCTCTGGACAGTACCCTCACAGAAAGCCGCTCTCTGTATAGTACCTCTCACAGAAAGCTGCTCTCTGTACGGTATCCCTCACAGAAAGCTGCTCTCTGTACAATACCCCTCATATAAATTTGCTCTCTGTACAGTATCTCTCTCAGAAAGCCGCCCTCTGTACAGTATCTCTCACAGAAAGCTGCTCTCTGTACAGTATCTCTCACAGAAAGCTGCTCTCTGTACAGTATCTCTCACAGAAAGCTGCTCTCTGTACAGTTTCCCTCACAGAAAGCTGCTCTCTGTACAGTATCCCTCACAGAATGCCGCTCTCTGTACATTACCCCTCAGAAATCTGCTCTCTGTACAGTATCCCTCATAGAAAGCTGCTCTCTGTACAGTCTCCCTCACAGAAAGCCGCTCTCTGTACAGTATCCCTCACAGAAGTCTGCGCTCTGTACGGTATCCCTCACAGGATGCTGCTCTCTGTACAGTATCCTGCACAGAAATGTGTTCTATGTACAGTATCCCTCACAGAAAGCTGCTCTGTGTACAACATCCCTCACAGAAAGCTGCTCTATGTACAGTATCTCTCACAGAATGCTGCTCTCTGTACGGTATCCCTCACAGAAAGCTGCTCTCTGTACAATACCCCTCATAGAAATCTGCTGTCTGCAAATTATCCCTCACAGAAAGCTGCTCTCTGTACAGTACCTCACACAGAAAGCCGCCCTCTGTACAGTATCCCTCACAGAAAGCCGCCCTCTGTATAGTACACCTCACAGAAAGCTGCTAAATGTACAGTATCTCTCTCAGAAGGCCGCCCTCTGTACAGTACACCTCACAGAAAGCTGCCCTCAGTACAGTACCCCCTCACAGAAAGTTGCTCTCTGTACAGTATCTCTCACAGAATGCTGCTCTGTGTATAGTATCCCTCACAGGGTGCTGCTCTCTGTACAGTATCCCTCACAGAAAGCTGCTCTCTATACAGTAATTCTCACAGAAAGCTGCTCTCTGTACAGTATCTCTCACTGAAAGGTGTTCTGTGTACAGTATCTCTCACAGAATTCTACTGTCTGTACAGTATCCCACACAGAAAGCTGCTCTCTGTACAGTACCCCCACAGAATTCTGCTCTCTGTACATTACCCCGCAGAATTCTGCTCTCTGTACAGTATCCCTCACAGAATTCTGCGCTCTGTACAGTATCCCTCACAGAAATCTGCGCTCTGTACAGTACCCCTCACAGAAAGCTGCTGTCTGTGCAGTATCCCTCACAGAAAGTTGCTCTCTGTACAGTATCCCTCACGGAAAGTTGCTCTCTGTACAGTACCCTGACAGAAGGCAGCTCTCTGTACAGTATTCCTCACAGAAATCCTCTCTCTGTACAGTATCCCTCACAGAAATCTGCTCTCTGTACAGTATCCCTCACAGAATGCCGCTCTCTGTACATTACCCCTCAGAAAGCTGATCTCTGTACAGTATCCCTCACAGAAAGCTGCCCTCAGTACAGAACCCCCTCACAGAAATCTGCTCTCTGTACGGTATCCCTCACACAAAGCTGCTCTCTGTACAAGACCCCTCATAGAAATCTGCTCTCTGCAAATTATCCCTCACAGAAAGCTGCTCTCTGTACATTACCTCTCACAGAAAGCTGCTCTCTGTACAGTACACCTCATAGAAAGCCACCCTCTGTACAGTACACCTCATAGAAATCTGCTCCCTGTACAGTATCTCTCTCAGAAAGCTACCCTCTGTACGGTATCCCTCACAGAAAGACGTTCTCTGGACAGTACCCTCACAGAAAGCTGCTCTCTGTATAGTACCTCTCACAGAAAGCTGCTCTCTGTACGGTATCCCTCACAGAAAGCTGCTCTCTGTACAATACCCCTCATATAAATTTGCTCTCTGTACAGTATCTCTCACAGAAAGCTGCTCTCTGTACAGTATCCCTCACAGAAAGCTGCTCTCTGTACAGTATCTCTCACTGAAAGGTGTTCTGTGTATAGTATCTCACACAGAATTCTACTGTCTGTACAGTATCCCACACAGAAAGCTGCTCTCTGTACAGTCTCCCTCACAGAAAGCCGCTCTCTGTACAGTATCCCTCACAGAATTCTGCTCTCTGTACAGTATCCTGCACAGAAATGTGTTCTATGTACAGTATCTCTCACAGAAAGCTGCTCTGTGTACAACATCCCTCACAGAAAGCTGCTCTATGTACAGTATCTCTCACAGAATGCTGCTCTCTGTACGGTATCCCTCACAGAAAGCTGCTCTCTGTACAATACCCCTCATAGAAATCTGCTGTCTGCAAATTATCCCACACAGAAAGCTGCTCTCTGTACAGTACCTCACACAGAAAGCCGCCCTCTGTACAGTATCCCTCACAGAAAGCCGCCCTCTGTATAGTACACCTCACAGAAAGCTGCTAAATGTACAGTATCTCTCTCAGAAGGCCGCCCTCTGTACAGTACACCTCACAAAAAGCTGCCCTCAGTACAGTACCCCCTCACAGAAAGTTGCTCTCTGTACAGTATCTCTCACAGAATGCTGCTCTGTGTATAGTATCCCTCATAGGGTGCTGCTCTCTGTACAGTATCCCTCACAGAAAGCTGCTCTCTATACAGTAATTCTCACAGAATGCTGCTCTCTGTACAGTATCTCTCACTGAAAGGTGTTCTGTGTACAGTATCTCTCACAGAATTCTGCTCTCTGAACAGTATCCCTCACAGAAAGCTGCTCTCTGAACAGTATCCCTCACAGAAGGCTGCTCTCTGTACAATACCCGTCATAGAAATCTGCTCTCTGTACAGTACACCTCACAGAAAGTCGCCCTCTGAACAGTATAACTCACAGAAAGCTGCTCTCTGTACAGTATCTCTCACAGGATGCTGCCCTCTGTGCAGTACCCCTCACAGAAAGACGCCCTCTGTACAGTATCCCTCACAGAAATGTGTTCTATGTACAGTATCCCTCACAGAAAGCTGCTCTCTGTACAGCATCCCTCACAGAAAGCTGCTCTCTGTACAGTATCTCTCACAGGATGCTGCCCTCTGTACAGTACCCCTCACAGAAAGACGCCCTCTGTACAGTATCCCTCACAGAAAGCCGCTCTCTGTACAGTATCCTGCACAGAAATGTGTTCTATGTACAGTATCCCTGACAGAAAGCTGCTCTCTGTACAGCATCCCTCACAGAAAGCTGCTCTCTGTACAGTATCTTTCACTGAAAGGTGTTCTGTGTAGAGTATCTCTCACAGAATTCTACTGTCTGTACAGTATCCCACACAGAAAGCTACTCTCTGTACAGTACCCCTCACAGAATGCCGCTCTCTGTACATTATCCCTCAGAAACCTGCTGTCTGTACAGTATCCCTCACAGAAAGCCCCTCTCTGTACAGCATCCCTCAGAGAAATCTGAGCTCTGTACAGTATCCCTCACAGAAATCTGCACTCTGTACAGTATCCCTCACGGAAAGTTGCTCTCTGTACAGTACCCTGACAGAAAGCTGCTCTCTATACAGTATTCCTCACAGAAATCCTCTCTCTGTACAGTATCCCTCACAGAAAGCTGCTCTCTGTACAGTATCCCTCACAGAAAGCTGCTCTCTGTACAACCCCCCTCACGGAAAGTTGCTCTCTGTACAGTACCCTGACAGAAATCTGCTCTCTCTACAGTATTCCTCACAGAAATCCTCTCTCTGTACCATATCCCTCCCAGAAAGCCTCTCTCTCAGCAGCTGAAACCAGTGCATGCAAAAATGAGTCGAGGGCAGTTAAGAAACATATACAGTTAAAAGAGAAAAAGTGTAACATAGCAAAGATAAGTGAGAAAACGGAGGACTAGGAAGTTGTTAAAGAACAACAGAGGATTACTAAGAAGGAAATACACAGAGAAAAAATGAGGTACGAAGGTAACCTGGCCAAAAATATAAAGGAGGATAGTAAAGCTTTTTTAGGTATGTGAAAGGCAAAAAATTGTTAAGACTAAAATCGGGCCCTTGAAGACAGATACAGGGGAATATATTCCGTGGAACAAAGAAATCGCAAAAGAATTGAATTGGTACTTCAGATCTGTATTCACTGGGGAAGACACAAGCAATCTCCCTGAGGTAACAGTGGCTGAAGGACCTGAACTGAAGGGAAATTTATATTTGCCAGGAATTGGTGTTGGAAAGACTGTTAGGTCTGAAGATTGATAAGTTCCCGGGACCTGATGGTCTACATCCCAGGGTACTGAAGGAGGTGGCTCCAGAAATTGTGGATGCGTTAGTGATTATTTTCCAGAGTTCGATAGATTCGGGATCAGTTCCTGTGGATTGGAGGGTGTCTAATGTCGTACCACTTTTTAAGAAAGGTGGGAGAGAGAAAGCAGGAAATTATAGACTAGTTAGTCTGACCTCAGTGGTGGGAAAGATGCTGGAGTCTATTATAAAGGATGAAATTATGACACATCTGGATAGTAGTAACAGGATAGGTCAGAGTCAGCATGGATTTATGAAGGGGAAATCATGCTTGACTAATCTTCTGGAATTTTTTGAGGATGTAACTCTGAAGATGGACGAGGGAGATCCAGTAGATGTAGTGTATCTGGACTTTCAGAAAGCTTTTGATAAAGTCCCACATAGGAGGTTAGTGAGCAAAATTAGGACGCATGGTATTGGGGGCAAAGTACTAGATTGGATTGAAAGTTGGTTGGCTGACAGGAAACAAAGAGTAGTGATAAACGGCTCCATTTCGGAATGGCAGGCAGTGACCAGTGGGGTACCGCAGGGATCAGTGCTGGGACCGTAGCTTTTTACAACATACATTAATGATATAGAAGATGGTATTAGTAATAACATTAGCAAATTTGCTAATGATACTAAGCTGGGTGGCAGGGTGAAATGTGATGAGGATGTTAGGAGATTACAGGGTGACCTGGAGAGGTTATGTGCAAGATAGGGACCTCTGCGACCCCCCATCAGGCACTCTGCTTCCCTTCCCAAGAACAAAGACACGGAGGAGTTCGTCCAAAACTATGTATTCAGTTCTGCAGAACCGGGTGTTACCTCAATGGCTTCCCACGAGGCACACACACAGATTGTAATCCCCGCGCATTATATACATGTAGTAATGGGCTGGGCCTTCTACTGTCTCAGCCAATGGGTGTCAAAGTTCCCCACTGTCCTCCCTGATGGATGAGATTATTTGGTTCATCACCCAGCCAATCAGTGTTTGAGTTCACCGTTCTCCCTTATATGGATGATGATGTACAGCCATGGGTTGTGGGCAGTCCCTCAGCCACGAGGAAAGCTGTTTCCATTGTTCCATTCATGAAAATCTAGGGGAGTATCTGCTGGTGCTTACTACAGGGTAGAAAGGACTAAAATGGTGGCTTTGTACTTACTATGTGCTTACTACAACAGTTAATGATTTAAAAATTACACCACCCCTTACAAATCCCCCGTGTCTTTTCTTACGGTTTGTAATTTTTAAACTGGGAGTTTCCTCTCCAGGGCGTTTAATAACTCCCGAGCTTGTTCATCAAACTGCCCATCTCTAATACCACCCCCGCCCAAGAGGGATTCACGTTGTTCCATCTCGAGATTCATTCGTTCAACCTGCCCATAGGGAACGTCCCTCTTAGTAAGGGCGGTTTCGATCAGTCGTTGAGTTAATCCCCTGACGCAGGGAATAACACAACACCCAAGGGCAGTGAGTACCCCTGCCACCACTATACATGAGACAAGAAAGGGAACGACCACCCCTGTCCATTTACCGAACCAAACTTCCAACCAACCCGTGAGGCCAGAGTCGATACCCGAGTTTTCGGCGAGTTCGTCCGCCAATGTGGTGAGTCCATCCAGGGCGCGGGTGATGGACCCATCAGGGGCTGTGTTGTTGGGGATGAAAGTGCAGCACTGAGTGCCTATCATGACACAAACACCCCCCTTCTCTGCCAACATCATGTCTAAGGCCAACCTATTTTCCCACGTCATCCGACTAGTGGCGTCCAGTTGTTCTGCTATTCCTTTTACTGCATCACGGGTATAATTAATGAACCTCTGCTGATTGTAGTAAATATAATTAATCCAATCCACGTTCTTATTGATGGTAACCCACCAGAACAGTGACGACTCAAAACCCGCCGCTATCTGGTTCCTAGCCTTGTACTCGTCAGGAACACCCCTGGGGACCCCTATGGCGTCTAAATATATGTTATCATCGAAAGAGGTCTCCAAAGCTCTCTCAGTTCTTCCACTGAAACGGGGTTGCTCTTGTTTTTCGAATGCCAGGGTGAATGGGATGGCCAATTGAACGATTGCACAAGTGCCCGTCCATTTTCGGGGCAGGGTCTGTCGCAGAATCCTCCCACCACAGTACCACCAGAGGTCTGCCCTAGGCACATGAATGTGGGAGTAATTCCCCCCCCCGGTAGTTTCGTTGACCAGCCGAATTGATCCGCTGCACTTGTCAAATGTCCCCACATCGTCGTCCCACTGTAGTCCCGCCCGAGAGACACAGGCCTGGTGCATACCCGTTACCCCTGAGAATGATGGCGGGCGGGGCGCTCCCTCAGACCTGACGGGGGGAAACTTCAAACTTAAGGGTCGACAAGTGGGGTCGTTCCAGGCCTCTCGGTCCTGGTACAGCATTATCATGCAGTCCAAGGCTCGTGGGTGTTTCTCCCATCCCAGCGGGAACGGGACCACCTGAGGGTTAGGGCGGGCACCCGTGCATGCGTAGCAATCACTCTTTTTCATGCTCCTCACAGTATATTTGACCCATTCCATCCAGGCATTCGCCTCCCCGTATCCCGTTTCTATTTCAAAGGTCTTTTCCAAATCCGTCACCTCAATTATTCTAATTTTACCCTGCTCGTCGGTGGTGGATGAGCCCCCAGACTCAGCTTCAATGACCGTGATATACGTGCAGCACAGCTGCACTCCCTCCTGTCCTGTATGGCCCCCAACTCTAATACCCAGGATTGTTCCATTAAGGCTCGCCCCATTATCTCCCAAGTTCTTTATGGTCAGGTAGAGCGGATTGCACTGATTCCGCCCACAATCTTGTCCAGGGGTAATGGGATCACGGACAACTGACACCATAGCCTGGACCCCAGGGGCTGGAGGCCTATGTATGCCTTCCCTACCATGCAATTGTAATACTAACGCCTGACCCTGGAATCTCCTTTCTCTCTCTAGGTTACGCTTAGTTTGATTCAGTTCACTTTTAGTCCTGCAGGGCACCAACCCACATAGGTCTAAGCTAAATGTCTGTGTTGGCTTGTTGGCAAGCACGGAGATGGAGAACCACTGACGGTCCTCTGCCTGTTTTTTCCGGAGGCCAAATTGGGTAACACGCGCACTATGACCCAGCCCAAGGATAATGACAAAGCAAGTTAACAATATGATTGACCGCATTTTGTCGCGACACCTTTAGCCAGAGGGCACAGTTCCTTTAGATTCGCCAAAGTCCGACTAGTCTGTTCTCAGGGTCTCTGTTCCTTAGATGCCTCTGTCAGAGAGGTTTGTTCGTCCTCCGTCGGTTGTGGCACTGGTCCCTTGACTCGAGTGTAATGTGTCCAGCCCTTTTCGGCCGTACGGACAGCCGTTTCGGTCGTCAAAAGTACTAGGAAGGGACCGTCCCAAGTTGGTTCGAGGGTGCGTTGCTTCCAGCTTTTAATCAGGACCCACTGACCCGGCTTGATGGTGTGCACCGCGAACTCGAGGGGCGGCGTCTGTGCCAAAAGTCCCTGTTGGCGTAAACGAGATAGAGCAGACCCCAGAGCCACCACATATTTTTGCACAAACATGTCCCGAGACTCGAATACAGGGGGTTCCCCCTTCGGCCCATGGAATGGGAGGCCAAACAGCATTTCGAAAGGGGAGACGCCCAAATCCCGCCTTGGCTGGGTGCGAATTTGCAATAGGGCAAGGGGTAGGCATTTGGTCCAAGGCAGGCCGATTTCACTAGTGAGTTTGGTTAGCTGCTTTTTGATGGTCTGGTTCATTCTTTCGACCTTGCCCGAGGAGGGGGGGTGCCAGGGGGTGTGCAAATCCCAGTCAATCCCCATTGCTTGCACTATATTCTGGAGGACAGTCGAGGTGAAGTGGCTCCCCTGGTCAGAGTCAATAGCGCGGGGTAGCCCAAACCGTGGGATGATTTGTTCGAGTAGAATTTTGCTAACCTGGGTTGCTGTTGCCGTGGCAGTGGGGAAAGCTTCCACCCATCCTGTCAGGTGATCTACTATTACTAATAGATACTTCAGGCGACCTATGGGGGGGAGCTCAGTGTAATCTACCTGGACATACTCAAACGGCCTATAGGCCGGACTCCTACCCCCTTGCCTTGCGTGCTTCCGCAGCCCCCTTTTGTTAATCTTTCGGCACGTTATGCAATCTCCCGTGACCTGCTTGGCTACTGTGTACAGACCAGGGTGGGCATATTGGCGCAGGAAGGCATCACACAGTGCCTGGGCGCCCCAGTGACCCCCTTGGTGTAGACGGGCAATAATGTCCCGCGTCAACGGTCGATTCAGTAGCTGGCGGCCATCGGGTAAGGTCCACTTCCCTTCCCTATCCTTTGTACCCCCCAGAGACGCAAGAAGAGTTTCTTCTTTGTGAGTGAACGTGGGCACTTCGGTAATTTCAGATATCTGGGGAATCCTTACCAGGCAGTTTATTACTTCCTTCCCCATCCCGGCCAATTTTGCCTGTTCATCTGCCAATTGGTTCCCCAGGGTCTCTATTTTATCGTCTTTCTGGTGCCCTTTCACATGCACTACAGCAATCTCTTGTGGCAGCAACAAATCCTCCAAGATCATGGCTACCAGTTCCTCGTGGACCAACTCCTTTCCTCTACTATTTATCATTCCCCTTTCCTTCCAGATCTTCCCAAAGGTGTGTACTACCCCAAAGGCATACTTAGAGTCAGTGTATATCGTCCCGGCTATTCCCTTTAAATTCCTCAAAGCCCGGTGCAAGGCGTACAATTCGCATGTTTGTGCGGACCAGGCATTCGGTAGCCGTCCACTTTCCACTAATTCCCAACCAGTCTCACTAATGACTGCATAACCGTTGTGTCTTTTCCCATCTATCACTCGAGAGGACCCGTCAATGTACCACCGCCTTCCTGCATGTAAGGGGGTGTCCCTCAGATCTTCCCTCACTTTACTCTGGTACTCTATTATGTCTGAACAGCAATGTTCCAGTTCCTCCTCCCCTTCCCCTTTCCAAAGGAAGTCCGCCGGGTTCTGGCAGCCCCCGACTTCTATTCGGAGGTCCTCTCGGTCTAACAGTATGGCTTCATATTTCAGAATTCTCGAATCAGTCAGCCACCTTCCAGCCTTCTGATTCAGGATAGTTCTAACCTGGTGGGGTGTAATGACTGTCAAGGGGGCCCCGAAAGTCAACTTCCTGCTTTCCTCTACCAGCTTTGCCGTGGCTGCCACAGCTTGGACACACTCCGGCCACCCTCGGGAGACTGGATCCAGAATTCTTGACAGGAAAGCCACGGGCTTCCTTTTTCCCCCCCAATCCTGGGTCAATACTCCAAGAGCGGTTCCCTTCCTGGAGTTTACAAAGAGACGAAATGTCTTACTAAAATCCGGCAAGCTTAAAACAGGTGCGGTCATCAATTTTTCTTTTAGAATTCCAATTAACTTTTTCTCCTCCTCCTCCCATTTTATTCTATTGGGTGCCTCCTCGATGAGTTTTAGGTACAAGTCTTTAGTAAGGGGGGCATAGTCATCTATCCATAACCGACAATAGCCTAAGAGTCCCAAGAACCTCCGTAATTCCCTCTTAGTCATTGGGAGGCCTAGTTCGATTATTGCCCGCACTCTTTCCGGACTTATTCGTTTCTGTCCCTGGCTTATCAAGTGTCCCAGGTACTTAACCTCTTTCTCGACATATTGGAGCTTCTTCTGACTCACTCTTAACCCCTTCTCAGCTAGGTAATTTAAGAGGGCATTAGTCCCAAGTAGGACGTCCTCCTCCGTGGGTCCGGATAATAGGAGATCGTCCACGTATTGTATAAGCTTAAGGGCCGGGGACAAGGTTAGTCCCTCCAATAATTGTTCCAGAATCTGCCCGAACAGAGTCGGGGACTCAGTGAATCCTTGGGGGAGCACTGTCCACCTGTACTGCTGTTTTCTGCCAGTATCAGGATCCTCCCATTCAAAAGCAAAAAAATCCCTACTGTCCTTGTCCAGGGGGCACGCCCAGAAGGCATCCTTTAAGTCTATAACACTAAACCAGCCGTGGTCCGGGGGTATTCGCCCCAGAATAGTGTATGGGTTCGGTACCACAGGGTGCCGTACTTGGACAATTTTATTTATTTCCCTTAGGTCTTGGACCATTCGGTAGCTCCCGTCCGACTTCCGGACCGGCAGGATGGGGGAATTGTATCGTGACATACAGGGCTCTACCAAACCATCTTTTATTAGGTCTTCCATAACTGTCTTCAGGCCCTGCCTCCCTTCCCAAGAGATGGGGTATTGGCGCACTCTGACGTCGGGGCTCTGGGGCTTTAATTTTACCTCCACAGGTCGAATTGCGAGCCCCCCCCGGTTCCCTTTGACGACCCAAACCCTAGGGTCTATCTCTGTCAATCGGGACTCACTAAGGTATGACATGGTAACGGCTAATTCATCCTCTTCTCCCACTTCTATTCGTAATCCGAAACGGACTATCAAATCCCGTCCCAACAACCCATAGGGAAGATGGGGGAGGTGAAGGAGTTCCACCTGGAGCTCCTCCTCCTCCAGCCGTAAGGGTTGTGGTTTGAATATTTTCGCACTAAAAACCCCACCCTTAACTCCTGAAATGTTTAATGTTTTAGCTTGGAAGCCAACCCCCCTAGGATGGAGGGGGATTGAGGACCTGCCGGCGCCTGTGTCAACTAAGAAGGTAACATCTTGTCTAAATGGGCCCACCTGTAAATTTACCAGGGGTTCTTGGTAGGCCAGTGTTCCGATCCTCCCCTGACTTCCCTAATCCATTTGTTCACGCTCCATTTCATACATCCCTTCTCGCTCCCTTTTAAACTCGGGACAATCCCTTTTGAAGTGTCCCAGTTTCCCGCAATGGTAACATCCAGCCATTGGAGGCCGCTCAAATCCATAAGATCCTCCTCTCTCACCTCTGCCCCGTCTCGCTCCTCTCCCTCTCCGACTTTCCCTCGACCTTCCTCTTTCCACCCCATAACCTCCCTCCCCCATTCCGGTGGATTTACAAGCTTCCCGTACGGCTGCCACCATCATTTTTGTCTTCTGTTTCTCCCTTACTACATCCCTCTGAACGTACACCTTCTGTGCTTCCCGCAATAATTCCGCAACGTCTTTTTCAGCCCATTCCTCTATTTTCTGTATTTTCTTCTGAATGTCAGGCCATGATTTAGTCACAAAGTGCACCTTAAGCAAGCCCTTGCCTATTTCCCCATCGGGGTCTAAACCTGAATACTTTCGCATGGACTCCCGCAAACGGTCTAAAAACTCACTCGGGGATTCATCCTTTTTCTGTCCAACTTCGAATGCTTTCGCTAAATTCCGCTGTTTAGGCACGCAGGTTTTGATTCCCCTGATTATAAGGCTTCTGAGATCTGTCATATTGGCCCGTCCCCCCGCGTCGTTATGATCCCACCGGGGGTCCTCTAAGGGGTACTTCTGCTCTCCACGCTGAGGGCCTCCCTGATGCTCCTTATCCCAAATGGCCATTGCACTATTCCGGATCATAACAATTTCATCGTAATTAAATAATATTCTCATCATGGCCTGTAATTCGGCCCATGTGTATATACTGGGCCCCAGAAATTGGTCCAGTTGTATTCCCACACTGATGGGGTCGTCCAATAGACGGGGTAGTTCGTTACGGAGTTGCCGGATATCCCCAGAATTTAAAGGTTGTACTACGAACCCAGTCCGTTCATTCCCAAACGGCACCTCTCGTAAGGGGTTCAGCTGTTCAATATTGTCACTCCTCCCAGCTCTCAATCCCTCTTCTCGGCCCCTCCGCATCTCGAGTCGGACCGATTTCCTAGTGCCTGGGGTGGGTTCTGCGCCCCCTCCTGTGCTCCCCCCAGCAGTCCCTGCCTCACTGGTCATAGCCTGCTGGGAATCGGACTTATCCATCGCAGGAGGGAGGTCCGCGCTGGACGCCTGGTCGTGCGCCTGGTCGTGCGCCTGGTCGTGCGCCTGGTCGTGCGCGGGTGGTATATACGGGGGCGGGGCAGACGGTGGCAAACCGTCGGTGAGGACGTCCCAAGGCTTCTGGGGCTTCCTCGGCTCTGTTTGGGGAATCAGAGGATAGAGACGCGTGGGACCCTCACTATCGCCTGCCAGCCAGGCGGCGGCGTATTTGCTCTCTTCTGGGTCAAACGGTTGTTTTCTGTTAACATATACATTTAGGATTTGACACACCCAGTCTTCATCAGATCCATATTCGGGCCAAACTACCGAGGGGGCGCGGATAGGTTCCTTGGTCCATATAAAACAACAATATTTTATCATGGTCTCTTTCTTTAAGTCCCTTGTCCTACTACTGTCCGTCCATAGACTTAACTTCCTACCTAATGGACTATCGGGGGGTATTTCTTTCCCATTTGCAGTCTTCCCTGACTTCTCCTTAATAAATTCAGAAGTCTGATTTCCCATGGTCTATCTTCGGTCCTGGTCTTAAACGCCTAAAACGTTTTCACAGATGACCGTCAAAACCACAATTTCCTGTGGCTTATCTTCGGTCCTGGTCTTAAACGCCTAAAGCGTTTTCACAGATGACCGTCAAAACCACGTGGCCAACAAGGAAGAACAAAAAAAATCTCTTACCTTGATCCGTGCACGGAGTTGTCTGGCCTGTTTAAATGTGTGTACCCCGCGTATAGTCACTAACCAGTCGTCCCAGCACTCGTCCGTGTGTTCCTTTTCCAGGATTCAAAATTATTTTTAATGAGCCGGGTCACTCTCTTGGCCGACGGCTGACGGACCAAGCCGATCCAGTGAGCAGTATAAATATATACCAGACGCGTCTTTTTGTATCAGACTTGATCCACGAGCCGAAGAGAGAGCCCCGGCAATAATTATTGCATCCCGGGCGAGACCCCCAATTGTGCAAGATAGGGACCTCTGCGACCCCCCATCAGGCACTCTGCTTCCCTTCCCAAGAACAAAGACACGGAGGAGTTCGTCCAAAACTATGTATTCAGTTCTGCAGAACCGGGTGTTACCTCAATGGCTTCCCACGAGGCACACACACAGATTGTAATCCCCGCGCATTATATACATGTAGTAATGGGCTGGGCCTTCTACTGTCTCAGCCAATGGGTGTCAAAGTTCCCCACTGTCCTCCCTGATGGATGAGATTATTTGGTTCATCACCCAGCCAATCAGTGTTTGAGTTCACCGTTCTCCCTTATATGGATGATGATGTACAGCCATGGGTTGTGGGCAGTCCCTCAGCCACGAGGAAAGCTGTTTCCATTGTTCCATTCATGAAAATCTAGGGGAGTATCTGCTGGTGCTTACTACAGGGTAGAAAGGACTAAAATGGTGGCTTTGTACTTACTATGTGCTTACTACAACAGTTAATGATTTAAAAATTACACCACCCCTTACAGTTAGGTGAGTGGTCAGATGCATGGCAGATGCAGTTTAATCTGGATAAATGTATGGTTATCCACTTTGGTGGCAAGAACAGGAAGGCAGATTACTACCTAAATGGAATCAATTTAGGTAAAGGGGCAGTACAGAGAGATCTGGGTGTTCTTGTACACCAGTCAATGAAAGTAAGCATGCAGGTACAGCAGGTAGTGAAGAAAGCTAATAGCATGCTGGCCTTCATAACAAGAGGGATTGAGTGTAGAAGCAAAGAGGTTCTTCTGCAGCTGTACAGGGCCCTGGTGAGACCACACCTGGAGTATTGTGTGCTGTTCTGGTCTCCAAATTTGAAGAAAGACATTCTGGCTATTGAGGGAGTGCAGCGTAGGTTCACAAGGTCAATTCCTGGAATGGTGGGACCACCTTACGTTGAAAGACTGGAGCGACTGGGCTTGTGTACCCTTGAGTTTATAAGACTGAGAGGGGATATGATTGAGACATATAAGATTATTAAAGGATTGGACACTCTGGAGGCAGGAAACATGTTTCCGCTGATGGGTGAGTGCTGAACCAGAGGACACAGCTTAAAAATACGGGGTACACCATTTGGGACTGAGATGAGGAGAAACTTCTTCACCCAGAGAGCGGTGCCTGTGTGGAATGCTCTGCCCCAGAGGGCAGTGGAGGCCCAGTCTCTGGATTCATTTAAGAAAGAGTTGGATAGAGCTCTCAAGGATAGTGGAATCAAGGGTTATGGAGATAAGGCAGGAACAGCATATTGATTAAGGATGATCAGCCATGATCATGTTGAATGGTGGTGCAGGCTCGAAGGGCAGAATCGCCTACTCCTGCACCTATTGTCTATTGTCTATTGTCTATTGCATGAGGTGATCTCCATGGAATTGTGCTATTGGCAACGTGGTAAACTCGAAGGGCTGAATGGCCTCCTCTTGCTCCCATTTCTTATGTTCGGAGGGTGCAGATTTGAGATTATGGTTAAAAGTAGTAGTAACAACATGAAAGAATAATGTCTTTCTGCAGCAAGTTTTCAGGCTCCCTCATGCCCCTCTGCTCTCGAAACCTCTGTTCTGAAAACTCTCGTTCTTTAATTCCATAAGACCATAAGACCATAAGACATAGGAGTGGAAGTGAGGCCATTCGGCCCATCGAGTCCACTCCGCCATTCAATCATGGCTGATGCGCATTTCAGCTCCACTTACCAGCATTCTCCCCGTAGCCCTTAATTCCTCTAGACAACAAGAATCTATCGATCTCAGCCTTGAAGACATTTAGCGTCCCAGCTTCCACTGCACTCCGTGGCAATGAATTCCACAGGCCCACCACTCTCTGGCTGAAGAAATGTCTCCGCATTTCTGTTCTGAAATGACCCCCTCTAATTCTAAGGCTGTGTCCATGGGTCCTAGTCTCCTCGTTTAACTGAAACAATTTCCTAGCATCCACCTTTTCCAAGCCATGTATTATTTTGTACGTCTCTATTAAGTCTCCCCTTAATCTTCTAAACTCCAACGAATACAATCCCAGTATCCTCAGCCGTTCCTCATATGTTAGACCTGTCATTCCAGGGATCATCCGTGTGAATCTCCGCTGGACACGTTCCAGTGCCAGTATGTTCTTCCTGAGGTGTTGGGACCAAAACTGGACACAGTACTCCAAATGGGGCCTAACCAGAGCTTTATAAAGTCTTAGTAGTACATCTCTGCTTTTATATTCCAACCCTCTTGAGATAAGAGACAACATTGCATTCGCTTTCTTAATCACGGACTCAACCTGCATGTTTACCTTTAGAGAATCCTGGACTAGCACTCCCAGATCCCTTTGGTGCTTTGGCTTTATTAATTTTCTCACCATTTAGAAAGTAGTCTATGCTTTTATTCTTTTTGCCAAAGTGCAAGACCTCGCACTTGCTCACGTTAAATTCCATCAGCCATTTCCTGGACCACTCTCCCAACCTGTCGAGATCCTTCCGTAGCCTCCCCACTTCCTCAGTACTACCTGCCTGTCCACCTAACTTCGTATCATCGGCAAACTTTGCTAGAATGCCCCCGGTTCCCTCATCCAAATCGTTAATATATAATGCGAACAGCTGTGGCCCCAGCACCGAACCCTGCGGGACACTGCTCGTCACCGGCTGCCATTCTGAAAAAGAACCTTTTATCCCAACTCTCTGCCTTCTGTTAGACAGCCAATCCTCAATCCATCCCAGCAGCTCACCTCGAACACCACGGGCCCTCACCTTGCTCAGCAGCCTCCCGTGTGGCACTTTATCAAAGGCCTTTTGAAAGTCTAGATAGACCACATCCACTGGGTTTCCCTGGTCTAACCTACCTGTTACCTCTTCAAAAAATTCCAACAGGTTTGTCAGGCATGACCTCCCTTTACTAAATCCATGTTGACTTGTTCTAATCAGACTCTGCTCTTCCAAGAATTTAGAAACCTCATCCTTAATGATGGATTCTAGAATTTTACCAACAACCGAGGTTAAGCTGATTGGCCTATAATTTTCCATCTTTTGCCTTGATCCTTTCTTGAACAAGGGGGTTACAACAGCCATCTTCCAATCATCCGGGACCTTTCCTGACTCCAGTGACTCTTGAAAGATGTCAACCAATGCCTCTGCTATTTCCTCAGCCACCTCTCTCAGAACCCTAGGGTGTATCCCATTGGGGCCAGGAGATTTATCAATTTTAAGACTTTTTAACTTTTCTAGCACTATCTCTTTCGTAATGGCAACCATACTCAACTCAGCCCCGTGACACCCTTTAATTTTTGGGATATTACTCATGTCTTCCACTGTGAAGACTGACACAAAGTACTTGTTAAGTTCTCCTGCTATTTCCTTATCTCCCATCACTAGGCTTCCTGCATCAGTTTGAAGTGGCCCAATGTCTACTTTTGCCTGTCGTTTGTTTCTTATGTACTGAAAGAAACTTTTACTATTATTTCTAATATTACTAGCTAGCCTACCTTCATATTTGATCCTCTCCTTTCTTATTACACTCTTTGTTATCCTCTGTTTGCTTTTGTATCCTTCCGAATCTTCTGATTTCCCACTGTTCTTAGCCACTTTATAGGATCTCTCTTTTTCTTTAATACATTTCCTGACTTCCTTTGTCAGCCAAGGTTGTCTAATCCCTCCCCGGTTAATCTTTCTTTTCTTGGGAATGAACCTCTGTACAGTGTCCTCAATTATACCTACAAACTCCTGCCATTTTTGCTCTACTGTCTTCCCGGTTAGCCTCTGCTTCCAGTCTATTTTAGTCAGTTCCTCTCTCACGCCCTCATAATTACCTTTATTCAACTGTAACACCATTACATCCGATTTTGCCTTCTCCCTTTCAAACTCCAGACTGAACTCTACCATATTATGGTCGCTACTTCCTAAGGGTTCCCTTACTTTAAGATCTTTTATAGAGTCTGGTTCATTGCAAAGCACTAGGTCCAGAATAGCCTGCTCTCTTGTGGGCTCCATGACAAGCTGTTCCAAAAAGCCATCCTGTAAGCATTCCATGAATTCCCTTTCTTTAGATCCACTAACAACATTATTTACCCAGTCCACCTGCATATTGAAGTCTCCCATGATCAATGTAACCTTGCCTTTCTGACATGCCTTCTCTATTTCCCGGTACATGTTGCGTCCCTGGTCCTGACCACTGTTAGGAGGTCTATACACAACTCCAATTATGTTTTTTTTGCCTTTGTGGTTCCTCAATTCCACCCACACAGACTCCACATCATCTGACGCTATGTCATTCAATACCATAGATTTAATTTTGTTCTTAACTAAAAAGGCAACAGCGAATTGCACTGCCATTATGCGTATTACCCAAGAACTACCTGCAACATCATCATAGAGGCGAAGGAGGCCATTTGGCCCATCGTACCTGCATTGGCTTGTTAAATGAGCATGCTTACCTTGTGTTCATCTTCTGCTTGCTCCCCCACATCCTCTCACCTTATTGCTTTATAGAAATGGCAAGCAACTAGAAGATCAGTACCATTCTTAAGGGCAGAGAAGAGGTGCTCTGTGAGGTGATCTCCCTTGGCCAGCACGGTGGCTCAGTGGTTAGCACTGCTGCCTCACAGCGCCAGGGACCCGGCTTCGATTCCAGCCTTGGGAGACTGTCTGTGTGGGTTTTGCCCATTCTCCTCGTATCTGCGTGGGTTTTTCTCCAGGTGCTCTGGTTTCCTCCCACACTCAAAAGATGTGCAGCTTAACTGAATTGGCCATGCTAAATTGCCCATAGTGTTCAGGGATGTGTAGATTAGGTGTATTAGTCAGGGGGAAATATTGGAGAATAAGGTAGGGGAATGAGTCTGGGTGGGTCACTCTTCAGTGGGTTGATGTAGACGTGTTGGGCCGAAGGGCCTATTTCTACACTGTTGGGATTCTATGAATTTACATCAGGCCTCAGCAATGTAAAGGAGACCGTATTGTGAGCTGCAAATGCAGCAGACACAGATCGAAAGAAGGACCCACTACTTTACCTAGACAGTGTGTTTGGACGGTGAGGGAGGAAGTGAATGGATAAGTATTGCATCTTCTGCAACTGCATGGAAAGGTAACAGTGCGGAATGAGGAAGCATTAGGAATGATGGGGTGTCACGGAGGGAAAGGTTCCTGCCGATAGTGGAGGGTGGGGGAAGATGTGTTTGGTAGTGGCATCTCACAAGAGGTGGCGGAAATGGCAGAGGTAGATCCTTTGAATGCAGAGACTGGAAATTCTGCAGAATGAAGGTAAAGGGAACCTGGGAAGGAAGAGAAAAGGTGGGGGGAGAATATGGCTAATGGGCCTGTTCACCTCAGCGGAGCATAAAGGATGTAATGTTGGAGGCACTGCGGGGGGGGAAGGAGCCATCGTCAGAACAGATACAACAGAGACAAGGGAACTGGGGAAATGGAATCGTTCCAGGAAGCAGGGTGTTGTTGAGGTGACTATGGGACCAGGGGATTGTAATGGATATCTGTGAACAGCCTCTTCCCAGAAATGGGAACAAAGAAGTCAAGGAATGGAAGGGAAGAGTCAGTGATGAACCAGGTGAGGGGGACAGAGGATGGAAACTTTTCCAATTCTGGAGAAGAGCAGGAGGTAGCACCAATGACATAATTGACTTATCAGAGAAAGAGTGGTGAGTGGTGGTCCAAATAGGATTAAAACAAGGAATGTTCCACACATTCTAAGAAGAGATTGGTGCAGCTAGGACCCCGGCAGGTGCCCATAGCCCCAAAAATCCCAAAACCACCCTGTAAATTCACTCACAGATGTGACCAATCAGAGAAAAGTGGCTTCCATAAACAGAATTGATGAGAATGGTGAGAAGGTAAGCCTCCAATCACAGGCTGGTTTTCTCCTGTGCTCACAGCTGATAGGCCCATTATGAACCTATCAGCAACCAGTATTCAGAGAACCAGTCTGCAATTGGAGCAATGGGGTGATTGTCAGCAAGGCCCAGGGAGGCCGGGGCAAGGGACAGACATTGGACATGAGGCCACCAGGCAGCGCAGGGAGGTCAGTGAGACCAGGGAGGGTCATGTGGGCACCAACACTGGGCATAGGGATTTTAGTTTTAATTAATTCATGGAACATCACTGGCTGGGCCAGCATTTATTGCCTATCCCTAGTTGCCGCGGCGAAGGTGGTGGTGGCCAAGTTCCTGGGGACTGGGATAGGGGTAAGTGAGATTATAAGAGAGGAGCTATGGGGCAGGCACTTTCCCTGAGTGTTGTGGCTTTGAATTTACTGGGATTTTTGAGACATTCGCACATTATTCTAATTCTCCTGCTTTGTGAGTCTAAATCCACCATATGTTAACACAAATGTAGAAGGTCTTGATGCTAAGTGATGGCAAGACCTCAAAGTAATTAGTGAAACTGAAAAAGGAGTCTCTGAAAACCAAAAAAGAAGCCCTTGAAAATCAAAGAAGTTGCTTCCAAGATGTCTGAATATGGAGGTGCCGGTGTTGGATTGGGATGGACAATGTCAAAAATAACGCAGCACTGGGTTATAGTCGGACCCATCGATAGGAGAGGATATTTTAAACCCTGTGATACAGTCAGTGAGCTCCTGCCTTTGTCCTCTTGTTTGATTAATGGTCAGCTTTCTGCCTCCATACTCTCAATCTGTGAGGGTCACAGAGCTTGAGCTGCTGTAATCAACAAAACCTCCTGCACAGATGGTTATTCTGGGAAGCAGTCTGCAGCTTCCACGTAGCCTGGGATATGCACTCAAAAAGTCGGAGGTTCCTCCACACACTTCTGTCCTGACTACTTAAAATACAAAAGCTAAATTCACGGCGTACTCACTTCCCTTCTGTTGATGACTGGTGAACATAAGAGATAGTGAAAACTGCAAATGTTGGATAGTCAGTGAGGATAAAGAGTTGGAGAAAACACAGCAGGCCAAGCAGCATCAGAGGAGAAGGGGAGTCAACATTTCAGGTCGTAACCTTTCATCAGGACTGAAACATCTACTCCCCTTCTCCTCTGATGCTGCTTGACTGACATGAGAATATAGGAAAACTGAATGTTTTACTTAATCCTTGAAAAAATGTTTTAATTTCCCAGCTCCTAACTTTTAAGATAGATAAACACAGCTACAATGCAATAGCAGCCAAAGTAAATGTTTTGCCAATTACTGAAATTAAATAGAATAGATTCAACCACTGAATGTCTCTTGAAACTTGCAGTTCTTTAACCACTAAAAACAACTTTTAATTCCTGTAATGTAACTATTTTATTTATTATCTTTTTCATTTTCCAGTAAACTTTAGATTGCTAAATGACTTCAGCACTTGCCTGCCTCCCAGATGCTTGTTAAGTCCTTACTTGAGATACTACAGTGAGTTTGTGCTGGAATGGGATACATTATAAACATTGAGTATTGAATAAACATAAAGTATTGTGTAGTATTAAGTTAATGTTGTTGCTATTGAGCATGGATCAGGCATTGTATTATAATAGTTGGAGCAAAGCTTGGTTAAGTGAACAATAGAGTTAGTCTGCAGTGCAGTGTAGTATGTAAATCCCAATGTATTTTGTAACCAGTGAGATACTTTTGAAATGTAGCTGATTTTATTTTATTTTGTTTATTATTGGCACATGTACCAAGATACGGTAAAAAGTATTGTTTTGCGTGTTAGCTAGATAAATCGTACCCTACCTAATTACATCAGGGTAATAGAACAGAATGGAGGAGAAAGTGAGGTCTGTAGATGCTGGAGATCAGAGCTGAAAATGTGTTGCTGGAACAGCGCAGCAGGTCAGGCAGCATCCAGGGAACAGGAGAATCGACGTTTTGGGCATAAGCCCTTCTTCAGGAATCTGTAATAGAACAGAATGCAGAATATCCTGTCACAGCTACAGAGAAGGTACAGAGAAAGCTCAACTCTAATATATGAAAGGTCCTTTCTTGAGTCTGATAACAGCGGGGAAGAAGCTGTTTTTGAATCTGTTGGTATGTGTTTACAAATTTTTGTATCTTCTTTTATATCTTCTGTCCAATGGAAGAGGGTGGGAGACAGTATAAGAGGGGTGGGATGGGTCTTTGATTACGTTAGCTGCTTTCCTGAGGCCGGGGGAAGTATAAATGGAGTCAATGGAGGGAAGGCTGGTTTTTGTGATGGACTGGACTCTCAGTAATCTCTAATCAAAAGCAAAAGAACTGCAGATACTGGAAATCAGAAACAAGAAAAGGAATTGCTGGAAAAGCTCAGCAGGTCTGGCAGCATCTGTGGAGAGAAATCAGAGTTAACGCTTTGGGTCAAATGACCTTTTGTCAGTTTCTGAGGAAGGGTCACTTGTCCCAAAACATTAACTCTGATTTCTCTCCACAGATGCTGCCAGACCTGCTGAGTTTTTCCAGCAATTCCTTTTATTTTGTGTGTCTGCAATCTCTCGCATTCTTGGACAGAGTAGTTGCCATACAAGCTGTGATGGACCCACATTAGATGCTTTCTATAGTGCATCTATAAACATTGGTAAGAGTCATTGTGGACATGCCGAATTTCCTTAGCCTTCAGAGGAAGGAGAGGCGTGATTTACTTTCTAATATTTCTGTGATGTTTACTGAGGGATAAATAAGGTCCAGTGGCCCAGGACGTGTTCTCTAGCTCTTCTTTGTGCGAGTCTCGAGGGATAACTCACAACTGCCTGAGAAGACAAGCCAAGCCTCATCCTAATGTCACTATTTGAAAGACAGCAGCTCTGACAGTGTCGCACTCAGTGAGCTGTGCACTGTAGGGTCAGCCTTCATTGGTGTAGATATGGGAAAATGAACCCACAATTTTCTAACTCATGAACAATCATGCTGCTGTCATGTCAACCATTTCTGTAATGAATTCCAAAGTGCCTAAAGTGGCCATTATCCAAATTTGATGCAATCAATTATCCTGGAAGTATGTGATATTGGATTCAATTTTCTTTGATTCATTTTAATTCCTTCCTTGCACATTTGCAGTGCAGAGATTATTAAAAATTATCATGCATTTATTGCTACATCCCATAAAAAGGTTTTACAGCTTGTGGATATAATGGACTTCATTAAGATATTATCTGATTGACATTATGTACAAAACTGTACCCTACAAGATTTGTAAACATATATTCTTACTAATTTGTTTGCATCATTAGAACGGTGTTTTTAATTAAATGTGTCAAGATTTAACAGCAATTTGACTGGATGTTGGATCCTTCGACACATTAAATGTCCCAAGCTCCGCAGTAGAGTCAAAACAGCCTCAAGTTCTAGAACAGAAGATGCAGTGTAGAATTAGTGGAGATAAAAGTTGACAAGAGTAAGGGTAAGGCTGTTAGAAGTTGCATGAATGTTGTGTGTTTCTGCTGTCAAATTTAGAAGCATTGCAATCTGACCTGTCCCCATTAAAGATTATTTTCAATGATGTTGCAATAAATAAACAGATCAAAAAACTATTCAAAGCAAACTTGCTTTGACCCAACTCCTATGTATTCAAATGTATTCCTAATTCAGAATACGTTCAATAATCTTTGTCAAATCTATTATTGGCTTTTTAAATTTCATTGCTGCAGATGTCACTATTAGAACATAGAACATAGAACATAGAAGAATACAGCGCAGTACAGGCCCTTTGGCCCTCGATGTTGCGCCGATCCAAGCCCACCTAACCTATACTAACCCACTATCTTCCATATACCTATCCAATGCCCGCTTAAATGCCCATAAAGAGGGAGAGTCCACCACTGCTGCTGGCAGGGCATTCCATGAACTTACGACTCGCTGAGTGAAGAACCTACCCCTAACTTCAGTCCTATATCTACCCCCCCTTAATTTAAAGCTATGCCCCCTTGTCATACCCGACTCCATACGCGGGAAAAGGTTCACACTGTCAACCCTATCTAACCCCCAATCATCTTGTACACCTCAATCAAGTCACCCCTAAACCTTCTTTTCTCTAATGAAAACAGCCCCAAGTGTCTCAGTCTATCCTCATACGATCTTCCTTCCATACCAGGCAACATCCTGGTAAACCTCCTCTGCACCCTTTCCAGTGCCTCCACATCCTTCCTATAGTATGGCGACCAAAACTGCACACAATATTCCAGATGCGGCCGCACCAGAGTTTTATACAACTGCATCATGACCTCAGGACTCCGGAACTCAATTCCTCTACCAATAAAAGCCAGTACGCCATATGCCTTCCTCACCGCACTATGTACCTGGGTGGCAACTTTCAGAGATCTGTGTACATGGACACCAAGATCCCTCTGCTCATCCACACTACCAAGTATCCGACCATTAGCCCAGTACCCCATCTTTTTGTTATTCTTCCCAAAGTGAATCACCTCACATTTAGCTACATTGAATTCCATTTGCCACCTTTCTGCCCAGCTCTGCAGCTTCTCTATATCCTGCTGTAACCTGCCACATCCTTCCTCACTGTCAACAACTCCTCCGACTTTCGTATCATCCGCAAACTTGCTCACCCAACCTTCTAACCCCTCTTCCAGGTCATTTATAAAAATGACAAACAGCAATGGTCCCAAAACAGATCCTTGCGGAACACCGCTAGTGACGGCACTCCATGAAGAAACTTTGCCATCAACTACTACCCTCTGTCTTCTTCCATCCAGCCAATTCCTAATCCAAACCTCCAACTCACCCTCAATGCCATATCTCCGTATTTTCTGCAGTAGCCTACCATGGGGAACCTTATCAAACGCCTTACTAAAATCCATATATACCACATCTACCGCTTTCCCCTCATCAACCTCCTTCGTCACTATTGAATTTATTTTTTAAAAAAAACATCACTGGCTAGGCCATATTTATTGTCCAGAGGCAATTGGTGTGGGCAAGATGTGAAACAGACTGATGTTGGACTGGGGTCAAAGTTGAAATTCACATAGCACGAGGTTACAGTCCATCAGGTTTATTTGGAAGTACTAGCTTTCGGAGCACTGCAGTTACCTGATGAAAGAGCAGTCAGATAACGTCAGTTAAGGACAGCAACTCCCTTCCCTGAAGGTCAACACAGTTGCATGTGTTGCATATTGTTAAATGTTGAATGGTCTCTGTTTCAATTTTGAATCTTACATTTTACAGCCTCACCATCCTTCATATAAAAATTCTTCTCCTACTCTCTCCCCAAAGGATGTTAAATCCTAGAAGCATGTGAAGGAGTGTAGGATCAGTAGCAATGGTAGATCTCCATAATTCAATTCCAACCTGACTAAAATGCACCTTAACCGCATTTACCTATTTAGCCTGATGTATGCCAGAAATGAGGGGTGGGTGAGTGGGGAGGGGGGGGTGGGTGAGAGAATAGTGGTACTGTCACATGTACAGTAATCAGAGCTCCAAGCAATGCCCAGGTGATCTGGATTCAAATCTTATCATTGCTAATTTTGAATTCAGTAAAATATTTTTTTAAAAAAGCTATTCACATAGCAACCACCATTGTTTGGTTCAGTAATCTCCTTCAGGAATTCTGCCATTCTTACATGGTCATAGAATCATAGAGATGTGCAGCACGGAAGCAGACCCTTCAGTCCAATTTGCCCATCCAGACCAGATTTCCTCAATTAATCTAGTCCCATTTGCCAGTATTTGGCCCATATCCCTCTAAACCTTTCCTATTCATATACCCATTAAGATGCCTCTTAAATGTCATAATTGTACCAGCCTCCACCACATCCTCTGGCAGCTCATTCCATACACATACAACCCTTTGTGTGAAAAAAGTTGCCCCGTAGGTCCCTTTTAAACTTTTCCCCTCTCACCCGAAACCTATGCCCTCTAGTTCTGGACTCCCCTACCCCAGGGAAAAGACCTTGTCTATTCATCCTATCCATGCTCCTCATGATTTTATAAACCTCTATAAGAACATAGAACATAGAACATTACAGCGCAGTACAGGCCCTTCAGCCCTCGATGTTGCGCCGCCCTGTCATACTAATCTGAAGCCCATCCCACCTACACTATTCCAAGTATGTCTATATGCCTGTCCAATGACGACTTAAATGCACTTAAACTTGGCGAATCTACTACCGTTGCAGGCAAAGAATTCCATACCCTTACTACTCTCTGCCTCAACCTCCGACACTCCAGGGAAAACTGCCCCAGCCTGTTCAGCCTCACCCGATAGCTGAAAACTCCAACCCTGGCAACATCCTTGTAAATCTTTTTGGAACCCTCTCAAGTTTCACAACATCTTTCCTTAAAGCAGGGAGACCAGAACTGAATGCAGTCTGGCCTAAACGGTCAGAATTTCCCTTTGGGGAATAAGCAATAAATGCTATGCTGGCCAGCAATGCCACCACTCAATGAGTCTCCATAATGGATACTCGAATGTTGCCTTAGCATCCTCAGCCTTTTTACGAAAGGGAGTTCCAAGTAGAAAAAAATCAGACCAACCATGATCTAATTGAATGATGGAGTGGGCTTGAAGGTCAAATGGACGTATTCTTACCATTTGGTGGGAAAGTGCTTCCTGATGTTTCTGAATGAAAACAGAAACTGCTGGGAAAGCTCAGCAGGTCTGGCTGCATCTGTGGAGAGAAAGACTGTGGTGCTGAAAAAGCACAACTGATCGGTTACTGAATGTAGTGCTGAGTCCATGTGGGATCAGTCAATTCCATAAGCAGGTACCGAGGAAGGAGATATGGCTGTGGTAGCGAGTCTGCTTCAGGATATGACTGAAGATCTTCAGGGTGAAGGAGGCGACCTGGGGGTGCAGTGAGAGACAGAGACTCATTGAGATCCTTGTAGAGAGAGGAGGAGAAATTCTTCAAGGTAGGCATCCTTGGAAGAAGCTTCACAGTAAAGTTATAATCAACAAGGAGAAAGTGAGGACTGCAGATGCTGGAGAGTGTGGTGTTGGAAATGGTGACCTGCTGTGCCCACCTGCTGGGTCACTGGCCCACCTGAATGGCTGTAAATTGAGAGAGAGGAGTACGCAGCGGCTCCTGGGTATCTTTGTGCACCAGTCGCTGAAGGTAAGCATGCAGATGCAGCAGGCGGGAACGAAGGTAAATGGTATGTTGGCCTTCATTGGGAGAGGCTTCGAGTACAGGAGCAGGGGTGTGTTGTTGCAGCTATACAGGACTTTGGTGAGGCCACACTGAGAATATTGTGTGCGGATTTGGTCTCCTTTTCTGAGGAAGGATACCCTTGCTCTTGAGGGAGTGCAGTGAAGGTTTCCCAGGCTGTTCCCAGGGATGGTGGGACTGATGTATGAGGAGAGATTGACTCGGTTAGAATTGTTTTCACTGGAGTTCAGATGAATGGGGTGGGGGTGTGGGGATCTTAAAGATACTTATAAAATTCTAACAGGACTAGACAGGGTAGATGCAGGGAGGATGTTTCTGATGGTGGGTGTGTCCAGAGCCGTGGGTCACAGTCTGAGGATTTGGGGTGGATCATTTCGGACGGAGATGAGGAGACATTTCTTCACCCGCTGGGTGGGGAGCCTGTGGACTTCATTACCACAGGAAGTAGTTGATGCCAAAACATTGAATATATTCAAGAGGCGGCTGGATATAGCATTTGGGGTGAATGGGGTCAAAGGTTATGGGGAGGAAGCAGGATTAGGCTACTGAGTTGGATGATCAGCCATGATCGTGATGAATGGCGGAGCAGGCTTGAGGTGGTGAGAGGCCTCCTCCTGCTCCTATTTTTCTATGAAAGGTTAACTCTTGTTTCTCTTCACAGATGTTGCCAAACCTGCTGAGCTTTTCCAGCAGTTTCTGTTTTTGTTGCCGATTTACAGCATCTGCAGTTGTTTTGGTATTTGTTTCTGAATCACCCAATTCTAATATTTATAATTGGGTCCCATCACTTTTAATGCCCCCCATTGGAGGGTAAAGTAGTAAAAACAAAATCAAATCACTCACTTCACTGGAGTTGCAGAAAACTATTTAAGCACAGTGGTTGCCATGTTTTCCTACATAATATCAGTCACTTGACTTCAAAGAGTCACTTGTGTGATGTACTTTGAACTATTTCAATAAAGAGATGCTGTCTGAATTGAAATATCTTTGCAGGATGAATTATTAAAAATTAATTTCATGATGACCTAGTTACACTTCTCATTTAAATTCCCTTTTTTAAGGAAATGTGGATGTTCAGTTTATTTTCCTACAGACCCTCGATCAGTAAGCACTGCAGGTTTCTTTAAAATGCTTTTGAAACCTTGTTTGTTGTGGGATGTATCACTCAGATATACTCAATCTTAATTGCTCAAACTGTGAAATTATTTTTAGGCATAGTCGTTGGGGCTGTTAAATCACCGTTCAACAAATTATTCTCTTTTGAAATATATAAGATATAATAAGATAATATATTCAATAAAACCAAGATGCAACATTAATTTTAGATCTCAACTTGAAAACCTGATGGTGATTTTTTTGTTTTAGACAAAACTTACTAATGCTATTTTTCAAGGTTATCTCAAGTATTTATTAACTTTAATTTATATAATTCCAGAATTTTATATATCTTGGGAAGTACAGAAATGTGAGCACATAAGATGGAGTAAAATTGTGTTTGAATTTTGCTCTTTAACCACACCAGGGCCATTTGGTGTAGTCACTGCTGGCAATACAGCTGCCAAGTTAATACGTGGTGACCCTACATAAGCAACTGTAACATAAAAGGTCAAATAATGAGCTTTTTTTCATTTTTTTCAAAATAATGTGTTTTATTTTCCCATTTGCGTGATTTAAGTGTCATTGGCTAGGCCTACATTTATTGCCTAGAGTTAAGAGTAAATCCATTGCTATGGAATCATATGTCGGCCAGACCATGTAAGGATGGTAGATTTCCTTCCCCAAAGGGCTGTCGTGAACCAGATTGTTTTTTTTTCACAATAGTTGATAGTGGTTACATGATTGTCATTGAAACATAAAAAAAGGAGCAAGTTTAGGCCATTCAGTCCTTCAAGCCTGCTCTCCCATTCAGTATGATCATACTTTCTTCTCATACCTTTGAATGCCTTTAGTCCTTAGAACTATATTGATCTTCTCTTTGAAAACAATCAAAGCTTTGGCATCAACTGCTTTCCATGGCAGATTATTCCACAATCTCCCCACTCTTTGAGTGAAGACACTTTTCCTCATCTCAGTCCTAGCTGGCCTCCCCCATATCCTTAGACGGTGACCCCCACCCCCGACCTGGACTCCCCAGATTTTGGGAATATCCTTCCTTATACTTACTTTGTCCTGTCAGAATTTTATAAGTTTAAATTCCTATGAGATCCTTCTAATATTGACTAGCTTTTTAATTCAAATGTTCAGCACCCGCCATAGTGGGAATTAAATCTGTGCCCCCACAGCATTAACCTGGGAGACCCAAAACACCAGCCCAGAGAGATGGCCACTACACCACCACCACTGCCTGTTGGCTACCTGAATACATTTTGAGCAGGAAACTGCCATTTTTAAATATAATACTTTCAGTGTATCACATGACCAAGTAGACAACATCTGATGTCTGCATGATGACTCATGCACATCTCAGCCCTGTCAGTTCAGCGTTCCCTTTGTACTGTACTTACTGTCGGTCTGGTTTATCTGCTCTTGCCTCTGGATTGGTGTTTAAGCAAAAAGTCAATGAACACTGAACACCTTCCACTGAATCAAGCTTGATGTAACGTAAGTACCAAGGAAGTATCAGTGACTTAGTATTGACTTGGTGATCTCTCTCATGTTTAGTCTGTATATCCATTTCTGAAAATTACCCTACGATAAAAGACTCTCAATATTTTTACGTTGTTTAAAGTCCCTGCCTCACTATTGGAAGAGAATGGTTTTAAGGTTAAAAGGAACATGTTCAGGATAGCAACCTGCAACCAGTCGAGTGCCACAGGGATCAGTGCTGGGACCACAATTGCTTCAATATTTATCATTGAGTTGGAGGATGGAAGTGAGTGCAGCAGGTTTGCAACGATAACACAAAAATAGATGGGAAGGCAAATAGTGAGCTGAAAAATGTGTTGCTGGAAAAGCGCAGCAGGTCAGGAGGCATCCAGGGAACAGGAGAATCGACATTTCGGGCATAAGCCCTTCCTCAGGATGCTGCCTGACCTGCTGCGCTTTTCCAGCAACACATTTTCAGCTCTGATCTCCAGCATCTACAGTCCTCACTTTCTCTCAAAGGCAAATAGTGAGGGTGACTACCAGTGAGGGCTACAGAGATAAAGCAGTGAACATGAAGGTTATCAGATCATTGGATTAGATTCTGTACAGTGTGGAAACAGGCCCTTCGGCCCAACAGGTCCACACCGAAACTCCGAAGAGTAACCCACCCAAATCCCTTTCCCACTGACTAATGCACCTAATTGACAATTTAGCATGGCCAATTCACCTAACCTGCACATCTTTGGACTGTGGGAGGAAACCCACGCAGACATGAGGAGAATGTGCAAACTCCACACAGACAGTCATCCAAGGTTGGAATTGAACCTGGGACCCTGGTGCTGTGAGGCAACAGTGCTAACCACTGAGCCACTGTGCCACCCTAATTAAATGACACACCTCTGCTCTTGTGCCTTACGGCCTAATTCTTTCTCTTTCTTTGCAACATTTTTATTGAGTTATCAATAGAGTGTAGACGTGGCAGGCTGGCCCAGCATTTACTGCCTATCTCTTAATTGTCCTTGAGAAAAGATAGTGAGCTATTTCCTTGAACCACTGCAGTTCATCTGGTGTGGGTGCAACTGCAGTACTGTTAGGGAGAGTTAAGGATACTTGCTCCTTTTTTCAGAGAGGTCGTAAAAGCCACAGACTCTGAAGAGTCTCAGTTGAAGGGTTTCAAGGCCAATTTGATTATAGCTAACAGATACTGCCTCAGACAAATGGCTTTCAAGTTTTCTTTTAAATCATTTGTACAATGAAAGGGGAGTGACCAGTTCTCCCAGCTCAGAATTTTTCTGGTTTGGTTTGGTTGTAGCACAGTTGTATTGTAAAAGTTGCTGGACCCATAGAAGCAGGCCCATGCTGACCTCTCTCTGACTTCTCTCCTGTAAGACCCTGTGTTTGAGTTTACCTTTTGTGCCAAGGGGTGTTTATGGGGATTGTTGCAATTTTTGGGAAAAGTATAATTAAGTTGGAATAATCTGTTCGGTTTTCAGATAGGTTAAGTTATTTTGTATTCTGTACTCTTTTATTTGTGTTTATTTGGGATTTGCAAATAAATTCTGTTTTGTTTAAAACAAAGTGGTTTGACCAGCTCCATCACTCCTGGACTATCCACCTTACACCTGCTTAAAACAACTAGCTTTCTTGAAGGGGGTTTTGAGGGGGTCTGGCCTGGTCCATAACACTGATGATTGATCATTGTCATTTCACTGATGGAAGGAGCGAGAATCCAAAGCACTGAACAGATTCAAAGTAATTTGCTTTTGAGGAAATGGCAACAGAAGGAAAACCTTTTGAGGTGGTGAGTGGTTGGGCCCTGACACGGGGGTAGAGGCTGATTCAACTAAGGCTCCCAGGAGAGATAATTATTTCAGAAAGGAAAAACATAAGGAGCTGTGTGGCGAAAGAGAGGGAGTGACATTAGGAGAAATACTGCTTCCAAGAGCTGGTACAGTTATGATAGACTTAATGGCGTCTTCTCATGCTGTCACCACTCTCTGATTCTATGACCGCCCCATGGGAAGTTCCAAATTTCAAATAACACTTGGACTTACTTTGAATTACGATTAAACTTTGGACGGACAATTTGCATCAGTCCCAAAGCAAGTTACTTAACTGCATTGGCTGTCCTTAAAAGTAGGTCAGTCTTGTATTAGACTCTCTGGTGGCTTTGCCTCCCCTTATCCCTTGCTAACCATCCATCTCCCATGAATCTTGTGTTGGGTAGTTATGCAGTTATACAGTGAGGCATCTGATAATCCACAATGTCATTATCAGAATCCATTAGCGACAGTTGCAGTCATATTCAACTCTTAGTTGTTACAAACATTTTACAATGTCAGACAAAGGTTCAGAACGAGAAATATTGAAGTCTGAGAGATGCAGTTAGGATTAATCTAACCTGTACGCTCAGGTTTCTGAATATACTCAGGTAAAGCTGACCCATATTTGAGACCATCTGTGCCTACAGGAAACATGACTCAGCACAGAAGATGTTCTGTCATTCACAGCAATTACCAGAGAGAATGGAATTTGCTTCTTAAATAACTTGACTACTCATCTATCTGCCACTGTTTAGGACAGATAGGGATGTAAATTCTAGGCCTTCGATGAGGGAACTGGCAGAATAGACCAGGCGAGCAGGGAAGATCAAGCACTTGAAAGAGTTGAAGACTGGAGGGGATCGAGGCATGAAGATATCGAAAGGGGAGCACTGGGCTGCCTGAGGTTGGGAACATAGACTAAGAGAGGGTAAGGGAGACTAGGGGTAAGGGATTGAGTGAATGGGGGATCTGCAAGAGGGAGGGTAAAATCAGCAAAGGGAAACTATGGCCAGGCATCAGAAGACAGAGGGAGCAGACATGTAAACGAACCAGGGGTAGAGGGAATTACTTTGAGGAAGGGGGAAGATTGGGAAGCAATGGGAAGTGAGGGGAACAAGTGAGAGACCAAGTGGCTGGGTGGAGTGAATGAAAGCAGAAGAGTCATTCCAGACTCAAAATGTTATCTCTGTTTCTCTCTCCACAGATGCTGCTGGACCTGTTGGCTTTCTCCAGCATTGTCTGGGCATGCATTACTGTTCATGCCTAATTGCCCTGGACAGGGAGGGAGTGAGTTGGCTTCTTGAACTGCTGCAGTCCATGAGGTATAGGTACCCTGTAAGGAAGGGTATTCCAGGATCTTGACCCAACGGTAATGAAGGAACAGGGATATATTTCCAAGTCAGGCTGGTGAGTGGTTCAGAGGGGAACTTGCACTGGGTGGTGTTCCCATGTACCTGCTGCCCTATTTGTCTGGCACAAATCATCTTAATAAACTAATTGAACAACCCAAAATCATTCACAACACAGTAATCCAAATTTATCTGGATGTGTCAGGCAACCAATAGGATACAAATGACAGGAAGTGTGCCCTATTCCATTATTTTTTTCTCCCATTAAGTTACTATCACACTGCTGTCAGGCATGAAGGCATTCGGAGCCTGGATTTGTAGGCTGGTGTGTATGTGTCTGTGTAGTACATGTATATGTGTACTGTATACTTGATGTTTATGTGCAAGTCATATGCATTTACTTTGAGTGAATAACATTCTGAACGTTGTCTTCTGTCACAGATAGGAAGCAACATTTAATCAAACTTTTAAGAAGAGAGAGACAGAAAACCAGCTGGAGTCTGTTTGTGATCTAAGAATAATTCTAGCTTCAGGAGCAAATTACTACAGAGGCTGGAGTCTGTGCTGAAAACAACAAATGCGGGAGATCACAACAGCTCAGGCAGCAGGTTTATTTGGAAGCACTAGCTTTCAGAGCGCTGCTCCTTCACCCCAGTTCAATACCGGTGTCTCCAAATCATTCAGATTAAGTGATTGGAACATGAGAATTCTAGCTTCTAATTTGTTTCACTCAGTTGGCTGGGTGGCCAGTTAATGATGAGCAATTTTTAAATTATCATGTGTAAAACACAGTGAAAAACGTTCACTTTATCATGATTCCAGTGCCATTTAGAATAGCTTAAGAATAATAAACAAAGAGAATCCATAACCCTTCCACCATCGCTTCATCACTGCCAGCTCCAACCAACGATAAAGTCACTGCTCCTCAGGTGCCATCTTTCACCGCTGGGCGTAGTCTGCGATGTCAGCTCGGCTGATGTAGCAGCCGATACTGTGTCCCATGCTCATCCCTCTGCCTTGCCTCTGTCGCACTGTCTCCAGCCTCCTTACCACTGTCCACTAGAGTCTCTCTTCAGCCTCACCAGCCACTGCCCTACCCTGGGCCTCAAGGGAGGCACCTTCTGCTCTCCCGCGGATGCCAGTGCCAACGAGACCGATCTCTCCCCAGAAGGTAAGGAGAGGCAGAACTACAAAGAGAAAGGAACAAGAAAGAAGAAAAGAAAAGGGAAAAAGTGGACAAGCTGGGTCCTGGGTCCTGGGCACAGGAGCCCCAAATGCTGCCTACTCCTCTGATGCCAACATGAAGAGAGATGATAACTACCTGGGTTCAATTCCTGCATCGACTGAGGTTATCATGAAGGGCTTTCCCTCTCAACCTCTCCCCTTTCCCTGAGGAACATTGAGTCCTCTACCAATCTCCTCCCCCCAGTTAAGCCACTATCAGCTGTCTCTCTCTAATGAGAGAGGAGACCTTTGGTCTGGTTAGACTATAGCTTTATTACAAAAGACCTCTAGAGTTAGGGGCCAGTGTAAAGCAAACTAGTCTTTAATTGAATTCAGAATGCAACTTGATGGAAGGTTTCCTGAGGCATGATGGTAGTGTCCTTCCCTTTGAGTCAGGAAGGTTGGGTTCAAGTCCTACTTGTTCCAGAGTCATGCCGTAATAATGTCTGAATGGCTTATTTAAAATGACCTATAATTGAATGGGAAATGCTTTCAGATGATCTCAAGGGATTGTCTATTTCAAGCTGTCCCACTTTAGCCTAATAATACACCGTGCTGCCTTTGGATGTGGTAATGCTTCAAGACTGAGCAACATTGTGGGAGGTTAGCAGTTTCCTCAAAGTGGGAAAGATCTGACAGATATGAAAGTGGATGATAATGGCAATTGCACAAAAGGGGACGAGGATAGAATAGGTAGTGTAAAGACACCTGAACCTGCACTCAAATTCCAGTGATTGGGAGCGTGACACGTTGACATTCTCAGACCACCACCCCCAACTCTGTTATGATAGCCTGGCCCACCAAGAGCCACTGACTCAGGCTGAGCAGTACAACACCTTCTGATGAAGTACCTGGTAGATTATTTTGTTAAGCGACCGAGCTATGGAATGAGGGCGTGTGGGTGGAGTTGTAGTACAGCATATAAGTTGTTGAATTGAATGGGGGAATCAAGCTTGAGGGATGAATGGCCTGCTTCTGTCCCTTTTACTCCTCCCTTCTGATATTGGATCTAGGGCCTCCCTGATCATTGAAAGAATACATAACCTAAAGAAAAATTAATATTCAACACATTGAAGGAGATGCATTGATCGTTAAAACCTACGTTGCAGCATTTGACAACGGACATTATACTCCCGATGACAATTGCCAACTGGTAAACATTTATCAACTGGAAATATAACAACCTGCTATGTTATTGAAAAGCTACATGAGGACAGCTGTGCAACTCCAGAGCTAAACCACTAGGTTAAGACAGACTCGTGACAAAGAATAAAGAGCATCTTATGTGCATGTGCAGCTTTACATTGATTCTCAGGCAAGTGAGTCTCAGAATCAATTTACTTAAGATTCAGACTTACCACAGGGTGCGATAACTCAAGTTGACCACGAGCAACCAGCCATATAATGAACACCTGATGCACCAGCGGGGTAGGTTCTTCTAGACTGACGTGTATGCTCTGTCAACTGTGGAGTTAAGGTTAATTCAGGACAGATTCAGAAGGTTGTTCTCCATGTAAATAGCAATGAAGACAATGGATGGACCTCCAACTATAGTGAGGAGGCCTAGAGTGAAGGAACAATTGCTTTCGTAGAAAAAGGTGGGTTTATTAATGGGATACAAGGAAACGGAAGAAACTATGAACAAGTGTTTTGTATCTTTCTTCATTGTAGAAGATACAAAGGGTATCTCAAAGGGAGAAAGTAACAATGAGCATTAAAGTAAATGTACTCAGGAAACTAATTGGTTTAAAGAAAGACAAATTCCTTGGACATGATGGCCTTCATCCAGGGATTGGCAGGTCAATAGAACACCACTTTTGACAAAAGAAGAACCCAACAAATTAGTTAACCTAATCTCTGTCATTGCCAAACATAAGAATCCATGGTGAAGGAGGTAAATAAAATCAGGCAGGGTGAACATGGTTTTGTAAAAGGGATGACGTTATATGATGAATGTGGTAGATTCCTTGACTACGGTGTTTGAAGGGAACCAATGGGTGGGATTTTCTGATTTTTTTCCCAATTGGGTGTCAGGCATCAGGAGACATGAAACACCAGCCATTACCCCCTCCCACCCTCACCTTTCATCATAAATCCCTCACAATCCCCTCCAAGACTTTGGGCCTATCGACACCTAAACGGTCACTTGGCTTCACATCATTTCCTGGAACCACAAAATCATGTCCTGCCTAAAGTTGCTGACGAATTAGAGGCCAGAGCCAATCATGAGGAGCACCCTACCTCAGAGACTAAATGTACAGGCGTCACAGCCATTCCAAAGTCCAGGAGTGGTTTGAATGGCTTGCCCGGCATCTTTGGTCAAGGCACAGGGCGATTGGGGTCTGCCTCCTAATCAACATGGGCGGCATGGTGGCTCAGTGGTTAGCACTGCTGTCTCACAGCGCCAGGGACCCAGGTTTCATTCCAGCCTCTGGCAACTGTCTGTGTGGAGTTTGCACATTCTCCCCCATATCTGCATGAGTTTCCTCATGCAGTCTAAAGATGTGCAGGTTAGGTGAATTGGCCATGCTAAATTGCCCATAATGTTCAGGAATGTGTAGGTTAGGTGCATTAGTAAGGGGTAAATGTAAAGTAATAGAGTAGGGGAATGGGTCTGTGTGGGTTACTCTTCGGAGGATCAGTGTGGACATGTTGGGCCTACCTGCTGTGTGAGTTCACCCCCACTATCCTGACACCGGTTACATCCCATCCCATGCAGAAGTGAAGAGTGCACTTGACGGAAGTAAAAAATGCTGCAGTCTTGAGACAGAATACCCCAAGGCCTCATTCATCGTAACCATGTGAAAGGTTAATGCACATGATAAGAGCACGTGGTTTTGGAATGATTTATCCAAATGGTAGAGGATTGAATAGCCAACAAGTGTTGAGTCGAAATGAGTGGATCATTTTTAGCTCAGCAAACTGCAACTCATGGAGCACCCAAGGATAAATTTTGGGTCCCCTACTGCATCTGATCAATGTTCATGACATGAATGAAGAAATTGACTGTATTGTGGCCAGATGTGCTGTTGAATTAAGTGCAGATCAAAGAAAATTGTGAAAGACACACAAAGAGTTTGCAAAGAACTATCACTGTATTAAAGTTGTCATAGTCAAACCAGGCCATAGGGCTGCACTCTTATAAGGAAGAGAGGACTGGTTGTGGTTTAACCTAAGGGTCACCAAGCCTCTGGTGAGGGGAAAGGTTGAGAAGGAGAGTCCTTGCCAAAAGGTAGGGAAATTTGGAAGATTACAACAAATATATCTACTCTCTCTGCAGCCACTCTTTACATTCCCTGGATTAAGGCATCAGGTCCAGGGAATTTGTCTTTCTTTAAACCAATTAGTTTCCCCGAGTACATTTACTTTAATGCTCATTATTACTCTCTCCCTTTGAGATACCCTTTGTATCTTCTACAATGAAGAAAGATACAAAACACTTGCTTGTAATTTCTTCCATTTCCTTGTATCCCATTAATAATCATATCTTTCTCTACTAAAGCAATTGTTCCTTCACTCTTGGCCTTCTCACTATAGCTGGAGGTCCATCCTTTGTCTTCATTGCTATTTACACGGTATCATGATAACCTCAGCCACTGGTGGTGTTACTGTGCATTGCATACCAATTGGTGAGTATAATGTGGGAAAATGTGAGATATACTTTGGCAAGATGAATAAAAAGTGCAGATTATTATTTAAGTAGACAGTTGGATTGGATTAGGCTGCTATTCATAGGACTTCAGAACAACGAGATGCAATTGTATTGAACCACCTACATTTCTGAGAAGGTTCTGAAAAGGGTAACTGCTGAGAGAATGTGCACCTTCATGGGGCAGTCCAGAACTAGACAATACAATTTAAAACTTAGTGGTCTCTCCTTCAAGATAGAGATGAGGAGGAATTTCTTCTCTCAAAACACTGACACTTTGTGGAATTCATTGTTAGCAAGAGAAATGGAGGACGGTTCATTGATTATATCTGAAGATTGAGTTAGACAAATGTTTGATTGACAAGGGAGTTGCAGGAAAATGTTGTTGAGACCACAATCAGATCAGCCACAAATCCACAATCTTATTGAATGTCAAAATTGTCTCAATGGGCCAAATGGCCCAGTTTTATTTGTTTTTCGCACAATCTCAGACAGCACCTTCCATGGTGACAGTGTGGTACAAAGCCTTCTACAGCCTTTAGTAAAGGAAACATGACAGCAATTTGGGCTTAGCAAATAGTAATGACTTGAGAATTGATGTTTGTAATGTTGGTTGGGTAATAAAGGATAGCCATAACAGTAGGGATATCTCTCCTGTTCTTGATCAAATAGTGCAATGGAAACGTTTAGAAGTGCCAAACAGTATGTTGACCCAATAACTCACCAAAAAGACAGCATCCCCAACAGTACTTTACTGGAGTGTCAGAATTTACACTCTCGAGTTCCTGGAAAGGGTATTGAACCTATAACTTTGTGACTCAGAGGTAATGATGTAGCCAACTAATGGGGTGATGTGATCTGAAATAGTATTCCCTGTAAATACACAGCTACACTAACGTTTGGAGGTTCCGCTCATAGCCACGGATACATTAATTGACACTTACCTCCAGTTTCAGAAACCACTGTTTCTGTGGATCTTAGAAACCCACACAGCATAAAACAAAATGAGGGGGAAATAGATCTGAACAATATATGTCTCTTGGACATCTCCCACTCACACCCAGACCACCTCCTAGGCTTAGATTTTGATTTCAACATCAGAGAGTCTCTCACAGTGTCCCATGAATAGCAATGAACCAAGTAGTGTCTATTCTGAATTAGACTTTGTGATATTTTGCAGATTGCAATTGGACAATGGCATCCCGCTTTTTGTGCTGTGGTAGTTAATGTATGTGTTACAGAATGCTTTTAGCTATTCAAGCAATGGATCTGTGCAATAATAAACATTCAGCCTTAAGCCTTGACTTTTATTCGATGACTACGAGCTATTTAATGTCTTGTACACTCCAGTTTGTTATTTGTGTTGCTGATTAACCGTTGGCAGTTGGCAAATTGACTCTAATGCACTTCCTGGCCATAAGGACTCAAATTTACTAGCACTGTATTCATTAATTACAGAATTTTTTTTCAATTAATCATCATGTTAAGTTTAAACCTTATGGAACAAGCAGTACATAATACATTTGCTCAATTGGTCTTTGGATTTCAATCACACAAAAAAGTATTCCCTCCAAGTGTTGAAGGAATATGGTTGTTTAGATCAGACTAGGATTAAGACGGTTGATCATTTCCCTTGCATCGATATGACACTGTTCCCATCCCATGGTGTCTCACAGCTGTTCTCATGTAGAGAAATATCGGGGACTATACACAGCAAGATTCACAGACCAAAGAGACACAAGATCAGAAGAAAAGTATTTTAGGTATTGTAAAGACCGTATCTTTTTATTTTTCTGTTCTTACTGTGGACTGAAATGGGAAAAGGTGGGTCGAATTGTAAACTGGACCATTCTGAATGAATGCAAATGAGATCATTGCCAGCTGAGACCACAAAAAACCAGTAGATCAAAAGCATCATGCTTCATATATCAAACCATAACCTCTATCAACACTGTCTTCGCTTGGGATTTTATGATACCATTCAAGGATAATAGTGGTAAGTTGTGTGTGAAGTCCGAGGAGATGGGGAAGTGCAAATTGAATATTTTTCTTCAGTATTCACACATGAAAATATCAGTGTTGTCAAGGAGAATACTGAGATACAGGCTACTAGACTAGACGGGATTGATGTCCTCAAAAATACCGAAGTTAGATTAGAGAGTTTATCACTCTGAAACAGATTATTTGTCCTGACCAGTTAATTCTGGTTCTTAAGCTCTGTTTGAGTTGCTTCCCATCACCTGTCCAAAGTTGTCCAGGTTTGGTGGATTGGCTAGACTAAATTAGGCCAAAGTGAGTACTTCAGCAGGAATCATGATGAAGGGCTTTTGACCGAAGGGCTTTGCCCGAAAAGTCAATTTTCCTGCACCTCGGGTGCTGCCTAACCTGCTGTGCTTTTCCAGCACCACTCTGACTAAATTGCCCATCATGTCCAGGGCTGTCCAGATTGGGTAGATTAACCATGAGAAATGCAGGGCTACAGGGATAGAATAGGAGGTTTGGGTGGGATGCTGTGCAGAAGTCGGCGTAGACTCGATGGGCTGAATGGCCTGCTTCCACATTGTAGGGATTCTATGATTCTATAATCCCTCAGCCAAATCTATCAGTGTGTCCTTCATTGGGATATCCCGCCTTTCTTAAAATGCATCTGTAACAATCACATCAACCATTCTTGATGAGATCCATATGCACCACTCTCTGGGCAAAGGAATTTCCACATGGGACTTTTTGGTGACCATCCCGTATTGTAAGTGATGGTTCATTTGGTGGAACAGGTTATTAGGTACTGATACTGGGGCTGGGGAGCCCAAGTGGGGTTGTGTGCTGAAACGTTGGAGTCCTGAGCTCTGGAGTAGCTATGGCCTTTGTGGGAGTGTGACCGGGCTGTATTAACAGAGTTCCCTCTCTAACAGTTACCCCAGGGTCTCCACCCCCACCTACTCCCTCAGTCCTCACTGCTGGGCCACAATAATTTTCAAACATTTTGGGCCCCATACCTCAGAAAGAATATGCTGACCGTGGAGAAGATCCAGAGGAGGTTGACAAGAATAATCCCAGAGATGAAAGGGTTGTAATAAGAGGAGCAGTTGAGGATTCTGAATCTGCACTCAATGTTGTTTAGAAGGATAAGGGGGCATCTGATTGAAGTTTACAGAATATTGAAAGGTGTGGATAAAGTGGGTGTAGACAGGATGTTTCCACTTTTGGAGAGACAAGGGCAGAGGGCACAACCTCAGAGTGAAGTAACAAGCTTTTAGAATTGAGATGAGGAGGAATTTCCTCAGTCAGAGGATGGGGAATCTGTGGAACTCATTGTTACAGAGTGCTGTGGAGGCCAAGTCATTGAGTGTCTTTAAGACAGAGGTAGATAGGTTCTTGATTAGTCAGGGGATCAAGGGTTACAGGGAGAAGGGCGGGGTTGAGAAACATATCAGCCATGATCGAAAGGTGGACCACGCATGATGGGCCAAGTGGCCTAATTCTGCTCCCATATGTTATGGAGTAGAGTTGTGGATGCCGCATTTTGGAAACAATGTGAATGTATTGAAGAGAAAACAGAAGCAATTTAAAATAAGGATTCCAGGATTTAGAAACTTCAGCCCTGAGGCTCGAAATTGGGATTATTCTTCTTAGAGAGAACAAAGCTGAAAGGATATTTGATGGAGGTTTTCAAAATTATGATTTGGAGATGCTGGTATTGGACAAGGGTGTACAAAGTTAAAAAAAATCACACAATGCCAGGCTATAGTCCAACAGGTTTATCTGGAAGCACTAGCTTTCGGAGCGCTGCTCCTTCATCAGGTGGTTGTGGAGGATAAGATTGTAATTTATAGCAAAAGTTTACAGTCTCACACAGGGAAGCTAATACCTTCAATACCTCATCTGGGCTGACATGACACCCCTTGTTAAAGGTCACTTGAGAATGTAACTTTTAAAAAAAGTTTTGGAATTTACATATGAAAGAACTGAAACCAACATGGTCATTCTAAAAGATGAGAGACTTAACAAACAATCCAGGTCTTTTTCAAATGTATACTTTCAGTTGCATCACACTATAAACTTTTGCTATAAATTCTGTGTCTTACAATCTTATTCTCCACAACCACCTGATGAAGGAACAGCGCTCTGAAAGCTAGTGCTTCCAATTAAACCTGTTGGACCAGGACCTGGTGTTGTGTGATTTTTAACTTCAAACTCATGAGCAGATTCCGCAGAGTAGATCGGGAGATATGCTATTCCCACTCGTAAAAGGAAAAGGAACAAGAGAACATAGATTGAGAGAGATGTGCAAATGAAGCAAGGGTGATGTGAGAAAAAACACTTTATCACCCGGTGAGTAGTTAGGGTGTGGAGGGCACTGTCTGGAAATATGGTGGCGGCAGGTTCAATTGAGGCATTCAAGAGGGGCATTGGATGGTTATTTGGATAGAAATGATGTGCAGGGAAAGGCAGGAGATTGGCACTGGGTAATGGGTCCATAATGGGCAAATGGCCTCACTCTGCTCTGTAAACATTCTGAGATTCTGTGATACACAGTAGCAGAAAGCTTGGGAAGCACTGCATTGAGGGGAATGATTTCATCATGGAATCGCAGAATCTTGGAGTAGAGAAGCAGATTGTTGTTTGAAAGATCTCTCTCATTTAATTCCAGCTCTTTTCAGCTATTCACTCATGGATCGTGAACATCACTGACAAGACCTGAACAAAGATCTGCAAATGCCAGACGTCTGAAACTGACATTGTTGCAGAAACTCAGCAGGTCTGGCAGAATCTGTGGAGAGAGAGAAACAGAGTTGAGTTCAGTATTCTGAAGCAGCGTCCCTGGACTTGAAATGAAAACTCTGCTTTCTCTCCACAGGTTTTACCAGCAATTTCTGTGTGTTACTGTGTAGATCAGCTTATGTTGCCCGTAATAATAATTTCTCTTGAAGTGAGTGACTTGCAAAGCTATTTCAGACTCGACCATAGTGCTGCATTTCCTGAGGCACATCCAGCTGTTATTTAACAGTGAATCCTAACCCTTTCCAGAGACAGTTCTTCATATCCTGACAGTGGGATCTTATCTTGTCAACTCTTTCGGGTGTAAACTGCCTTTGACAAACAACCAAGATCAGGTAACGAGGTTAGCTGAGACCAGCTTTCAACAACAGATTTTATGAATTGAGTTTAAATTTCACCATCTGCTGAGGTGGGGTTTGAACCCATGACCCCAAAGAATTAGTTTGGCCTTCCAGATTACTAGACCAGTGACATCATCGCTGCACAAACCTCCCCAATTTCTTTTTTGAAAATTCCTGTGAAATCTGATTTTGCCTTTTGTTCATAGAATCCTTACAGTGTGCAAACAGGCTATTTGGCCCAATAAGCCCACACCAACCCTCCGAAGAGTATCCCACCCAGACCAATTCCCCTACCCTCTTGCTCTACATTTCCTCTGACTAATGCACCTAACCTACACATACCTGAACACCAGGAGCAATTTAGCATGGCCAATTCACCTAACCTGCACGTTTTTGTGTGCTGTGGGAGGAATCCCATGCACAGTCAGGGCAAATGTGCAAATTCCACACAGACAGTCGTCTGAGGGTGGAATCGAACCCAGGTCCCTGGCATTGTGAGGCTGCGGTGCTAACCACTGAAGCACCATACCACCGTTCATCCTGAGCCCTAATCTCTGTGCAAGTAAATCTTCTCCCATTTTCTCCTCGGATCTTCTTGCCAGTTATCTTAAAGCTCTGGTTGATGAAGGGAAGATTTTCCTACCATTTGCTTTGTCAAACCTCTCGTAATTTTAAATTTCTTTTTTAGATCTCCCGCTACCTTCTCTGCTTCAGTAAGAACACATGCAGCTCCTCCAATCTCTCTCACATAGCTGAACTTCTCCCTCTTTGGTTTCATCCTCTTCAACCTCCATTTGTCAAGTGCCTTTCCAAAACTGCAGTTGCACAGGAACATAGGAACAGGAATACGCCTTCCAGCCCCTCGAGACTGTTCCACCTTTCAACGAGATCATGGCTGATCTGCTGCCTACCTCCATATAACTGCCTTTATTCCATATCCAAAAAAATGCATCTATCTCAGATTTAAAATTAACAACATGTCTAGCATCCATTGCTATTTGTGGAAGAGAGTTTCAAACCTGTGTCAATGTTGGAGTGCTCCCTAACATCTCTCCTAAACAATCTGGCCGTAATTCTCAGTCTAGTACTAGTATCCGAACCAGTGGAAATAGTTTATCCAGATCTACCCTCTCTACTCCTGTTAATGCCTTGAGGGGCAGATCCCTGAATTTCACGCATTACTCCAACTGAGGCCTGACCAATGGCTTTCAGGTTGCATGATTTATCTTGTGTTCAATGCCCCCTATTTACAAAGTTATTGAATTGAATTGAATTTATTGTCACATGTACTGAGGCACAGTGAAAAGCTTTGTCTTGTGAGCAACACAGGCAGATCACAGAGTTAAGTTGCATAGATAGTAAACAGTATATAAACAGCGGCAAAAACAAAAACACAGGTACAGGCGAATGTTAAGAGTTTGTCAGTTCATTCAGTATTCTAACAACAGGAGGGTAGAAACTGTTTCAAAACCGGCTGGTGCGTGTGTTCAGGCTTCTGTACCTTCTCCCCGATGGTAGAGGTTGTAGAGAAACATTGCCAGGATGGGATGGATATTGAGAATGCTGGTGGTCTTTCCTTGACAGCGGGCCTGGTAGATGGATTCTATAAATGGGAGGTTGTGAACTTCCACATGCATGATGTCTTTCACATGCATTCTAACTCACATTAACAGTTTCTCCTGCCACCCATATTTTGTGAATATAGAGTTCTGAGTCTTTCTGATCTTCCATCAACCTTAAAATAGTTCTTGGTACTTCTTTCTAAAGGGGGCTGTATGCTGCAGTGAGTAGTGTTCCTGCCTTCAAGCCAGAAGCACTGAGTTTGAGTTCTGCTCCAGGACTTAAATGTCAAATGACCATTCATAATGTCGTCATCCAGGTTGTATATTAACATACGGTTCATCTGAGCACACTCCAATGACAAGCAGGAAAGATTGCTGGCCAGTGTGTGAAGACTTACCATTCCCTATCCACAGCTCCAGACTACCACATAGGTGTGACAGTGTATGTTGCCATATCAGATCAGACTCCCCGAGTAAACTGTGACAAACCATCTCTGAAAGTGTGTATCCATGTGAAATTATATCCTCCAAGGTCACCTTACTCAAATTTACTTCTTTCACGATGAAAACCTTTGCACAACCTTGAAATTATTTGACTATTTTACTAATATGTCCTTGGCATCCTAAAATCTGATAGTGTCATGATCAGTCCATAAACTGTTATCACTGTTTAAAGGCAGGGGTGATAGTATTATGACCATAGCAACATGACGGTTGGAGGAAGAGCGCCTCATCTTCCGCCAAGGAACCCTCCAACCACAAGGGATGAACTCAGATTTCTCCAGTTTCCTCATTTCCCCTCCCCCCACCTTGTCTCAGTCCCGACCCTCGAACTCAGCACCACCTTCCTAACCTGCAATCTTCTTCCTGACCTCGCCGCCCACACCCCACTCCGGCCTATCACCCTCACCTTAACCTCCTTCCACCTATCGCATTTCCAACGCCCCTCCCCCAAGTCCCTCCTCCCTACCTTTTATCTTAGCCTGCTGGACACACTTTCCTCATTCCTGAAGAAGGGCTTATGCACAAAACGTCGATTCTCCTGCTCCTTGGATGCTGCCTGACCTGCTGCGCTTTTCCAGCAACACATTTTCAGCTCTGATCTCCAGCATCTGCAATCCTCACTTTCTCCTGATAATATTATCACAAGGATATTAATCCAGAGGCCCAGGTCATGCTCTGGGAACTGTGTTCAAATCTCACAGTGGTAGATTGTGGAGTTTGAACTGAAGAAAAATAGTCTGGAATTAAGAGTCTAATGCTGACCATGAAGACATCATCATAAGACCATAAGGTAAAGGAGCAAAATTAGGCTATTTAGCCCATCAAGTCTGCTCTGCTACTTGACTATGGTTGATATGTTTCTTAGCCCCCTTCTCTTGGTTTCTCCCCATCAATTGTCATAAAAGGTCATCTGGTTCACAAATGTAGTTTAGGGAAGGAAATCTGCTGGTCTACATGTGACTCCACACCTACAGCAACGTGATTGACTCTTAAGTGCCCTTTGGACAATATTAGATTAGATTAGTTCAGATTAGATTACTTACAGTGTGGAAACAGGCCCTTCGGCCCAACAAGTCCACACCGACCCTCCGAAGCGTATACCACCTAGACCCATACTCCTACATTTACCCCTTCACCTAACGCTACGGGCAATTTAGCATGGCCAATTCACCTAACCTGCACATTTTTGGATTGTGGGAGGAAACCGGAGCACCCGGAGGAAACCCACGCAGACACGGGGAGGATGTGCAAACTCCACACAGAATATGTTCTGGCCTAGCCAGCTTATGCCATGAATAACAAAAGTAAAAAGAAGAGGGTCATCCATTTAAGGAAGAAATGAAGCATATTTTTTCTCTCACAAAACCCCTGATGATTGAAACAGTGTTGATGTTTATTTTTAAGGCAGCTGTAGTTCGATTTTAGTTAAGCGATGCAAAGTTATTGGGGTAAGCAGGAATGTGGAGTAATCAGATCAGCCATGAACCATTGAAGATGCAGCAGGTTCAAGGGGCCAAGTGGCCTCCTTCGACTCTATCTCAAATGTTCTCTGTACAATATTATGGAATATTCTGTCAATCAACTAATTTACTCTGTTTCCTTGGCTGTAATGCAGTTTGGGATGTGTTAAAGTTGTCAGAGGCATGACATAAAATGCAAGGCCTTCATTACTTTGGCTGGTTCAATGATATTACATTTGGAACAATCTGTGATGATCCAAATGGCTCACCAAGATCCTCAGACAGCACCTTCTAAACCCATGACCACGTCCATCTAGAAGGACAAGGGCAGCAGATACACAGGAACGCCAGTTCCCCTCCAAGCCACTCACCATCCTGACTTGGAAACATATCGCCGTTCCTTCAGTGTCACTGGGTCAAAATCCTGGAATTCCCTCTCTAAGGGCATTGTAGGTCAACCCATAGCAGGTGGACTGCAGTGGTTCAAGAAGGCAGCTCACCCCCACCTTCTCAAGGAGCAACTAGGGACGGGCAATAAATGCTGTATGAGCCAGTAATGCCCACATCCCACAAATGAATAAATAAAATAACTTTTTAAAAAGTTTCTGCATTTCCTTATATAATTGGAGAAAATGACCCTCAATGTTGTTAATGTGAAAGATAGGATTGGGCAGAGGAAAAATGTAAAGTGTGGATATACACAGCCTGTACACTTCTCCAGCTTCAGGGAGTTTCTTCGTTAAAAAGCATCACTATCCTCTGAGAGAAGAAATTCCTCCTCATCTCTGCCTTCAATCCTTATTCTGAGATGATGCCCTCTGGTCCTGGACTCTCCCACAAAGAGAAACAACCTTTCCATCCCTCTGCTGTCAAGTCCCCCAAGAACCTTAAAGGGTGCAATAAATCCTTTACTCTTCTAAACTCCAATGAGTATAGATCTGACCAATTTAATCTCCTCTCATAAGAAACTCCTTCCATACTCAGGATCCACCTAATGAACCTTCTTTGATCTGTCTCACATACTAATATATCTTTCCTTAGATAAGGGGACTAAAACTGTTCACAGTATTCTAGGTGTAGTCTCACTGGTGCCATGTGTAGTTTGAGCAAAACATTCTTATTCCCTTTGAAGTAAAGGCCAAAGTTCACTTGCCTTCCATATTATCTGCTGAACCTATTTTTTGTGATTTATATGTAAAGAAACCAAAATCCCTTTATGGTGCAGTTTTCTGCAGTCTTTCTCCATTTAAACAATATTCAACTCTTCTATTCTTCCTGCCAAAGTGCAGAGCTTCATATTTTGCCACATTATATTCCATCTATCAAGTTTTCACCCACTCACTCAATCTGTCTATATCCCTCAGTATTATCTGTTTCTGTCATCATCAGTACATGCCTTCCTACCTATGTTTGTGTCTCCTGCTAACCTGGCTGTAATACATTCCCTTCCTTCATCCAGGTTGTCAATACATGTGGTAAATAATTGTGGCCAAGCACTGATCCCAGTGGGACTCCACCAGCTAAAGGTTGCTATCCTGAAAATGCTCGCCTCATCTCAATTCTCTGTCTTCTATTTCTAAAACAGCATGTGATTATACTGTCCCAATGTTGTGGGCTCTTATCTTATTAATTAGCTTTATGTGCAGTTCCTTATCAACTGCCTTTTTGAAATCCAAATATATTGCAGCTGCTGCTTTAGGTTTATCTATTCTGTTTGTCTATCTAACCCACTCATGAGGCTAACTTTACTTCAATATGTAAAGTATTTCTACATGCTTGGCTATTACCTTCTCAATAATAATAAAACTTAAAAATAATAATAAAAAACTCTTGTATTTTCCTATTGACAGATATTAAGGTAATGGCCTCTGATTACCTATTTATTGTGTGATGACACTATGGCTTTAAGAGGTGCATTTTGTCCTTTCTTTTAATGATGAAAGGTTGAGACAGAGTTGTTGAGTGTTCTGCTTAGTGCCAACAAAATAAACAGCTTGTGAGGCCTTGAGTTATTTTTAAAATTTGAAACAATAAGTGCAGCTTGAATGGGTGGGGTCAAGCTCCCACAGAACCAGGATTGTTAACTTTAGCTTTCTGCAGTTGCTGGGGTCTTGAAGCCAGAAGTGAAAATTCTTACTCTTCTCTCTCTGTCATAGCTAAAAACTGGGTTCTCTTTTATTCCTGCTGCTGGAATTGCACGTGAGACAATCTACTTTATTGAATTTGCCTTTGTCAAGGGTGTGTTTATGGGATGTTACTATATTGGAGAAGTTACATTACTTTGTTAACCATTTTGATAGCGTTACAGTTAAGCCAGTTCTTTTTTTGAATTTTGTCAGTATTTTAACTGTAGTACAAAATAAAATATGTTTTGCTTAAAGTCGGGTGGTTTGACCAAATTGCACCAGGAACACAATGTTTACACTTACCTTTAAAATAAGAAAAGGTTAGGATCTAGGCTATCTCCTTAATATATTTTGAAGGGATCTGGTCTTGCCCATTACAATCTCTTTTTGAATAATGGTGTTGTATTGATTGTTTTGAATTATTTGGGATATTTCCAGATCCTAAGGATTCTCAGAAGATTACTACCAGTACAGCTACTTCACTTACTGATTGCATCCCATCAGTTGCAGGGGACTTATTGGTCTTTAGTCCATTAGTCTTCCAGTATGTTCCATTGAATTTTTTTTAAATTGAAAGAACTGTGGATGCTGGAGATCAGAAACAAAAGCAGAAATTGCTGGAAAAATCTCAACAGGTCTGGCAGCATCAATGGAGAGAAATCAGAGTTAACGTTTTGGGTCCAGTGACCCTTGTTCAGAACTTTTTTGGTGAGAGTTAAAAATCACACAACACCAGGTTATAGTCCAAAAGGTTTAATTGGTGCTTCCTAATAAACCTGGTGGACTATAACCTGGTGTTCTGTGATTTTTTACTTTGTCCACCCCAATCCAACACCGGCATCACCAAATCACTTTTGTCGAGAGATAGCTATTGTAGTTATTTCCTTCCTCACCTCCTTTAAGCCCTTGCTTACTCAGTATATTTTGGAATGATTCTTTGTGTCTCAGCTGGGAAAGCTCCCTCTGCCATTTCCTGGTTGTCCATATTCCTCCCCCAGCCTCTTTCTCTAAAGGACCATTGTTCGTCTTGGATTCTCTTTTCCTTTTATTTTCATTTACATTTAAATAAGAGCTTGCTGTCCAGTTTATTATTTTTACTCATTAGTAGTTTATTTTCACCCTTTTTATTATTTTTGGTGGCTTTTTAAACTGTTCCAATATTTGCCGCATTAGAACATAGAACATAGAACATAGAAGAATACAGCGCAGTACAGGCCCTTTGGCCCTCGATGTTGCGCCGATCCAAGCCCACCTAACCTACACTAGCCCACTATCCTCCATATACCTATCCAATGCCCGCTTAAATGCCCATAAAGAGGGAGAGTCCACCACTGCTACTGGCAGGGCATTCCATGAACTTACGACTCGCTGAGTGAAGAACCTACCCCTAACTTCAGTCCTATATCTACCCCCCCTTAATTTAAAGCTATGCCCCCTTGTAATACCCGACTCCATACGCGGGAAAAGGTTCACACTGTCAACCCTATCTAACCCCCTAATCATCTTGTACACTGAAGCATTGTATTCTTTTTTTATCTAACTATACTTACCTTCTCAGTTTCATAGAATCCGACAGTACAGAAGAGGACTTTTAACCCATCCAATCTTTCTGACCAAAAGTATTACCTGGAGTAGGCCCACTTTCCCACGCTAGACCTATAGCCTTGAATGTTATGACACTTCCAGTGCTTATCCAAGTACTTTTTAAAGATTTCCTTTCTCCACTAGTCTCCCAGGTAGTGCATTCCAGATGCTTACCACCCTCTGGGTCAAAATATCTTTCCTAAAATCTCTTTTAAATTCCTGCCTTTCACATTAAAAGTGTGCCACTTGTTCTGGACCTTTCAACTGGCCACCCTGTTCTTGTCCCTCAGAATCTCTAGCAATTCCCCCCTCAACCTTTTCTGGCTGCAAAGAAAACAACATTTCCAGTTGACCATAGTTGGCTTATTCCCTTCCGAGAATCTTTCTTCCTCACTGAGATATCTCTTTATTGTGAGTCATGAACTACCTTATTAAACATCTGCCATTGTTCCTCAACTATCTTTTCTGTTAAACTCCTTTCCCATCCAACTCCACCTCCATCCACCTTTTGATTTGATTTATTATTGTCACATGTACCTAAGAACAGTGAAAAGCTTTGTTTTGCATGCAGTACAGGCAAACGACGACATACAGATCTAGGGTGCTTAGACAGAGTGAGGCACACAGGTTACACTGCACAGGAGGTGTACAAAAGCAAGGTCAACATTGTTCGAGAGTCCATTCAGCAGACTGATAATGGCAGGGAAGAAGCTGTTCTTAAACCTGTCGGTGTGTGTATTCAAACTTCTATATCTTCTGCCTGATGGAAGAGGTTAGAACAGAGCATTATTGGGGTGGGAGGGGTCTTTGATGACGTTGCAAGTCTTTCCACAGCGGCGAGCCGTGTGAATGGAGTTCATGTTTGGGAAGTTGGCCTCTTGTGTTTGTCTGGGCTGTGCACACAACTTTCTGTAGTTTTTTTCTGATTTTGGGCAGAGCAGTTGCCGTACCAGGCCGTTATGCACTCGGATAGAAAGCATTCTGGGTGGAGCTATAAAGGTTGGTGACGGTCCTTGTGGACATTCTGAATTTGTTAAGCCAAGAACAGGTGTTTCTGTGCCTTCTTGATAGTCAGATTTATCTTTCTTTATGTTGAACAGAATTGTTTCTGACCAAAGTTTCTCACTCTCAGACTGAATACTAAAGATGACCATTTTATTCTCACTGTTTCTAAGGGATATTTCACTGTGAGATAAGTTATAGATCCAGAAGTCCTGATGCCTGATTGCATCCAAACATATTGTCCTAGGAAACTGTCCTGAATGCAGCGTTCATTTAATGTATTCTTCCTTGTGGCCACTGCTGTCAGTTTGATTTACATGAAGATTAAAGTCACCCTTGATTAATGTAGTGCCTTTTTTACATGCCCTCATTATCTCCTGATTTATTCTCTGTCCTACAGTATTGTTACTGTTAAGGAGCCTATAGATTATTTCGAGATTTTCTCCTTCCTGTGAGTTCTGACTTTTCATTGATGCTGCTATGGACTATTTGGCAAAGGTTGCATGTATGCCAGAAGATTGGGACAGTTTAAAAAGCCACCAAAAACAATAAAAAGGGTGAAAATAAACTACTGAGAAGTGAAAAAATGGACAGCAATATCTTATGAAGATAAAATGAAAAGAGAGTCCAAAGTGAACAATGACTTGTTTGAATTTTCCCCCCAGTTCCAGTTAAATAACAGATAAGTATTCTTTGTTCCCAGTCCTCCTCTGAGTATAAGCGCTACATAGTGTTTATGTAGTTTCTAGCTGTAATTTCATTTCTCCCCTTCACCTTTTTTGGGCAGCATGATGGCTCAATGGTTAGCACTGCTGCCTCACAGCACCAGTAGACCTGGGTTTGATTCCAGGCTCAGGTGACTGTCTGTGTGGAATTTGCTTGGCTTCCCTGTGCTTGCTTGGGGTGCTGTGGTTTCCTCCCGTAGTCCAAAGATGTGCACGTTAGGTGAATTGGTCATGCTAAATTTCCCATGTGCAGGGTAGCCATGGGATTGATAGGGTGGGATGCTCTTCAGAGGTTTGGTATAGGCTGAATGGCCTAGTTCCACCCTGTCGGGATTCTATACGTCGAGCAGTTGGTGTCCTTCTTACTTTTCACAGTCTGTATTTCCCCACTCTCTCCAGGCTTTTAGCATTCCCCAATTATCACTTCCTGTCCTTGTACATCCTACGTTCTGTTTTCTTTATCTAACTAAACTTATCTTCCCAAGTTCATGGATTAATACAGTACAGGAGAGGACTGTTAGCCCATATAGTTTTTGTTGCCAAAGGTATTTCCTGTAGTACCCTGTCCACCTACGTATTCTGGGTCTGTGCACTTCCCTCTAGTTTATCTGATGAAGGGGCAGCACTCCGAAAGCTTGTGATTTCAGATAAACCTGTTGGAGTATAACCTAGTGTCATGTGACTTCTAACTTTACCTACAGTAGTCCCACTTTCCCACACTAGGCCCATTGCCTTAGATGTTCTGACACTTCAAGTGCTTGTCCAAGTACTTTTTAAAGATTTTGAGGTCTCCTGTCTCACCAGGTAGTGCACTCCAGGCCCTTACCACTCTCTGGGTCAAAGTATTTTTCCTCCAAACCTCCTCTAAGCCTCCTGTCTTTCCCTTGAAAAGTTCTATGTTGCCCTACAAGGTCACGGACACTTCGCCTCAGTTTCTCAACAAAAGAGTAAATTGCCCAAAGCATTTTCATTTGGGAACAACTCTAAAGTTGGGATTGATCTCGCCAGGTCCAACCGGGTCGTACTCTCTACCTGTCTTCAGCTATCACCACCTCACCACCCTGTCCCCACCCCACCCCCTTTATCTGCAGCTCCCCCTACACACAGCCCCGGTCCTGAAGAAGGGATACACCGAAACGTCAATTTCTCCACATCCTGATGCTGCTCTTCCAGCCTCCTGCCTGTCCGGTTTGGATTCCAGCATCTGCCTTTTTTTTTGTCTCCTCACAAAGAAGCAAGTTGAGAGGAGATTTAACAGCAGTTTTCCAAAACCCTCAGCAGACTGCACAGAATAGATAGGGAGAAGCTGTTCCTGCTCTTAAAATGAAAAAGAATTAGAGGACGTAGATTTGAAGTGATGTGTGAAAGAAGTAAGGGTGATATGAGAAAAAAATAAACTTAAACAGCAGATAGTTAGGGTGTGGAGTGCACTGCCTGTAAATGTGGCGGAGGCAGGCTCAACTGAGGTAGTCAAGAGGAACATTGGATGGTTATTTAGATAGAAATGATGTTCAGGGATATAGGGAAAATTTGGTTTGATTTGATTTATTGTAGTCACATGTACCTAAGTACAGTGAAAGGTTTTGTTTTGTGAGCAATACCGGGTAAAAACAAGAACCGCAGATGCTGGAAACCAGATTAGAGTGGCGCCGGAAAAGCACAGCAGTTCAGGCAGCATCCGAGGAGCAGGAAAATCGACGTTTCGGGCAAAAGCCCTTCATTTATTCCTGATGAAGGGCTTTTGCCCGAAACGTCAATTTTCCTGCTCCTCGGATGCTGCCTGAACTGCTGTGCTTTTCCAGCGCCACTCTAATCTAGAATCTTTGTGAGCAATACCGTCAGCCCAAAGCAAACAAGGACATTCAGATCATAGGGTGCTTAAACAGAGTGAGGCATACAAGGTTATAGCTGTACAGGAGGGGCACAAAGCAAGGTCAATATTAGATTTGAAATTTGGGAGGTCCCTTCAACAGTCTGATAATGGCAGGGAACAAACAAAAGAACAAAAAATAAGTACAGCACAGGAGCAGGCCCTTCAGCCCTCCAAGCCTGTGCCAATCATTATGCCCCAATTGAACTAAAAAACACACCTTCTGCCCTTATTTAGTCCATATCCCTCTATTCCCTCCCTATTCATGTAACCATCCAGGAGCTGAGCCTGAACCTGTTGGTGTGTGTGTTCAAGCTGCTGTATCATCTGCCTGGTGGAAGAGGTTGGAAGAGAGCATTATCAGGGTGGGAGGGTGATCTTGGCAGCTTTTTTGCGGCTGGAGTCCATCGATGGAAGGTTGGCTTTATTGATGGTCTAGGCTGCGAACACAATTTTCTGTAGTCAGCCGCAAACCCCCAGGTCATCGCCTCTGCCCTGAAGCTCTTCAACTATGTACCGAAACAGACTCGCCTACCTGCCAATCTCCCTTCCCACCTAAGTCCTGAAGAAGGGCTTATGCCCAAAATGTCGATTCTCCTGTTCCCTGGATGCTGCCTGACCTGCTGCGTTTTTCCAGCAACACATTTTCAGCTCTGATCGCCAGCATCTGCAGTCCTCACTTTCTCCCTTCCCACCTACCCATTCCACCCTCCCCTCTGACCTTTCACCTCCAACCCCATCCCCATTCACTTATTGTACTCTTTGCTACTTTCTCCTCACCCCCACCCCCCCTCCCATTTATCTCTCCACCTTGGAGGCTCCCTGCCTCTATTCCTGATGAAGGGCTTTTGCCCAAAATGTCGACTTTCCTGCTCCATGGATGCTGCCTGACCTGCTGTGCTTTTCCAGCAGCACTCTGATCTAAACCCAACAATTTTCTGTCGTGACAGGAGATTGACACGAGGTAATAGAATTGGTGTCAACATAACAGGCTGAATGGCCCCTTTCTGCGCTGTAACAATTCTGTAATTCTGATTACTGTTTTCAATGTAAGAATTGAACATGAGTTTGACTGATACAGCCGAGAACATTCACACAATGTAGGTGAACAGGATGAAAGATTAGCATCATAAAATGGGGATCTTTGTAAATGTGAACGTATTTAATTTTAGAAAGAAAGCATACAGCAGAATGATAAATGGAGGAATGTCAAACCATTCACCAATTCTGCTTTGGTTATCTTCCTCTCAGTGGGTAACAGCAATAGAAAGATTGTTTTAGATTTAATTGTACATTTGACAACTTATTTGAAGCTTCATTCTACTGTAGTTCCTTATTTTCTTCAGATTAACATTGATTTTGCTGGCCTTTGCTTTGTGTCTTTTTTTTGTTAGACAACTCTTAATCTTTACAAGATACATGGAATTAAATTTCTGGAATTGGTTTGGTTTGAAGTCTGGTCATTGTTTGCACATATCTGTCAGAGTGATGTGGAATCCAATCTCTTGAACACTGATGTCAACAATAAATTATTAGCCGATTCTCACAAGGAAGAAGAAACGCTAGCATTAAACAGGCACATTTTTTGACAACTTCGAGCTTTCCCATGCTCTTACCTGGGAGTCCAGCAAAGGTTCACCAGACTGATTTCTGGGATGGCAGGACTGAGTTATGAAGAAAGGTTTAGTCAACTGGTCTTGTATTCACTGGAATTTAGAAGAATGAACGGGAGCTCTCATAGAAACATATAAAACTCTGATGGGACTGGACAGGCTAGATGTGGGTAGAATGTTCCCGATGTTGGTGACAACCAGAACTAGGGGTCACAGTCTATGAATGAGCGGTAAGCCATTCAGACTGAGATGACAAGGAATTTCTTCACCCAGAGAATTGTGAACCTGTGGAACTCACTCCCACAGGAAGCTGTTGGGGCCAGCTCATTAGATATATTTAAGAGGGAACTGGATGTGACCCTTATGACTAGAGGGATCAAGGGGTGTGAAGAGAGAGGGGGAATGGGATACTGAGATCATATTGAATGGTGGTGCAGGCTCAAAGGGCCGAATGGCCTACTCCTGCACCTGTTTTCTATGTTTCCATGTTACAGCCAGTGATTTGCTGTTGTGGTTCAGGAAGCAGAGAGACCAATTTGCACACAGCAAGATACAACAAATAGTTTAAAAATAAAGTCTTGCAGGTACTGGAAAGCTGAAATAAAATCAGATAGTGCTTTCTAAGAAGAGTGATATTGGGTTTGTTAACTCTGCTTCCTCTCCACAGATGCTGCCAGACTTGCTGAGTTTCTCCAGGACTTTCTCTTTTCAATCCTGTAATTGTTTATCATTCATGGAAGATGGAACAACATGCAGAAGATCAGGAATGGACTCCGGTGACTGGACATCAAGAAGCTTTGGTAAAAATAACTAGACAGGAGGGATTGCAAAAGAGGATATGTCTGGAATCTTATTGATCCAAGTTATGACTCTATGGGAGCTGACATCAGAACAACATAATCCTCATGTACATGCTCAGTAGCTATTCTTAGACTTGTCATTGTCTTCACCTCAGGGCCCAATGCTCAAGCACCTGCTGACGGGAAGGTATATAAATCTGAGAAGGCTGTGGAGGCCAGATCATTGAGTATATTTAAGACAGACATAGATAGGCTCTTGAGTGTTAAGAGGATCAAAGGTTATGGGGAGAAAGCAGGAGAATGAAGTTGAGAAATGTATCAGCCATGATTGATCGGCAGAGCAGACTTGATGGACTGAATGGTCTAATTTCTGCTCCTTTGTCTTATGGTCTTACGGTTCATATGACAGGTACGCCCCTTTCGTAAGCTAAAAATGGCGTAAAGCATAGATGCATGATTTATGTGGGAAAAATTTCATCGTTTCTCATATAAGTGAAAAACCTGTTCGGATTCGTGAAAACAGGTACTAATGTAGGTCTTTCGTAAAAGCGAAGGGATGTAAAGTGAACATTCAAAAAGCAGAGGCTACCTGTACTGGATACAGAGAATCCAGCCAGACAACGTTGGTGGGACTTCTCAATGTTCTTCAGGTGGCATTAGAATCAATGCTTTTTATGCTACACAGTGAAAAATGTTTTTTAATATACATATTGGAACAGAATTGCTGTTTTCTTTAAATATATTATGCCATGGGTATAGGTGATTTGGGCAAAGCCAGAATTTATTGTCCATCCCTAATTTCCTGTGAACTGAGTGACTCACTCAGCCATTTCAGAAAGGCTTGGGGGTCTGGAGTCATGCCTAGGTCAGGGCAGGTAAGGACAGCCAATCGCCTCCCTTACAGGTACTTGAAGGAACCACATTGTTGATGATAATTGCTATGGTTACCATCACTGAGACAAGCCAATTATATTGGATTTATTAATTGCATTCAAATCCCACCAGCTTTTGTTTTGAGCTTTGATCCTGTTCCATTAGCCTGGGTCAGTGAATACTTGTGTGGGGCCATTAACACTACGCCATCATTCTCACTTAAAGGAGAAAGGTAAAGTTCTGAGTGAAGATCACTGGACCCGAAATATTAACTTTGATTTCTCTTCACAGATGGTGCCAGAACTGCTGAGTTTTTTCCATCAACTTTTGATTTTGTTTCTGATTTACAGCATCTGCAGTTCTTTAAGATAAAAATCACTATAATCTCACCAGACCACGGCACAGTTTTCTCATGACTGACAAATGACTGGTCATTTAACTTGAAGGTCACCACACCTCAGATGAGGGGAAAGGTTGAGAAGGAGAATCATTGCTGGTAATCTCAGCTGGCATCAGAATGGACCCCATGCTGTCGGCGTCACGTGGCAGTGTAAACCAGCCACCTAACCCACTGAGCTAAACCAATCACTTATCGCTATGTAACAATGATCAGATAATCAATCCTTCATCAATGAACAGGCAGGGCAAGCAGCTTCTATAACAAATTGCCAATCTACAAGTTATTTAACCCTCTATCTTTAATTACTTACCTCAAATCCTGAGAGAGGGAGCTGTTCTTCTGATTATCCCACTGTAACTGCTCACTGTGTGCCTTTTCACATGTTGGTACAGTTACAGTTGATAATTGAATGCACATGCAAATCCCTCGCATTGTTAACAGATGCTTGTAATACTCCAGACATCACAAGTCAGCACCTTCTTACAGACCCAACACCTCACTTTTTATTATTCTTCCCCAGCGGGTGTGACTGCCTAAGTCAGCATTTATTACCCATCCCAAATCGCCCCAGAGGGCAGGTAAGAGTCTTGATTTTATTCATTCACAGGATGAGGGCATCATTGGCTAGGTCAGCATTTATTGCCCAACCAAGAGGGCAATGAAGAGTCAACCACATCGCTGTGGGTCCGGAGTCACAGGTAATCCAGACCAGGTAAGGATGGAAGTTTCCTTCCCTAAAGGAAATGAGTTGAACCAAATAGGTTTTCCTAACAATTGACAATAGTTTCATGGTCATTATAAGACTCTTAATTCCAGATTCATTTTTAATTGAATCCAAATTTGAACTCTGGTCCCCAGATTACTACTCAGGCCTCTGGCTTCTCGTTCAGTGATTATACCATGAGGCCGTTTTGGAATACACACGGAAAGGAAAGCAAAATGTTTGCACTAGATTTTCTGACCTGGTGTGGGAACTTAGAACGGTTGTCCGATAGTACAGCAGGAGGTCACAAACAAAGGATTACTCCATTTCTCAGATTTATGTACCTTCCCATTGGCAAGTGCTTGTGGATTGGGGCCTAAGGTGAAGGCCTGGTGGACAGTACTCTCGATAAGAAAGATGAATAGATCTAAAAACAAAAGGCCAGGTATTTATATTCCATCTTTAAGTGCCTCACAATGTTAAGTTGTACAGGACGTTGGCAAGGCCTCTTCTCGAGTACCATGTGCACTTCTGATCATAAGAACATCAGAATTAGGAGCAGGAGTAGGCCGTCCGGCCCTATGACCCTGCTCTGTCATTCAATAAGATCAATAGGGTGATCTTTTTGTGGACTCAGCTCCACTTACCCGCACTCTCACTGTATCCCTTAATCCCTTTGTTGTTCAAACAAAATCTCCCTTAGCTTGAAAAACGTTTACTGAAGTAACGTCAACCATTTCACTGGGCAAGGAATTCCAAATCTTTACAACCCTCTGGGTGAAGAAGTTCCTTCTCAATTCAGTCCTAAATCTGCTCCCCCTAATTTTGAGGCTTTGCCCTCTTTTCCTGGTCTCACCTGCCAGTGGAAACATTCTCTCTACTTCTACCTTATCCATTCCCTTCATAATTTTATATGTTTCTATAAGATCCCCCTCAATCCTGTGAATTCCAATTAATATAATCTCAATCTACTCCGTCTCTCCTCATAAACCAACCCTGGCAACTCTGGTACCAACCTCGTGAACCTCCTCTGCACCCCCTCCAGCACCAGTCCATCCTTCCTCAAATAAGGAGACCAACACTGCACACAGTACTCCAGGTGTGGCCTCACCAGCACCTTGTACAGCTGCAATATAACCTCTCTGCTTTTAAACTCAATCCCTTTAGCAATGAAGGACAAAATTCCATTGGCCTTCCTAATTACCTGTTGTAGCTGCAGACCAACCTTCTGTGATTCATACACAAGGACACCCAGGTCCCTCTGCACAGCAGCATGCTGCAACTCTTTACCTTTCAAGTAATAATCCTTTATACTGTTACTCCCATCAAAATGGATGACTTCACATTTATTAACATTGTATTCCATCTGCCACACCTTTGCCCACTCACTCAATGTATCTGTTCCTCTGCAAAGTTTCACAGTCCTCTGCATACTTTGCTCTGCCACTCATCTTAGAGTCATCTGCAACCTTTGACACCCTATACATGGTCCCCAACTCCAAATCATCGATGTAAATTGTAAATAATTGCAGTCCCAACACTGATACCTGAGGCACACCATTAGTCACTGATTGCCAGCCAGAATAGCACTCATTTATCCCCACTCTTTACTTCCTGTTGGTCAACAAATCCTCTATCCACACTAATACTCTACCCGTAACTCCATGCATCCTTATCTTAGGCAGCAGGCTCTTGTGAGGCACCTTGTCAAAGGCCTTTTGGAAATCTAGGTACACCACATCCACTGGGTCTCCTTTGTCCACCATGCTTGTAATATCTTCATAGAATTCCAAATGATTTGCCAAGCATGACCTGCTCTTCATAAACCCATGCTGCGTTTGCCCAACAGGACAATTTTTAATTGAGACACCTTGCTGTTCCTTCCTTGATAATAGACTCAAGCAACTTCCCACGACAGAGGTTGAGCTAACCGGTCTGTAATTCCCCATCTTTTGTCTACCTTTTTAAACAGTGGTGTCACATTTGCTGTTTTCCATCTTCTGGCACTGCCCCAGAGTGCAGCAAAGTTTGGAAAATTACCGCCAATGCATTTGCTGTTTCTCCCACCATCTCTTTTAGTACCCTGGGATGCATTCCATCAGGGACAGGAAACTTGGCTAACCTTACCTCCATTAGCTTTCACAACACTGTAATGATTGTTTTCAGGTCCTCATCTACGTTTCTGTCTTTGTCAATCACTGGCATGTTATTAGTGCCCTCCACTGTGAAGACCGATACAAAATACCTGTTTGGCCATTTCGCCATATCCCATACCTAAATGTCCCTTCTCATCCTCTAAAGAACCAACGTTTACTTTAGCCCCTCTTTTTCATTTTGCGTATTTATAGAAACTTTTGCTATCTGTCTTTATATTCTGTGCTAGTTTTTTTTCTGTTGTTCTATCTTACTTTACAACTCTTTTGGTGGCTTTCTGTTGACCTTTAAAGTTTTTCCAATCTTCTAGTTTCCTGCTGTTTTTGGCCACTTTTTATGCCTTTTCTTTCAATTTGATAGCCTCCCTTATTTCCTTCGACACCCATAGCAGATTACCCCTTTTCTTACAGTCCTTCCTTTTCACTGGAATATATTTTTGCTGAGCACTTTGAAAAATTGCTTTGAAAGTCCTCCACTGCCTCATCAACTGTCCCACCATAAAATCTTTGTAGTCATCCTTGTTATAGGAAGAATATTTTTAAATTGGAGTGAGCTCAGAAAAGATTTACCAGGATGTTACCGGAATGGGGAGCATGAGATATAAAAATAGACTGGAAAGGCTGACACTTTTTTCACTGGAAATTAGGAGGTTGAGGGGCAACATTTTAGAGGTTTATAAAATCATGAGGGGCATAGATAAGGTGAATAGCAAGGGTTTTTTTTTTCCTTAGGGTGGGAGAGTTTAAACTAGGGGATATATTTTTAAGGTGAGAGGAGAAAGATTTAAAAAGGACATGCAAGGCAATCTTTTACACGGAGAGTGGTTCATATTTGGAATGAACTGCCAGTGGAAGTGGTGGAGACAGGTGCAGTTACCCCATTTAAAAGACATTTGGAAAAGTACATGAATAGGAAAGGTGTGGAGGGATATCGGCAAAAGTGTGGACTGCAGATGCTGGAGTCACGAGTGTGGCGCTGGAAAAGCACAGCAGGTCAGGCAGCATCCGAGGAGCAGGAGAATCGACGTTTCGGGCAAAAGCCTTCCATAACAAAATGGAGGAAAATGGGCCAAGTGCAGGCAGGTGTGTTTGGCTTAGTTTGGGAATATGGTCGACATGGACTGGTTGGACCAAAGAATCTGTTTCTGTGCTGTATGTCTCTATGGCTCTGGTATTGATGTATTCAATGGGCAGTGTTAATATTTCCGGGCCAGTTCTCCAGCCTTAAGGTTCTGAAGGTGCAGTTTCAGATCTCAGTATGGTGGCAAATGGAACCTGAATTAAAGTCACAGCATTACAGAAGTGCCATGGTGCAGAAAGAGGCTGTTCAGTCCATCATACTGACACCAGCTCAGTTAGACACAAATAAAATCAAAGTACTGTAAATGCTGGAGATCGGAAACAAAAGCAGAAATTGCTGTTGCAGCTCAGCACGTCTGGCAGCATCTGTGGGAAGAAAGCAAGAGTTAACATTTTGAATCCAGTGACTCTTCTGAGTCCTGTTCTATTGTAAAGTTCTTGAGTTTTTGAACATCCCCTGCAGCAATAACCTTGTATGCCTCACTCTGTCTGAGCACCCTATGGTCTTTATGTTGTTGTTTGCTATGATCTGTCTATACTCCTCACAAAACAATGCATTTCACTGTACTTAGGTACATGCGGCTACAATAAATCAAATCAAATCAAATTCTGAAGAAGAGTAAATGGGCCCAAAATGTTAACTCTGCTCTCTCTGCCTGGTCAAACCTGCTGAGATTCTCCAACAAATTCTGAATTTTCTTTCTGTTGTACTATTCGATGTTATCCATGTTTGTAAAGAAGGAAATGAAACAAATAGATGTTGTGATTGACTGAGAGGGGAGTTCAAGAAGAGGAGAGATGAAACCCTTCCTCATCTGGTTGTAACAACTGGGAGAAAGTGAGGTCTGCAGATGCTGGAGATCAAAGTCGAGAGTGTGGTGCTGGAAAAGCACAGCAGATCAGGCAGCATCCGAGGAGCAGGAGAATCAATGTTTCGGGCATAAACCCTTCATCAGGAATGAGGCTTTGTTGGCCAAGGGGACTGAGAGATAAATGGGAGGGGGGTTGGGGTTAGGGGAAAGGTAGCTGGGAATACGATAGGTAGTGAAGGTGATAGGTCAGAAAGCCTCTATCTCCACCTACCTATCACATTCCCATCTACCTTCCTCCCAGTCCCACTCCCTTCCCATTTATCTCTCAGCCCCCTTGGTCCACAAGCCTCATTCCTGATGGAGGGCTTATGCCCAAAACGTCGATTCTCCTGCTCCTCGAATGCTGCCTGACCTGCTGTGTTTTTCCAGCACCCCACTCTCGAATCTGGTTGTAACAACTGTTCAGGGATGTTTTGTATCTGTCAGAAAGGATAGAGAAACACAGAAAACACAATCAGGAGTAGGCTTTTCACCCGATCAAACCTGCTCTGCCATTCAATATGATCATAGCTGATCATGAGTGGATTACCCTTTTTCTGATTTCTCCCTATATCCTTTTAATCCAAGTGCTCTTTGGAGGCACATTGGCTCAGAGATTAACCCTGCTGTCTCACAACACTTGGCACTTGAGTTCGATTCCATTGTCCGCAAATCATCTGTGTTGAGTTAGCACGTTCTCCTTGTGTTTGTGTGGGTTTTCTCCGGGTGCTCCAGTTTCCTTCCAGAGTCCAAAGATGTGCAGGTTAGGGTAGATTGCCCATAGTGTCCAGGGATGTCTAGGTGAATGGGTTAGCCATGGGAAATGCAGGTTTATCACAATAGGTAGGTATGGGTGAGATGCCCTTTGGAGGGCTAGTGTGGACTTGATGAGCCAAATGGCCTACTTCCACACTGTATGGATTCTATGTTATAGCTAACTCCATCTTGAAATCATAAAATGTTTTGGCCTCAACTGCTTAGCAAACTCCACAGGCTCACGCTCTCTGGGTGACGATATTTCAAAATGATTTACCCTGTACCTTTAGACTTTAACCCATGGTTTTAGATTCCCCAGTCACCAGGCACATCCTTCCTGCGTGTACTCTGACTAGTCCTGTTAGACTTTTATAGGTTTTGATGAGATTTCTGCTCATCCTTCTGAACTCTAAGGAATATAATCCTAACCATTCCAATGAATCTTCATAAAT